>NC_077227.1:561018575-561331313 GCF_027887165.1 Monodelphis domestica
GCAGAAAAGCCTCGAGATAATCTCTTGGACACTCCCTTAGACAATGCAGATCTGATTTTATTTACCGATGGTTCCTCTTTTATGAGGGATGGCATACATTACACTGGAGCTGCCATAGTCTCAGAATTTGCCACTGAATGGTCAGCTTCACTACCTTCTAACATTAGTGCTCAAGGAGCAGAACTCATAGCTCTGAAGCAAGCATGTATAATTGCCAAGGATAAAAATTCTAGATATGCTTTTGGCATTTGTCACTCAGTCGGAATGTTATGGCTCCAGGGAGGATTCTTAACCTCAGCTGGAAAATCTATAGCTAATGCTGAAATTATTAATGAAGTTCTTTCTGCTCTCCAGCTTCCTGAAGCCCTAGCTGTAGTTCATTGTTCTGCCCATACAGGTGGCACTGACCCTGTCTCTGGAGGAAATGATCGAGCAGATGCCACTGCAAAGCTAGCAGCCATAGAAGGGCCTGAATTAATTTTAACATTAACAACTACTAATGATTTAAATTTACCACTTTCCTATAATGAAAAGGAAGTGGAAAAATGGAAACAAAAATTCAAAGCAAAACAGATTAATGGAGTGTGGGTGTCATCTGAAGGAAAACCCCTGCTCCCTAGAAGTTTCTATAACCAAATTTGCCAATCTATTCATAAAAATGGTCATTTTGGCACCCAGGGCATTGTGGACTCTGTTAAGAGAGTATGGATAGCCCCTGGTATAACTACTATAGCGTCTAAAGTGTGTTCAGCCTGCTCTATCTGCCAGGCATATAACCAACATGCATTTCGTGGAAAAGCCTTTGGTGGATGTCCTCTGGCTTACACACCTTTTGAACATCTACAGATAGATTTCATAACGATGCCAAAGTCTGGACGTTATAAATTTTGTCTAGTAATTGTAGATCAACTAACCAGATGGCCAGAAGCATTTCCTGCGACCCGAGCCACGGCGGATTTTGTTGCAAAGATACTTTTAAAGGAAATTATTCTTTGTTTTGGCCTGCCAACACATATTGATTCCGATAGGGGGAGTCATTTTACTGATTCTGTTCTAAATCAGATATATTCTTGCTTGGGAATAACTCCCAAATTTCATGTTCCATATCACCCCCAGAGCTCAGGCCAAGTAGAGAGGATGAACAAAGAACTTAAAACTATGATTGGCAAATTATGCACTGAGACCCATTTAAAATGGCCTGAAATTCTCCCTCTGGCCCTATTTTATCTTAGAAGCAGGCCTAGAGGAGACCTACACATCTCACCATTTGAGATGCTTTTTGGACATCCTCCTATACAGGCTAAGCCTTTCTCCCCGGCATATACCTCACTATTAGGGGGAGATATTACTATTGCTTCCTATATACAGGAGTTACAGCAAAAACTTCGTGAACTTCATGAATCCGGAGCTGCAGTACAAGCTGGACCATTAGACTTTTCTCTGCATGACCTGAACCCAGGAGATAAAGTTTATATCAAGAATTTCAAGCGTACTGGAGCAACTCAGACTTCGTGGGAAGGACCATTCCAAATATTGTTAACTACTCCAACATCCATAAAGATTGGAGAAAAGGACTCTTGGATTCATTGCTCACATATGAAGAAAGCATCTTCTGCTGAGACTGATTGACTAAAACCTATCATATGAATTGGAGATAATAATCCATACACAAATGGATGCTGTTTTTTGAGAACACATTGAATTACTGATTTTTTCCTTATTTTTATTATTTCTTTTTTTTATTTTGATTAGAATATTTTATTTTTTCTCATTTTTGTACTGAAGGTACACATAATTAATATTAATATTTTTTTACTGCAGTAATAGAAGTTAATATATATTCTTGCTATAATATCAATATATACCTAAAAGCTTTAAACTATGGGAACCTGCCATTTATTGATAAAATATTATAGGACTGTGATTAATGTTTGAATCTGATTCCAGAAATTGGGATGAAAATAAGGAGCACAGACTTAACCTGAATAGTGCCAAAAAGAGCACACGTGAAATACTAATGTGAGACTCAAGGTTGCGATGCTTGACATATGTTAAATCATAGGATTTCCTTGTATCTACACTCTTTACGAAGTACTCATACAAGTACAAAGTTTGACTATCATGCTGGCTCCCTATATCCCTGAGAATGACAAAAAAAAAAATCAGACAAGGGAATGAAGCTTCCCTATCAAAATAGAATTCTAATTCTTTTCTTCTTATATTATGGCAACTTCCTGTAGTCTTGGCTGCAAATGGCTAAATGACATATTACTGCATTCTGTCCTACAGACTTGTGGGATAGAAATTACTTTATATTGGACCTATACAAGGGCCTATTTTGAATTTTTCCTTATGTTTTTGATCATTTTTCTATTCTTTTGATAATTGACTCACACATCCCCATAACTCAACATTGCCTTCTTAGTTAAACTAGATGTTTTTTAACACCTACTTCAGGGAGGATTATATTTTAATTTAAAATCTAAGAATTTTTGAATTTTTTGTTTGAGATTGTATTTTTATAAAGATCCAAGAATTTTGATTTTTTGTTTAAGATTGTACTTTTATAAACATTCAAGATTTTGATTTTGTTCGAGAAAAGATCTTCAAGAAAGAAGCTTGAAACTCCTATACCCAGAGAATGAACTGTTGCAGAAAGATGCCGAAAAACCTACACTTGATCAAGAAGATCAAGAATGAACTTTGAATATGATTGATTGAACTGAACTTTGATTGAACATTTATTGTAAATGTACACATTTATGCCAAAAGGGACTGCCCCTAATTTGGCTTTCTGTCAATGCGCCTAGCAAAACATTGGTTTTGCTTTCTTTTCTTTTCTATTTCCTTTCTCACTATTCTAATTTCTCTTAGAAAATTGAATATCGTGTATATCTATAGTTAGAAGTGCATTTTGAATTACAAAATTGATTATGTTAATTGATCAATGGGGAGACTAGTCTCCCATGATCATTAGGGGGGATTGTAAACCTCAAAATTTCTCAGACTTATGAATACTAGGGGTTTCCCCCATTGGGGAATCTTCTACTTTAAAAAAATTCCCTAGCAGATGGTGAGAACTCTACTTGAGTGTGGGGGCTCCTAGCTATGGGAGTGTCACTGCTCCACCCTACTTAAGACTGCTTTAGGACAGAAAACAGCTTGCTAAACAATGAAAGTACTTTGATCCATGCTTATGGAAGGGACAGGAAATTCTCTGAGTCATGACTGTTTTAGAATTGATACAATGGGACACTAAGTACCTATAAAGGTGGGACAACTTGTAAACTACTTAAACCTAAAAGGGTGATAACTTATTCAGAGGTTTTTTCTTAATGAAATTTGTCGACACAGCAGCATTTTTTCCTGACTTACTAAAGAGATTAAAACTACTCAGCTGTCTCACACCTAGCAGATTGGCTAACATAACAGCAAAGGAAAGTAATGAATGCTGGAGGAGATGTGGCAAAGTAGGGACATTAATTCACTGCTGGTGGAGCTGTGAACTGATCCAACCATTCTGGAGGGCAATTTGGAACTATGCCCAAAGGGTGACAAAAGAATATCTACCCTTTGACCCAGCCATAGCACTGCTGGGTCTGTACCCCAAAGAGATAATGGACAAAAAGACTTGTACAAAAATATTCATAGCTGCGCTCTTTGTGGTGGCCAAAAACTGGAAAACGAGGGGATGCCCATCAATTGGGGAATGGCTGAACAAACTGTGGTATATGTTGGTGATGGAATACTATTGTGCTAAAAGGAATAATAAAGTGGAGGAGTTCCATGGAGACTGGAACAACCTCCAGGAAGTGATGCAGAGCGAGAGGAGCAGAACCAGGAGAACATTGTACACAGAGACTAATACATTGTGGTATAATCGAACGTAATGGACTTCTCCATTAGTGGCGGTGTAATGTCCCTGAACAACTTGCAGGGATCCAGGAGAAAAAAACACCATTCATAAGCAAAGGATAAACTATGGGAGTGGAAACACTGAGGAAAAGCAACTGCCTGAATACAGAGGTTGAGGGGACATGACAGAGGAGAGACTCTAAATGAACACTCTAATGCAAATACTATCAACAAAGCAATGGGTTCAAATCAAGAAAACATCTAATGCCCAGTGGACTTACGCGTCGGCTATGGGGGGTGGGGGGGAGGAAAAGAAAATGATCTATGTCTTTAACGAATAATGCTTGGAAATGATCAAATAAAATATATTTAAAAAAAAACTACTCAGCTGTGAATTCAAAATGGGCGGTCCTTTAGAAACATCTACAGTGATTGGTAGATGTAAGGACTTAGGGGAGGTGACAGAGGAGATTTTGCCCTTAAGAATAAGAGCTTGGATCTCATTCAAGGGATCTCGATTTCTGACTCTCATTCTGAAGGAGAGTTCCTTGAGGAGCTCCTCTGAGGGGCTCTGTCACTCTGGGGTAGGAGCTTTGGAGACTCTTGAGAGAGGCCCTTTGAAACAAATCTCTGACTAGAAGACTCTTTGAGGAAGGACGCTGGCCTGGTGTCACTAATATCCTTCTTTAGTCAGACCTTGTGGTGAGTGTTAAAAAACTGACTGATTTCTCTTTTAAGCCTCAGATCTAGGCATATTGGCTTGAGGCCCTTCATACTTATTCCTTTCTTACTCTCTCTCTCTTTCTTTGATTACTCATTGTATTGTTAATTAAAATCTCTATAAAACCCAATTGACTTGGGTATTTGAATAATTGGGAATATTTCCCTGGCGACCACGTTATATTTGATTTTAAAACCCAAGACACTGTAGTGAAACATATTTCTGCGGGCAAATTTACTCACCCTCTCTAATATCTATCACAATTTATATCTTCCACTATTTTAATCACTACAGTTTAAGACCTCAACCATTTTAAATCTCACAGACCACAGAGTCTGTGAGGAGGTAGTAGGGTATAAGAAGACTGGAAAGGTAATAGAAAGTATTCTCTGAAAGACTTTGACCATTCAATGGAGAACTTTATATTTGATTCTAGGGGTGATAAGGTGATATTGGAATTTAATGAGTAGGGAAAGTGACATGATCAGATCTGAACTTTGAAGAAACTTGATAGCAGCACTGCAAGAATACTGGAAGATATTAAAGGAAATTTATTTACTTCATCCTTCTGAAATTCCTACCATTTGAGTAATTATTATGAACTCACCTTTGAAATGCAAATTATATCTATTACTATTTTAATAATTTATTGTTATTCATGATTCTTATCTTGAAATCATAGTCAATAAGAAATTGAATATGAATCATAAAGTGGGCAAGATAAAGAATATTATAACTCTTTTTGTGTATCTAAGAGTAGTATCAGAGTTTTAGATCAGAGAATACAACCTTGATATCATAAAATAGTACCTGGGAATGACTTGTACTTTGAGCAGGCTAAGAATAGAAGAAAGTGCTGATGGCAAATCTTTAATATTTAATAATTTTTACTTATTATGAGACTCTAATGTGGGGTCAGGGATTCAGATCTAAATTCTGATGTGCAGAAATTAACAATAATATTTGTGTTCTTATAATTATATATTTATGTTCTTAAAATTATAGCTACACATAAACCTCATTTTTTAAAAACTCAAATTACGTGTTCTCAGGACAATCTCTGTGTTAGAAGAAAGGAAGGAAGGAAGAAAGAAGGAAAGAAAGGAAGGAGGGAAGGAAGGAAGAAAGAAAGAAAGAGAAAGAAAGAATGAAAATAAATGGAGAAAGGAAGGAATGGAGGAAGGAAGGATGAGAGGGAGAAAGGAAGGAACAAAGGAAGGAAGGAAGGAAAGAAGGAAGGAAGGAAGGAAGGAAGGAAGAAAGGAAGAAAGGAAGGAAGAAAGGAAGGAAGGAAGGAAGGAAGGAAGGAAGGAAGGAAGGAAGGAAAGAAGGAAGGAAGGAAGGAGGGAAGCCTTTTTATTCCTCCCACTGTAAATTTAGATTAAAAGAAAAATGAAAGTTCCACATACTTGAGAACTGAATGGAAAATCCTGACTTGCTGATGAAAAAATCACTGTCAAACTGAAGAGTCAGTGAGTTGAAGGTGCTGTGGATGTCCTCAGGCAGAGCAGACCCACTCCATTCTTTCAGGAAAATGTTGCTATCTATTGGTCCATCCCAAACTTTGAGGATGTCATGAGCCATTTCAGTATCAAAAACAATGAAATGGAGACTGCAAAAGAAGAGGAAAAATTTTAAAACATTCATGGGTTATAAACTGAAGAGAAAAAAAAAACCTCCATTTAGATATAAAAACTCCATCTTTCAGAACTGGACACTCTAAAGCACAACTATGCCATAGCACAGATTAAAGAAGAGTTTCTCATTGAAATGAAGTAATGATGGATTAGGAAAAACAGCTATCAGAATGCCAATAGTGTTTTCTCATTTCCCCACTAGATGGTAGCATATATAACATCCTTTACTATAACAATTTTGCATTATTTAATTTGATTGACTGATGGCAGTTTAAGAGTTGTTATGCCTCAAGAAGCAAAAAAATCAGATGCAGCAGTTGATTTTTATCCCTGATCTGTAGTCCTTAGGGCTATGTCATAAACATGTAAGTGTTTAGCTAATATGTCAGCAAAGAAAAAATATGGTTTGGGAATTTTCTGGTTTCTAGAGATTTCATTTATTATATGTTATGCATATATAGTAATGCAGCTGAATTAGCAACATGATGCATATTCTGAAACATTAAACCAGACTTTTAGTTTCTATGTTTATGGTACATATTTTACTGTTTACATGTGCTATATTTTGAAGTAAAATGCTATAGCCTTCATAAAATGTGACATTTCTTATAACATAATTCTATCTCTATAGAATACTTTAAAAATGGAAAAATATAAATTATGACATATAGTTCATCCACAAAATAGGCATTTTTCAATATGGCCAATGTAACCTCAAGATTAAAAAATGTGTTAACAATTAATTGATTATTGCATAGTTATACGGAATAAAATGGAAATGAAACGCCTCATTCTGAGAAAGAAAACATGGAACTAATTGAGAGTTGGCAAGGCAAAGCAATAAATATAAAGGTTGTGACATATCCTGCAGACAACAGCTGTAGTTGAAATAAATGGACAGCTCCATTCCAGCACAAAATATCAGACTTGGTATAGAGCCAAGTTCTTGGTGGATATGAGATGTTGGTAATGGGAGGTATGGGGTAGGGAGGAAGAAAGGATGAAAACTAGACATTATGAGTTTGAAAGTTTATAAACTTTCTCCCATTGGTAGAGAAACAGCTATAACCTTAAATCCTGAAAGAGGTTGTGGATTGTTAATGCTTCTTTGAATGGTTTAAAGGAAGAAGAAGTAAAAATCTAAAAACATCCTCAAAGGCAGAGTTCACTTCCTTCATCATTTTCCTGGAGCCAATTAATGGTATCAGAATAGTCAGGGTGATGTAATGCAGAATATTGCAAATAAGGACAGAGGACCTTGGCTGCTATTCTGGCTCTACCCCTTGCTTCCCATATACTCTTGAATATGTCTTTTTGCTGTCAGGGCCTAAGTTTCCTTCTCTACAAAATGAGGTGGTTGGGTTAGATGACCTTTAAATGTACTTCCAGTTCTAAATCCTATGAACTTAATATATTGAGAATGATGTATTTATATTTCAGAAGATGGCACAGAGAAAAGAACACTGAACTTGGAGTATGGAAGATTTGACTCTGAGTCCTACCTCAGATATTTATTAGCTATCTGACAAATTGTTCCTCTACTTCAGTGCCCTCAACTGTGAAATAGTGATAATAATACCTCATAGAAGTGATTGTTTTAAGGACCAAATGTAAAGTTTTCTGCAAACCTTAAAGTGCTACATAAATATTATTATAATTGTTATTTTGAAATCATCTTTTTCCTGTACATAGAGTCCATTCTTTAAATCACTGAATACATTTTCTTGCATAAGATTAAAGAAAAGAGGTACTTTCAAAGATAGTTTTCCAGACAATTACACTCATAGAAAAGCAATTAAAACTAGGGAACAACATACACATAAAATTTATGTAAAACACAGCCTTCATCACTGCTTGTTGAAATATGTTTATGTTACCACATTACCTTTATTATACAAATTAAAGCTGTGTTCAGCAATGAAATATGTTAGGTCTCCTACAGAAATGTCTACATATAACTCTTAATGTGGCTAAATTTGCTCTAACCTCTTGTGATTAAACTCAATTAAATCCAAATCAGGTGATTAGTTTCTGATGTATAAATTTAAATTACAAACTTCCTTGAAACCCAAATTGCCTATAACAATGCTTTTTTAATATTAAAGAAATAAAGCACTTTTAATAACCTTGTATGAGAAGTCAAGGAAATAAACAATAGCCAAGAGTACTAAAACCTATTAATTAATTAGTGAATGCTTGTAAGGAACTAGGCTACCTGAAAAACTGTCAAAAGGTCCATTCCTTTTTGATCATGTAAAGTAAAATAAGAAAAGCAAGAGAAAGGCAAGAAAGAAAAATAAGAAAGGTAAGAATGTTATGAAAAAAGGCATGATAGAAAGACAAACAAGAAAGAATAAAAAATGCAGAAAGACAGAAGAAATTGCATTGAATTCTAACACAGAATTACTAATTGTGCTTCATGCAACACAATTATGTCATTGGTTTTGTCCTATGTATCCCATTGTTGAGATTCCCTCCCAGTATGAAAATGAACTTAATCCTGATACTCTCCTGGCAGAACTTTGGTTTTTAGAAGAGAATTGGGACTGACTTATCACAGATCTGAACTGAGGACCAATATTTTGCTCCTATTTGCTTCTGATGATTACATGTCATGGCTCTTTGTTTCTGTAATTAGTTCAGAATTCAACTGTGGAATGCAATGGGTTAAGTTTGGAAATCTATATCTCCTGTTAATCATTGATCTTTTCATGATTCATATATATATATATATATATATATATATATATATATTTTTGCTGGCCTTGGAAAGTAAGGAATTTGGCCTAATCTTTGAAGATATCAAAATTGCTGTTCAAAATTCTGGGCCAGTGTCTTACACCTGAACTCCAACAATGAGCCCTTAATCCTATGGGAGGAGAGGAATGTGCCATTGCTAGATCTGTTACCAAATTTTCAACCAACCATGATTTTTCCTGAGCCTTATCTCTGTGATCACTCATTTTATACTCAATTTTATAATGTTATTTACCCAGTTCTTTGTTTTTTATACCCCCAATTCCCCTCCTCTTTGTAGTATTCAGCTGTTTTTTTTTTTAATATTCATTCCCTGTGATGTAATGGGCATTGGGCATCTTGTATTTATAGTGTTCCTATGTACACATCCCTTGTCCATTCAAAGACATAATTCACTTTCTAGATTCTGACTCCTCTGATTTATTTATTCTGAATTGGAGATATACATTGCTTAGACCCCGACTCCTCTCCTCTGAGTCAGGGGTCCTGACTTTTCTGTTCTGAGTCAGGGATCAACAATAATTTCTCTACATACTAAACTTTCTAGCACAGATTTGTGTTATTCAATAAACAATTCAGTTGGCATATTGGGGCACTTTTGCCAATCTTCTAAACTCAATTTGCTTTTCTTACTGATAGAAAGGAGAACAAGATTAAAATGTACGGCTCCCAGAAATGGGAAATGAGACAATGAATTTGTTTGAGAACTGGAAGAGTTCATTTTTTTTTAAATTTTAATTAGAAATGTGACCTGTAATGCAACACATTTACAGGTTGAAGAAAGAATTTTTTTTTTCTAAATCTGTGTTGGGAATACTATTTTAGGGACTTCTTCAAATCTGTGTTTATATGGAGTTCTTTTCTTTTTCAAAACATCAAATATGAATAAAGAAATCTGACTGTCTCTGCTTTCTAAATAGAATACTTAGATAATTTCAAATTCATGGTTATTTATTTTGTTATTTATATTTTAGTCATAACTCTACATGCATTTTATGTGCCAAAAAAGTATGTAATATTTCAACAATAAAATAACATATACATTATCAGGATTTTTCTGTTATTTAAGAAATTAAATATAGTTTTTGAAATAAGTAGATTGATTAGAATGTGAGTATAATACAATATGTCCCTAAAGGCTTAGTGTAGATTTAATCTCTAATAGCTTAAAACTATTAAATAAACCTAATTCAGATCTATTTTAAGCTTTAATAGTTCAAAAATGCATTTTAAGACTTAGCTAACAGCTTATATAATTTATATTAAAATATTATATTTGTAATATACTATATTTGAGAAACCTTTATTTCTTTATCTGTCAGAAGTAAATATTTACCTTCAAGAACTCATTCAACAAATATTAATTTAACAACCACTATATGTTGCACACTGTGCTAGAAATTGGGGATAAAAATATAATAAATGAAGGACATTGATTTATATAAACACATTCTGTCACTGAAATGCTTGTCATTTTGAGTTATGCTTTAATATGGTACAATAATAAATAATTGCTTTGTTTACATAGTTACAATGAATTTTTATAACATCAACTACTATTTACATGATAATAATAATAGCTTAACATTTATATTAACCTTATTATGTCCCTATTACCTGGCCAAGCCCTTTACGATGATTAGCTCACTTGATCCCACAATAACCCATGGATATTATACTCATTTTTATAGATAAGGAAACTGAGACAAACATAGACAAACATAAGACTTGCCTCGTACACAGCTAGCAGGTGTCACAGGTCAAATTTGAACTCATATCTTCCTGGCTTCAGACCTAGCACTCTATTTACTGCACCACCTTACTGTTCCTAGATTGCTAGATATTGATAGATGAGGAGTCTTTCTTTGAAGGGCTAAAAACTGACAGTTAGATCATAGGACTTAGAAACAAATAGGCATCTTAGAGATATCTAGTCTAGACTGCTAATGTGACAGGGGAAGTTACAAAAGCTCAGTAATGAAAAATGAGTTGGATGAGCTCAGAAAGATGCTAAGAATTAGATCCAAAATCTAATGATATGATTCCAAATAGAATATATCAACATTTTTACCATTATTTTAAACTTTCCTTAAAAGAAATCAATTGTCTGGGAAGGTGAAATTGATAAGAGAGAGTGATGAACTTGTAATAAAATATAGATAACTTTTGACTTCATCCTATTTTCCCCTTATTGATTTTTAAAAAATTATTCACTTGCAGGGTATCATAATAATAGTTTATTTTCATATTGAACTTCAAACTTGAAAACAATTCTGAGAGGAATTAATATGAATTACTTGAGGTTTTGTTTGGAATTTTTCATGAAGTAAAAACAAATTCACTAGAATTAACTCAGATTTTCAATAAGAAATGGAATAACTACTTTATTCTTTTTCTCACAATTTTATATTTTTATTATTTCCTTTTTATTTTTAGCTCAGGCTGGATTACTTTAATATTATTATTTTAATATACCTGCAGATATATATTCTAGGTATGTCTACTAAGTAATTTTAATCCAGAATCTCCAAAAGTATGTCCAAGTGAAAAGTTGAGCTGCAGAGAAATACAATAACTCCATTTTAGGCAGTCCTGGGTGGTTTAAGAATTATTGTTCATTGCTAAATGATAATTGACTAATGTTCTGTTATATGACCCTCCTCTTTTTTCTTCATGCATAGCACAAAAACACAGATTCTCCCCCAAAAAGCATAAAACAAAGTAAAATGATTACCTGATGGTTTTTCCTGGGTCTGCCTCTATGATCCATGTGCAATGAAGATTATTATCATAAGGTGCCGGGTAGCCTGGAGACAAAATTCGTCCTGACGTGGCAGCATGGATTCGTCCACCACATTCAGCTGAGAAAACAAAACAAAACAAAACAAAACAAAACAAACCCATACCAATATGCAATTTTATTTTCAATTAGGCTACCCTGTTTCATATTTTCTAGAGTGATTAACATTTTAAGGGAAGAAATAAAACATGATTTTACCATTTTAGATTCTTTTAAAAATTCCTTATCCTCATCATTCCCTGAAGCCTCTTCATATTATCAACTGAGAAAGTATTGATTTCTGATATGAAGTTAGAAGGGCTGAAAATAATGCAATGGTTTAAATAAAAGTTCCCCCCTCCCAAAGTGGGTATTAAACTTCTCAATACAATATTTTTAGAAAGTATTATTTCCATATTTGAAAAAAAATCTGCAATGTGAATAAAGCTAAAAAAATCATACTTCCCAAATCTTATAAGAAATAGAGTTTCATTTTAGCAGGATTATTTTCACAGCAGGGAAGAATAGAGATCTCTCCAAAAGTTCCGAGGTGTGACTAAATGCATTTGTGACTAGAATTAGAGGTTGGCAGTGTTGCACAGCTATCTCTTTATGACCAATTCAATATTACCAATGCAAGAAGGCAAAGACTTGTCCCACACTCTTCGGTCTCCACTCAGGCAGGTCATGGTGCTACTGCCATGCATCGCATACCCAGGATTACAGCTGTACTGTACAATAGTGTCAGTAAAATGCCCTTCATCCCGGATCTTATAGCCATAATTTGGAATTCCTGGATCTTCACATTTTACTAGATCAAAACCTTCAAAGAAGAAAAAACAAAAAACAAAACAAGACAAAATGGAATACATGGTGTCAATAGAAAGAAAAAAGTAAAATCATAGAACTTGAAGCTAAAGACAACCTCAGCAATTATATAATTCATATCCTTTAATTTGAATGTGTGGCAGAGACTTATAAAGTTAATATGACTTACTCTTAATCATATATATATATAATTGGGTTGTGAACACATTCTCCAGATTTGACATACAAAATTCATTTCATTACTCTAAAGATATTACCAAGTGCAATATGTAAGTAATCTGTAGTATGTATAGAAAAATGGGGAATATTATGTAAGAGTGAAGGGATGGAGAAATAAATGGTATGTTCTTTTGAGTAATTATTAAAAGGAAATATAATCTTTCCATTCTAATCCTAAAGCATTTCCCCAAAATTTCTGATAACTTATAAACCAATAAATTTGTTACTTACTACTTTAGTTTCTTACAGATTATTTTTCTCTCCATAAATTTTATATAATCATTTACTAAACCAATTTTAGTTGGTAGCCACCAGCTGGTAAATTCGGATATGTCAGCACATTATCTGTCAGTGACTTGTTTAGAAATTCTCCCAACCAGTCAATGCTGTCTTTCCCACCTTTACCTTATGTTACCCCATCTTTGTTTTTGTTTTCCAGGAACTTAAAACCAGAAGTGTGAACTAAAGTTACTGGTGCTTTTTCTCCACTTAGTTCTAAACAGGGACTGAATGTAAGCACCAGCTTTGATCTCAGAGTTTATTGTCCTCACCCCTTCCCTTCAGAGATCTCATGACTTTGGAGAAAAAGAATATAGTTCTTTCCCTGTGGAAGTGTTAAGGTCCCTAAAATAGCCGCATGCCATATTCTTTTTGATACAGGGCTCTGAGTTGAGCAATTCCTTCCACAACAGAAATTCAATAAATAAATCATTATAATGAGTGAGAGAATATAAGCTGTTAAACACAAAGAAATAGAAGACTGAAAAGAAGATTTAGGCTTGCCTGCATCTAAAGCTGTATATTGTTTTTATGTGAAGCAATATTTTGTAGGCGATCTCAGAAGACAGTCTTATACTTTCACATATTTCTCCCCTACTTCAGGATGTAAATTTTGACAATTTTAAAAAATAGAATTTAAAACTTGGTGGAGGTCTTGCATGGGCTATATGCTCTATATCCCCCTTTCATTGTTTTTGAAAGTATACTCCTATTTCTAAGAGACCATCAAGGATGCCTGCTGGAGCATCAACTTGTTAGAAAATTTCTTCAAATTCATGAAACATATCATTTTCATGCCCCCCAAAATGAAAATCAATTTCCAAAGTTATTACTTTACATGTAAGGTGATTGGAGAAGTAATATGTATCAGAATGCTAGGAAAAGATAAGATGTATAGGTTATGAGAATGGTCTGTTTTTTAAATAAATTTTATTTTTTTCCAGATTACACATTGATAAAATTTCTTAATATTCATTTTTTGCTATTTTGCAGTCATGCTCTTTCTCTCCCTCCCCCCATTCTTCTATCCCCAGAAAAGCAATATATTATCATTTAATACATATTTCCATGTACATCAGGTTGTAAAAGAAGACACATATTACACTAGAAAAATTCATGGAGGAAATAAAGGAAAGAATGGGATGTTTTAATTTGCATTCAGATTCCATCTGTTCCTTCTATGGCAGTGGATAACTATTTTTCTCATGAGACTCTTGGAATTGTCCTAGACATTTGCCTTGTTGATAATAAAGCCATTTTGTTGTTACTGTGTTGTGTACAGTGTTTTCCTGATTCTTTTTATTTCATTCAGAATCACTTCATATGGATTTTTCCAGGGTTTTTTTTTGTGATCATCTTCTTTGTCATTTCTTATGGCATAGTAATATTCAATATACCACAACTTATTTAGCCATTCTTTAATTATAGACATCTCTTCAGCTTCCAGTTCTTTGCCACCACAAGAAGAACTGCTGTAAATATTTTTGTATAGGTAATTTCTTTTACCCTATCTTTAATCTCTTTGGGATAATGACTCAGGAGTGGATCAAAGTGTTTACACAGTTTTATGGCCTTTTGGTTGCAGATTGCTCTCCAGAATGGTTGCATCAGTTAGTAGGTTCACCAACAATGTATTAGTGTCCTGATTTTTCCACATCATCTCCAGCATTTATGATTTTCATTTTTTGTCATGTTAGCCAGTCTGATGGGTACCTCAGTTGTTTTTAACTCACTATCCCTCATTATAATTTTTAAGTGAGTGCAATTATGATTCAAGATATACAATGACAGCCTTAATATATACATATCCATATACATATGAATAAGAACTACTATTTTAATTAATTTACTTAAATTAAAATATTCAATTAACAGATGTAAACATGGAAATAGAATCAATACGAGGTTCACAGTCCTAAAATTCCTAAGGCTTAAGTTAGAAGTAAATGTCTGGTTTAAACCAAAGGAATATAAGTTGCTTTGAGGGCAAAGACTCTCAAAAGTGTGTGTGTGTGTGTGTGTAAACCTAAGGACCTAGTACAGTGATAAATGGTACAGTAGAGAAAACACTGACTCTAGAGTTAGAAAGCATAAGTTCAAATTCTATCTCTGATACTTCCAGTATGTCACAACCTTCCTATGCCTCAGTTGCCTCATCCATAAAATGAAAAGAATTAGGGTTAGTTTGTTTATTAGGCTCCTCAAGTTAAAAATTTTACAATATTATATATTTAATTTAATTTATACTACATAATAAAAATAATCTTTCCATACTTTGCTCAAAGCAACTAATTGCAAATTTCTCAATCAAACTCAACTAGTAAAACTGAGACCCAGACAAGGGAATTAATTTACCTGTGGTCATGGATAATAAATAGCAGTGGTAACAATCTAGCTCAGCTATTCACAAAACCCTGTGTATGGCTCACTTAAGCTTTTCTGAGCTTGAAATGCAAGCAACTACTCATGATATTGAAGATTCACATGATCTTGGAGTTCCAAAGGACCTTGGAGAATAAACTAAATGGGAATCCCCATATCAACATCTCCAACAATCGGTTATTTAGAATTTATGTTGGGGAATTAGAATAAATGATATTTAAATTTTCTTCAAGCTCTAAGAATATGAAAATTCATAGTTTTTGAACTCCTTAAAATAGCAAATGTTGAAAAGGATATGGAAAAAGTGGGACACTAAAATACTTTTGGAGCTTTGAACCGATCCAACCATTCAGGAAAGCAATTTGAAACTATGATTTATGGGCTATAAAACTGTGCATAGCTCCTATTGATCTGCAAAACCACTAATAGATCCATATCCCAAAGAAATAAAAAAAGGAAAAATATCTAAAAAGATAGCAGTTTTTTGTGGCAGTAAAGAAGTAGAAATTGAAGGAAAGTTGGGATATATGATTGTGATGAAATACTATTGTGTTATAAGAAATAATGAGCTTTCAGAAAATCTTGGAAAGATTTACATAACATAACACAAAGTGAAGTAAGCAGAATCAGGAGAATAATGTACTTAGTATCACCAATATTATATGAGGATCAACTATGAATGATTAAGCTGTCTTCAAAAATACAAAAATCCAAGACAATTCGGAATGATTTATGACGAAAAATGCTATCCATCTCCAGAGAAACAGCTGAAGGAATCAATGAAGATTAAAACTTAACATGTTTTTTTTTACTTTTTTCTTATTTTTTAGAGGAACAGAGATTGTGTTTTCTTTCCCAATATAAATAATAATGAACTATGTTTTGCATGACTGCACATATATAATCTATATCAAAGTGCATATCTTTTCAATGAAGGGAGAAGGAAGAGGAGAAAGAGAATTTTGAACTAAATAAAACATTAAAATTGTTTTATATGTAATTAAAAAATGAACAATTGGTTATAGAATAAAAGATTTATAGCTGGAAGTGAACTCAGAGATCTAGTCCAATTTCCTCATTTTACAATCAAGGAAAAAGACCCAACAAAATTAAGTGACTTGCCTACCATATGTATTATGAAGGAAGAATTTGAACTTGTGTCTTTTTTCTCCACTTCACATAATATTAATCATTAAAGTAATCTTACTTTTTACCTTGTTATTATGACATCAGATAGTCTTAGGTTGGAGGTATATGTCTGTTTGGGGGACAGGGGTGACAGATAACATTTTGACGGGGAAAGAGGAACTTAAAATTATTTGTATGGATATCATATGAACAAAAAACCCCCCAACCTGTCAACTTATTGCTCAAGGAGAGAATATCAAGTAAGCAAATTGCTTGTATATAATTTAGATAAAAAATGCAAATGACTGACTTATCAAGCCACTTATTAAGTGACTTTTTCCACTTATCAAGTACCAGGGAAAGGCTCAGGCTGAAAAGAGAATTATGGAACTCTCTCTCTCCACATCTTAAAATGAAGGTAGAAAATAGACATTTGTTTATCTACTATGGCTGTTTAAAGCCCTAAAACAGAAGGATTATCAAGCTTACTTCTTCCCATTTATGACAGTGAGAATTCTTAAGTAATGTAACTCCCCAGTAAGAGAGTGACGTTCGCTTCTCAAAAGATTGACAAAGTGTGAGTATGATGATATTTTTTATATGTGGCTCATAAAACAGCCTTGATATCTCTTGTATAATTATTTATTTAAACATGGATGTCCCATGAGGTCATTTAGAAGCATGAATATATGAATAAATAAATTTAAAAGTAAATTTCATTCATTCATGATTACAAAATCATCCAGAAGGTATATAGGTTAGTAGATTTAGAGGTGGAAAGGACGTTACAGGGTACTGAATCCAACTCCCTTATATTTCAGACAAAGAAAATGAGGCACAGTCAGGTTAAATTGCTTGTTCAGAGTCATATAGGTAACAAGATATGAAGATGTATTTGAACTAAGGTCTTTTTGAGCCTAAGCACAGTGCACTGTAAGTACAACTCTACTTCCATAAAGTACCACCTTAGCCAATAAATGCCCAAAACTATAAGGATGTGTGTGTGTGTGTGTGTGTGTGTGTGTGTGTGTGTGTGTGTATCAGTTTGGGCTAGGTTTCTTTTTCTTTTCTTTCTTTCTTTTTTTTTTAAGAAAGAGACATGCAAATATAGACATATTTCTCAATTTTATTTGGGTTGCAATTTTGTAGAGAAACATCTGTCTCCTTACTATTGCTCATACTACTTAATCCAAAATGTACCTTTTTTTTAAACCACAGCTTGTCACACAGATGTTCTTTCTTTTTAAACCAAGTTATTAGTGATCTGTCAATCATTCTTTCTGCAACCAGCTGTCTTTTTCATAGGATGTAGTTCTATTATCTTTTTTCACTCCAGGAAACAACTATGTCCTTGATGTCATCAGGAAAATTTTATTTTCTGTTCAAAATTCTTCCTTAAGATTATGAATTCTATAAATAGTGGCATGCTTGTAGTCCTCCACAATATAATTATCTGGAACATTTTTCTTTAAATTATCAGAAGGTTTACAATTAAATGGAACAACTAAGAATGTGTTTATTTCTTCAGTTTTCTCAGCCTAATAATAGAGCTAGAATCTTTTCCTCAAAATTTCTTGAGTAATAAAATTTTTTACACTGAGCTAAAAGAAAATCTCAGAATTTTGGGATTACAAAGTATTGTAGATATCTCTTTCAAGAGTAAATGGCTTGTCCAAATTCACAAGTTAACAAAGCATGTACTAACTACCTTGCAGATTTGCTGTAAAAACATGTAAGCTATTTAATAATGATGATGATGATATGATATGATATGATATAATTTTATATGTAGCAAAACGTTATTGATGAACTGCAGGGGAAGAAAAAGGAATTCCTCATTCTGAGATTCCTGTACCAAGGAAATGATAGATTTGGCCAATTAATGACAGGTGTTTTCATCTATATTGTTTCAGTGTCCATATCACCAAATCTTTTTACCAAAGGGCACTTGAAATGAAAGGCAGCTACATAGTGCAATGGATACAGTGCTGAGCTTGTTGTTAGAAAGATCTAAATTCAAATCCAGTCTCAAATACTTAATTAGTAATATAATCCTAAATGTGGGAGGGATAAATCACTTCAACTATGTTTGCTTTAGTTTCCTCAAATGTAAAATGGAGATGGTAGTAAACCTCATATCACAGAATTATTGTGAGAATCAAAGGAGATAATATTTTGTAAAGTGCTTAGCAAAGTGCCTGTTGCATAATAAATGCTTAATAAATTATTATTCCTTTTCCCTTCCCTTCCCTGTTGTGATTTAATTGGTTTTCAACAAAGACAGGGTAATATTAGGCATACTGACTTATACAATAGCAGAGTCTACATAAATAAACCCAAGGAAAGTAATTAGTCACACTAAACTAACTTTTACTTCTTTTTTGCATAATAATTGCATTTGAAAAGTTAAGGAAGACTAGGCAAATAATGGCTGGGTTTCAGAGGTAGATCTAAAGGCGTCTAGCAATTCTTGACTTGTGGACACATTTGAGAGATGTCCTAAACTCAAGTCAGGTGAATTTAGTATAGGCTAAAGGACTAGACCTAAAGAAAAGTCATTAAAGGACTGATGAAAGCTTGAAGGGAGGTCTCTAATGGAATATTCTAAGGATGAATTCTTGATAGCATGAGACTTAAAATTGTATTCATTGACTTGACTATTGGCACATATGGCATGTTTATAAACTGTACAGCTGACACAAATATGGGAAAGACAGATAACACTTTTGAGCTCAGAACCAAGATACCAAAAGATGTTAGCATGCAGGTAAATAGATCAGACTTAATAAAGATAAAAGTAAAGCCCTTCATGCCATTATAAAATAAACGTACAAGTTTGTTTTTGTTGCCTGTCCTTCATTCTCTAAGAGGATGAATGAAATCACAGATTAATACTTTGACTTGGGTATCAACTGAATTTAAATGAGCTTGAGCTGCACAAAGTCATCAGCCTAGCTCTCTCTCCCAGCTTCATGAAGGCCAGTGGCAAGACAAAAGTCAGGACGACTGGCAATGAATGGCCTGGAATGCAGTGGATGACTTGGCATCTTTGATGTCTGACCAAGTTCTAAGGGCTGTATAGCTTTGCCTTCATTGCTAGTAAAACAAAATGTTTTAATCTGCCCATTTTACTGGGAAAAGTCTTCACATGATTGGGTTAGACAATCCCCCACCCACCCATTCACCGATGGTCTTGAGATCTTTTGGTTATCCTTAACATGGTTTAGTCCATCTGCCAAGATGGTTTACCAGTTTGGTTGCTGTACCTGTTACAGAGTTTTGGAGATTTAGATAAGAGTTGAGGGCATGGGCAGCCCTTGAAAGAGCTTACTAAGCCCTGATATGAAAGTTGCAATCATCAATAACCTTACAAGTAGAGGAAATGTCAGTAGATAATTCTTCATGTTAAAAAAAAAAGACATGGAGATTTTAATGGACCACAAACACAATTTGAGTAAAAGAAGAAGATAACATTTTTCCCCTTTCCTTAATATTTACCTTTTCAGGTATTCCTTGCTCTTTGATTTTCGGTATCAAACTTTCCACAGAGTTCTGGTCTTTTCTTTGCAAAAAGTTGGAAGTCTTCTATTTTGTTGAATGCCCATACTTTCCCTTGGAAGTATATAGTCAGTTTTGCTGGGTAGCTGATTCTTGGTTGGAGACCCAGCTCTCTTGTCTTTCTGAAGATCATGTTCCATGCCTTACGATCATTCAGAGTAGAACTTGCAAGGTCTTGTGTGACCCTGATTGGTATTCCTTTATATCTAAATTGTCTTTTTCTGGCTTCCTGTAGGATTTTTTCTTTTGTTTGATAGCTTTGGAATTTGGCAATTACATTCCTGGGAGTTGTCTTTTGGGGGTTTAGTGTAGAAGGTGTTCTGTGAGCTCTGTCAGTGGCTGTATTGCCCCCTTGTTCTAGAATCTCTGGGCAATTTTCTTTGATTATATCTTGTATCACCATGTCCAGTTTGGTGTTTATTTCTGGCTTTTCTGGGAGTCCAATTATTCTTAAATTTTCTCTTTTCCCTCTATTTTCCAGATCTATCACCTTGTCGGTGAGATATTTTATGTTCTCTTCTAATTTCTTGGTGTTTTGGCTTTGCTTTATTAGTTCTTGCTTTAAAGCCTGGTTTTCTTTTACAGTTTGGTCAAACTGGTTTTGTAGATGCATGAATTTCTTTTGCATTATTTCCCACTTTTCCTCCCAGAGGGCTTCCATCTTTTTGGTCATTTCTGATTCAAATTCTTCATGGGTTTGTGGAGAGTTTCTATTTCCTTTGGAAGATTTTGGAGAATTTTCTTGTATATCTTCTTCTATCTGCTCTGTATTTTGTATTTTGGCTCCATAGAATGTGTCCAAAGTCGCCCCTTTCTTCTTATTTTTCTTGGTATTTTGGGGCTTCTGTGGTTCTGTGGAGTTTGCCATCTCTGAATGTGGAGGATTAGCTTTTCTTATCTCTGTCTGGTGATCAGAGGCTTTAGTCCTGGGCAGATGTTGGTTCTATGAGCTTTCCATGGGTTAAACTGAATATGCCTCACTGGAACTGGAATGGAAGGGTCGGACCACGAGGCCACACTCTCCCCCCGGCTCGCTTTCCAGAAGTTGCCTTCAGAATCGCTGGCCCTGAGGCTGTTTCGTCCGCCTGCGGGGGGATGGGCTGCAGCTTCCCCAAGCTCCGAGGGCAAGGACTTTCACTGAGACTTGGATAGCAGGATCCAGCCTGTGAGGCTGTCTTGCCCGCCCTGAGGGTTGCTGTTGTTTCGACCAGCTCTCTGCAGCGGAAGCCCCAGGCAGTAACTTTCACTGGGACTCAGGTAGAAGGCCCTGAGGGTTGTTGTTCTGAGGACCCTGCTCTCTGAGCCCGCCGGGCTGCGGCTTCCGGGAGCCTTGGACTCTGCGCTCCTACCCCTGAGGTCCGAGTGATCTCGGGTTCTGGCTTTTGAGGGGAGCCATACCTTTTGATCCGGGTCCAGGTCCAGGAGGGGGGTTCCCAGGGTCTGTGCTGTTGATCATTTTGAATTTCGGCGCCTTAGGAGCTTATAGTTTGAGATCGGTCGGGAAGGGTTTTCCGGAGATCTGAACTTTAGCTTTCTCTAAGCCCCCATCTTAACCGGAAGTCCACAAACACAATTTGAATAATAATTATAACATGGCAAAGAATTAATGGAATCTTAGAATGAATTGTCAGACTCAGTGTCCTCAAAAAGAAAGATAATAGGAGGGATTTTCAGTCTTGGTCAGATCAGATCTTGAATAACATAATATGGGATGCCTTATATTTTGAAGGGTATTAACAAACTGTTGAGTTTCTCAAGGAAGGCAAAAAAAATAGTGACTGGGATTGAAGCCAACACCAAATGAAGATTGATGGAAGGAGTGAAGAATGTTAAACATGGAGTAAAGAATACTTAGGGACAATATGAAAATTATATTAAAGTATTTGAATTCTTGTCATGTGGGGGGTATATGGAATTAGATTTCCTAACAGTTCAAACCATTAAAAAATAGAATGATCTTTCCCAAGAAGTGGTGGCTGTCTGCTCACTAGGGCTATTAAAGGGAAGGCTGAATAGGTGTTTGTTGGAGATGTTACACAGAAGATATGTATTTATTTATGCATTCAATTATAAGACATCTAAAGACCTTCCAGCCTTCAGATTCTGTGGTTCTATTCATTAATGGAACAGATGAGAACTGAGTTTTTTTCCAACATATTCAAATGGCAATATACCTTGATTCTGATAAAATGGCAAGATAATTTTTAGAAAAGAATCTTATTTCCTGTAGTAGGATAAGTTGGATGAATCCTGAAATATATTAGATAACTTACATTTAAACATACTCAAGATTATCTTCTCAAATGACATAGGGATTATCTTTAATTTAAATTAATATAATTTAAGGCATTCAGTCTGATGACTTCTGATTTTTCAAAAACTTTAAATCAAGCAAAAATAAAAGGCTACATTTTCTACATTGGGTCTTTAGACTGTAATCTCCCAATTTACATTTCTATATTTTCTATTTTGTTGAAAAAAAGGTCTTGATAATTAATAATAAATATGCACCAAATCTTATTTTACATGGAGGACAAAAAGTATAATTATATTAAAATGACTTAAAAGTGCCTTCTTATCTTGGTAGCAAATATTCATGTTCTCTTTCCAATGTTCCAGTTTTTAAAGCAAATAAAGAATAGATATGCCACTAATAAAAAGGTTCCTGGTTATAAATATTTAGATATCCACAATGATAGAAGTTTACTACTGTTATTATTTTTTCTTTTCAATTATTCAATCATAATATTTAAAGAAGTAACTTCTTTTCCTGATCAAAATCTAAAAAATGCCAATATTAGAGGATACAATAATTTAACTTCCAAGTATTTGGTCTAATTTTTATCTCTACAATGAAGCACTTATGTGCAAAAAGAACCTGCTTCAGACTTAATCCATTGCATTTGCCTAGGCTGAATGAGGATTATAATGATTTGAGTTTTTCAATAATATAAGTAGCCCTTCTGAATGTATTTTCATGTCTGAGTTTTGAAAACATAACTGAGGAGGAAAAAATATTTATAATTTATGAATATCTGATATATCTTGTCATGAAGAATTAAAAATCCTCCATTGCTTATTGAGATTTTTTTCTCTCTTTTCTTCTTTTATTCAATTTTTTAAAACTTTTGGGCAATTGATGAATGAAGGAATATGGTCACATGTAAAGAATTTAAAGTAATTTCACCACAGCAAACTATAAAAAAATTATGAAAAATAACTAATTTTAAAACTATCTGCTTTGCAACTCTTCAGAAAAGAGCTGAAAGGAAGATACTGTTCATTCGTTGCCTCATTTATTTATTTAGCTTTGATTCACAAAAGCAGCAAAATTTATCCATAGTTTATTTTCTTCAGCACTCAATTGATCTATTTTATAAACACAATTTCTGTCAATCAAGAACTGATTTTTTAAAAAATCCTCTCCTAAAGAATATATGCTCTATTATAGATGTCCCATCTTTTGAAATAATTTCCTTAATTGCCTTTGATTTAATTTGATGACTATTGCATCCCCCCTCTTATATTCAGCTTGCATTTTTTCTCTGTCATATTGTGATATTTTTTACTTGTTGAAACACTAATTTTGAAGAAGTGAACGATGAAGATCATTCAAAAGTTCATGGTAGGTATAACATGTAACTCAGATTATAAATATTGACTTTTATATGATAAGTAGTATCAAAGATTTGATCAAGAAAAATTATTATCAGAAAAATACTTGGACAGGTAATACAATGAGATTAAGGAATAACTGATAAATAACCTATACGCTATACTGGTATCTAGCTATGAAATATTAATAGAATTAGAGCAAACCTACTTAATTATTATTTTGTATCTCTGTTGTCTAGGGAAGCCTGTCAAAACCTTTGGACAATACTGTGTATTGGCTCCAAGGTAGAAGAGTGGTAAGGGCTAGGCAATGGGGATCAAGTGACTTGCCCAGGGTCACACAGCTAGGAAGTGTCTGAAGCTAAATTTGAACATAGGACCTCCCATCTCTAGGCCTGTCTCTTAATCCATTGAGCCACCCAGCTACACCTCCCCTTTTCAGTTTTAAATGAATAGAAATTATAGATGTTACAAAGGAAACCAATTATATTTTTGAAACATTTTCCCAACCTGAGTTTATGTACCCCTTGAAGTCTATATATAGTTTGTGAACCTCAGGTGCTTTCCATTATATTGGGCAGATGATTTATGGACCTACAAAGCTAAGAATGACAAAGCTACAACAGTTGATAAAATCCTCATGTCAGTGTGATCATACATATAACAAAATATTAGGCAACGAACACTCTCAGAATGATTTCTCAAAGGTGGAATTGCTCTCTTGGTTACAAAGTTAAACCATCTAAAAGATCACCCAAGGTTGGCATTAAAGTAAAATAATTAACCTTATTATTAACTTTTCAGTGGAGAGTTTGGTGTTTATCAAATGAGTAACCTGAAATCATGGAAAAAGTTTACACTGCCAGGAGTCATTCTTGCAGTTGTCTCTCATTCTAAGCATAAGAGATTTTTAAGCTGGAATTGTTCATTCTTTTAATAGTCATTCTCTAAGCCTAGAGAGAGCTTGGCCATAATCCAAGGAGTATAACATCTTTGTTTGTCTCAAAAATGCTGTCAGGAATGACCTCATGCCATCAAGTCGTCTTTGCCTACAAAAATAACACAGCAGAACTTTCTCTGGGACTGAAGTATTCAGAACACTTTTAATATTAAGGACCTAAAGAGCCAAGGAACCAGAAAGACGGATTGGTACCCAAATGTGACAGAAGATTTTTTAAAATGGGAAAATCTATATGCTTCTAATTTTGTTATCTACTTATTTTTATATTGCCTATATGTGTCTTCTAACCCCAATAGTCCCCCTGGAGGAAATTTATAATTAGTGTAGATGTGGGGACTGGTGGAATTTCTCAGGAGATCAATCAGGGAACTGGGGGAACAGGGACTCCCTTATAGAGGGCATAAAAATAATGTAATACAAATTATGAAGAATTGATATAATTTTAGACTGTATGGAGCAAGATATTAGAAACAAAGTGGTGTGAAGTAGTTAATATTTGTTCTCCTTTTATGAGTTAGAAAATGTTCTATTAAGCTTATCATTGGGTAGCTACAGGATTAGTCATACTTGAGAAAACCCTTAAATCATCACTCTCTTTAAGGAGTCTGTCAGGAGATAGTTCTGAAGAGTAAGAACTCTAGCAATTAAGAAATCCATCATCTGTGGAGGAAAAACTCAGTTCTTGAAAGGGAATCACTACTAATCTCCTGATAGAAATATGTCTATCAGAGATGGGGTGCTCAGATGGAACAGTACAAGCACAATGCAAAAAGAGAAATTACCTGAGGGTCCTGCAACACTAGGGTACACGGATTGTCTTTGTCATGTGTTCTTTAAGTTTTAAATGTGTTCCTCTACTAATAAACTTCCCCTAGCAAGTTTATCTTATTTTTTGAAAGACTACATTGTTGGATTGGAAGGGAGAGAATATGGATCACAAAATGTCAAAAATGATTATTAAAAATTGTATCAACATGTTTTCTTCCTACAGACTTGATTACTTCTCCAAGGTCCTTGCCAGTTTCTGGAAAAATATCTCTGAATACCAGCTGAATGTAATAGAGAACACTGAGGATTGGGGTAGTGGGCATAGCTTGAAGTTTGAATCTGGAAGATACGAGTTGAAATTTAACTTTAGGCGTATTTTAGCTGTGTGGCTGTGGGCAAATCACTCAGTTTCCTAAACTCTAAAATAGGGATAATAATCATACTTGCTTCTCAGGACTGTTGTGAGAAATAAATAAGAAATTACTAAGTAAGCTCTTAGCACAGTACCTGACATGTAGCAAATGTTATATACATACTAGCTATTATTAGACTACATCCAATATGACTGAGGCATAACTGATAGCTGTAAGCATAATGTGTCCTCACTATCTCCACAAAATGCTATTTCTCTTTCAGCAGAGTTGTCTTAAACTCTGACAACTTGAGGCAGTTAGATGATTCAGTAAATACAGTGTTAAAATTAGAATAAGGAAGGGTCATGTTCAAAATGTATCTCTGATATTAGTTTTGTGATCTTAGGCAAGGTAGTTAATTAAGCAATTAACATTTATTAAGCATCTACCATGTGCCAGGCATTGTGCTTTATGCCTCAGCTTTCTCAATTTTAAAATGTGTAAAATAATAGCATCTGCCTCCCAAAGTTTTTGTGAGGATAAAATGAGATAACATTTGTAATGTGCTTTGCAATCCCAAAAGCACTAAGGAAATGCTAACACTAATTAACTCCACCAAGAAAAATTTAAATAATGACAAGAAACTATACTGTTTATTTCTCTTTGACTTAATTATTCAATTAGGTAAAACATATGACAATTTTTCACATTTTCTGTCTGTAACTTTATAACCACAGCTTGAAATTCTATGATCTTATAAAATTTATTTTTCTTTTTAATTGTTGTAACTTTAACTTAAGAATAATTTAGTTTTTCTATTAGATAATTAGGTTCTATAACTCTTACTTCATAAAATACACAAATGCCAGCTAAATTCTTTTTTTATCAATAAGGATATAAAAACCAAATATGATACTTATAAACACTCGAATATGTGTATTAAAGAGAAACTTAGACCATATTTGTTCCAATATGTATAAAAGAGCTCTGAAGTACTGAGGCTAGGTTTCAGCAATATGTGAACTGAGAATTCTCAGAAGAGTAGGCTTATTTTCAAAGAGACAGAGGAATAAGTCTCCAAATAGCCATCATTCTCTGGATTAGAGAGAAAACAAGGGAATACCAGAAAAAACATCTACTACTGTTTCATTTATTACACTAAGGTCTTTGACTAAATGGATCACAATAAAATATGGTAAGTCTTCAAACAATGGGAATTCCAGAACATCTTATTTGTCCTTCTGAAGAACCTATTTAAAGGTTAGCAGTTGGAAGTGAACAGGGAACAAATGTTGATTTAAGATTAGATAAGGAGTATTATAATGCTGTATATTGTCACCTTATTTTACTTATATGCGGAATATATCATGTAAAATGTCAGGATAGATGAATCAAAAACCAGAATTAACATTGCCAGGAAAAAATATCAATAATCTCAAATATGCAAAATATACCATTTTGATGGAAGAAAGTGAAAAAAGATTTAAGAAGTCTCTTGATGTGGGGAAAAAGAAGAGAATGGAAAAACTGGCTTGAAGCTTAACATTAAAAATAAACAAAAAAACTGAGATCATGGCAATTGATTTCTTCCTTTCCTTGCCAAGAGAGGGCGAAGAAATGGAAGCAGTGCCAGATTTTACATTCTTGGGCTCAAAGATTACTGCAGATGGTGACTGTAGCCATAAAATTACAAATAACAAATAACAATAAAAACAACCAAAAAACACTTGCTCCTTGGAAAGAAAGCTATAACAAATCTCAATAACATACTACAAAGCAGAGATATCACCTTGTTGGCAAGGTCCATATAGTCAAAGGTATGTTTTTCCCAGCAACAATGTATGGCTGTGAGAGTTGGACTATAAGGAAAGCCAAGCATTGCATGATGGACACTTTTAAATTATGGCAGTGGAGAAGCCTTTTGAGAGTCTCTGGGACTACAAGAAGATCAAATCCATCAAAACAAAAAGAAAATTATTTAGACTATTCTTGGAAGGTAAATACTAAAAGTGAAACTTAAATACTTTGGCCAAATAATTAGGGGACAGTATTGATTGGAAAAGACTCTGATGTGGGAAAGACCAATGGGTCAAAATGTTTAATTCAGAAAAAAAAATCATATGGTCTTCTGAAATCATCTAGTTCAACTCCTTATATTTCAGAGTTGAAGAAAATTGAAGCCTAGAATTATGAAGTGGTTTACTCAGTATTACAAAGAGAGTGTCAAAGCTAAGATATTAATCCAAATCCTCTGTACAGCGCTTTTTCTCACTTTCTCACACTACATGTAAATAATACAGTTGAAATCATATAAATGCTATGTCCATTTCAGCAAAAAGCAAATGAACTCAAGATATTAATCATATAGATTTAATTTATTGGGGTATAATGGAATTTATGGAAAGTGTTAAAGAAACAAAAAACATGCTATGAGGATTAGACTCAAAATTCATCTATAAAGACAAAGTCATCAGATATTGGGGCAAATGGGAAAGTCCTAAATTATACTTTTTTTGTGTGGCAGGATATTTTAGGGTGGATCTTCCCCTCCACCTTAATCTGGCTAGAAACTAATCAGCTTCAAAAGTGAAAATAATAAAATTTTAGTGTTGGGATGAAATTTAGAAATCATCTAGTCCTAGTCTCTCATGTTACAGATAAGGAAACATGCCAAAAAGCCAAATGATTTGTCTGAGATAATATTCTAGCAGAGCTAAGACTGGAGAAACAGATAGAAGTCAAGAGTGAGAATAATTTTAGTCATCCTCACTTGAGAGTTATGGGAAAAAAGAGGGGAAACAGAAGAGGAATGGGAATGTCATAAAATTTAACAATTATTTATTATTTGCTTTTTTCCCAAACTACTTCAGATCTACTGACCTCTATCCATTGTTCTTTTCATTTTACCTATATTGCCTTCCTAGGTTTCCTGGCCTTTGAAAGGAATGAGTAGGAAGTGGGTAGGTATCCACTAAGTCAGGAAACCTGGAGATAGAGAGTATTGTAATTTCTGCAACTAGAGTAGTGTTTTAGGAAGAAATGCTAGTATGAAAATTTATGATATCAAGAGGACTATAAGGCTACTGGACTAACGGAGAAGGACTGAGTCACAATTCAGGTACTAAGTTCAGAGAGCAGAGCAGAGAGATGGGCTACCTCACAGAGGTGTCAACATTATTGTAAATGTGCCAATAGATACCTGAGTCCCTTTTGGCAGAATTAGAAGCTGGGAGGGCAGAATAAAAAGTGAAGGATAAGTTTTAGTATTTCTATATTAAAAGAAATAGTTTTTCTCCCTTCCTCTACTGTTTTCCCCTCTTTATTTTCCATAAGTCTTAAGTGAGGATAACTAAAATTATTCTCACTCTTGTCTCTACCATGGAAATTTCAAAAGAAAAAATTAGGTATTTGTAAGATCACTTTGACAATTTTAAATTCAATACTGTATACTATATTCAAAGGATTACCAACTGTACCTAGATTTATTCTTGTGTTCATCATTCATTTGTTATTAGTCTTATTATTTTGCAACAAATAAATAATAAATAATTGTTAAACCATATGACATAATGTGAAAGCTGAAGCAGTGCAGCTTACCCATCAATTTCTGAGAAGTGACAGCAACTACCATGCCATTGTTGGTCTGCTTTAGTAACAAGAGGAAAGAACAACAGATCTCATTTTCAATATTTCACTGTTTTGCAAATACTTCTGAGTGAGTGACTCACATCCATCAGTTTAATTGTGACTTGTAAATGCCAACCAGTTCTCTCTTCATTCCCCTGAAACATTCATCTGGTAACCTACCTAACACAAGGACAATGGTCCAAATCCCAAATGACAATCATTGTGACTAGAAAAAAAAAGATTACTCAGTTTGAATCTCTGAAAATAAGGAATGGATTTCTGTATTTTAAGTATGTGATTTAAACAGTGAGGAAAAAAAAGACAAAAACACAAGTTCCCTCCAAATAAATCTACAACATTCAACAAACTCATTATCTTCCTTCCCAGACTTATTCTTTTCTATTCCCTCATTTTTATCATTGGTGTCCTTGGAAGTCTTTCACACCTACTCTCAAACATTTCTCCATATTTATCCACTAAGCTCAATCAATTCATCATTTGCCCTGTATCCATTTTTTCCAACTCCATAACTATCTAGTCTAGGTGTTCACACTCTCATGAATTGTTGGTGGTATTATACATTCTCTCTCCAATTATAGTAAGATCGTCTAGGAAAAGATAATAGCTTCTAAGACAAGTGACATTTAAGTAACATGGACAAGTTTTGACTTAAAATCCAGTGTTCTTTCCAATAAACTTGGCTCAATCTTCATATTCCTATTCTTCAAACAAGCAATAAACATTTATTAAGCTCCTTGTATATTACAGGCATTTTCCTGGTCACTGTGCAAAAAACAAACATACAATGATGGTCCCTGTCCAAAGAGTTTACATCTTACTAGGGAAATTCAACATATTCAAAAATTTAAAAATACATATTATATACAAAATACACATACAGTGATAAGAGGACTCTAATATCTGAGTAAATAAAGGGATGGTATCTTAAAGGAAGTGACACTTAAACTGAAGTCCAAGAAGATTTTGTAATTCCAAGAGGTAGAGGGATCACATTCTCAATGATAATGACAAACCTGCATAAGGCAAAGATGCAGGAGATGTTCTATGTGGAGATGATTAAGAAAGTTAGTTGGGTTCTAATGTAGGGTGTGTTATGAAGAGAAGCATGTGTGTACTCTGGAAAGGCAGGTTGGCACCAGATTATTAAAGGTTTTAAATGACAAAGAGGGACTTTATATTTAGTCCCAGTCAATAAGGAATTAGTTAAAAAGGTCCTTGAGCTGAAGAATGACCTGGTATTATCTTTATTTTGGGAATGTCAACTAGGAAGTTATATGTAGATGAGCTTGAAGAAGGGATAGTTTACAATCAGAGAGACCAGAGAAGAGTCTATGACGAATTCACAAGGAATTGTGATGAGATTCTTGACCAGGGCATTTGTGATGTGAATAAAAAAAGGGAAAATCTGTAAGAAAAGAGAGGGAAAGTGTAAGATATGTTGAGGATATGAAATCAGTAAGATCTGGCAAATTAGTCTAGGGAGTAAGGAAAAAGAAAGAGGCAAGGATTACTTGTGCCAAGAAGGATGATAGTACCATCAACTGAAATAAGGATGTCAGGAAGAGGAATGGGTTGAGGAGAAAAGAATGAGTTCTACTTTAGATATGTTCCATATTTTCTGTGGTATTTAAACTATTGCAGGACTCCAAATAACTACCTAAGAAATATGTTGACTTTTTGAGCAACTTAGATTAAAAAAAGAAATGTGAATATATTAAATTCAATTCAAGATTTGAAAATAAGAACTCTATAAATTAACTATTTACTATTTGTCAGATATCCTTGTTAGGTTCTAGGAGTACAAAGACAAAAAAAGCATCCTCAACAATCTTATATTTTATTGGAATAGTTTACTTTATTAAAATAATGTTTATATTGAGCATTTTTCTATTAACTAGTTTAAAAGTGTTTGTGATTAAGCAAAACATTGAAGACTTCTTAATAAATTACCTCTACATATTACTTACATATTATATAATATCTCTTCAAGAATGTTTCATCCATACTCAGGTAACAGAAATATGCCTTAATTATGACAAACTTCATTCTTTAGGACTTAAAATTAACATTTTTTTTGTCAACAGGTCATAAATATGTTCCACTAGTGCGACTGCTGAATGAATATTTATGTTATTCTTGTATAATCCTAAAATGTAAAAAATATAACGTCACCTCTTTTTCCATGGAGAGATAAAGTACCTGTTCTCATTACATATTGATGTGGAAATCCTTAAGGAAATAGTTTTACAATAGAATGAAATACCCTAGATTTGTTTTGTATTGTACTGAAATATTGAAATAGGTCTATAAACTGACTAACTTTTATAATTGGCCAGAGGCATCCAGGTGGCTCAGTGAATGGAAAGAACTAAATAAACTAAATTTAATTTTGGCCTCAGATACTTACTAGTTATGTAATCTAGGGCAAGTCAACACTGCTTGCTTCAGTTTATTTATTTAGAAATTGATTAAAATATTGCACCTACCTCTCAGGGTTGTTGTTGATAAAATGAGATAATATTTTTAAAGCTCTTTGCAAACCTTAAAATGTTATGCAAATGCTATTATCCACTGCTTCTTCCAGTGACACAGATCACAATCCATTCATGCTTACTCATTCTTTGTCGCTCTTGGTTATTTTCTCATAAATTCTTCTTATGGAGTCTAACCAGCACGATGGAAATTTTTCTTGATTTCTCCTGACATCATGAGGACACCGGTGGGAGCATTTTGGCTTTCAATCTTCTACCTTGACTATCTCATCTTTTCTTCCTGTTCTGAAGTTTCCTGAAGTCATCCTTTATTCACTTTCTTCTTTGGGATTCCTCATTCATTATATGTTGGAGACTGTTTAAATAAGCCTTTGCCTTCTAGGTGATACTTATTTTTAATAATCAGGACATTGTTATATTCCATATCTTAGTGTACCTCACAGTAATATTCTAAAGAAGATTTTAAAAAGGAGGCTTTTGCTACTGTGGGAAACTAGATGTTATTAGAGAAATTATACAATTTTCCAGAAGTAATCCATTCTTCTTTTCTTCTATTTAACTATAGACCCAACTCATCATTCATTTGTATTGTCTTTCATAAATATCTCTATATCTATCTGAGTTTCACATTTTCCATATGCAAAAACAAATTTCCATTTTGGAAATAGTCTTCACCTACTTGGTCTTTCCTAGGTGAATGGTCAGGCTAAACTATTTTGGGAAGGAAAAAAAATCTCTTCTAGGAAGCAAAGGTATGCAATGTTCTAGGATTTAATGGGATCAACAGATTGTTATCCATTAACAGAAACATCAGGAGGGCCTCATGGTTCACAGAGAATGAATATTCAGCTTGAGATTTTTTTTTTTAATTGAGCAAGCAAACTTCAAATAGGATGAGTACTTAAATAAATTCTAGCCTTCCTTTCAAATGTCTGTTAACTACTTGGTTTTCTTTATTTGAGAACTGCCTGTTTATATATCCTTTGATTATTTATCTATTGATTTTTATCTATTAAGGAATGCATTTTTCTGAGATTTTTCAAACATGAGGACTTTAACAGACAAACTTGTAGGAAAGATTTTTTTTCCTTCTAATTAACTGTTTTACCTGCTAAATTTTACAAAATTAATTTTATTGGTGCAAAAACTTTTTAATTGTATGCCATTAAAATTGTTCATTTTATATTCTTTGATCTTTATCCCTTGTTTGATCATGAATTTTCATTTATCCATAACTATGAAATGCATTTTCTATCTTCACCTCTAGTTTTTTTGATGTAAACTATTCTATCAAGATCCATCTTACACAATGTTTTTGCTGAATATTTTTAAACTAATTTCACTCTTTCCTATGATGATACTTTTTATAAAGATCCATCATTATTCTTGTAATATTTTATAAATGATTTTATATTCTAAATCAGCATTGCTTTTGGAAGTCATATCTTAACATTTGAAAAATAAATCCAATGTTTTCTGACTAGAAGATTTCTGGATTTTTTTTTTTTGCTCTCCTGGTTGAGCTAATAAATTTCATAACATGTAATTTCCTATGTAAAATTATTATATTAATGTCAAGGTCATTTCTGTTATCCAGATGGCACTTTAATTTTTAATTACTTGTTTAAAAAGTTTGGGGTTAAATTTCCATTCTTTTTCTTTCTTTTAAAACTTAATTCTTATTTTGGCCCTGACAAGTTGATGGTCTGACTATACAAAGGCAGCTGACTCAGGGAGAGCTCCTACATCTATAACAAATCTTTTCCTGTCAAAAATATAATCTATTTTATTTGTTGGTGATGCCATCTGGTGATGGGCCCAGTACCTATCAATTTTTTTTAACTTTTAAAGTGTTCATGATATAAAGGCAAATATAGTGTTATATATATTTGAGATAAAATTTGTCATAAAAATCTTCAATCTTTTAGAAAACAAAAAGAATAGGAAGTATTTTGGTCATGGTTATTTGACTTAGGAAATAAAAAAGATATCAATCTTAATTAGATTTTGACCCAAACTATTTAGAATAGTTTTTAGTAACTGGCAAGATGAATCACAGGACAGATAGCTAAAGAACAAGAGTTATTTCTTCTACTCTTATTTTGAAAGAGTAGTTATACTCCCCCTGCCTGCTTTTCCTTTATATTTATATTCTATTCTAGTTTCCAAAAATCATTTTAAGAGATAATGTAGCAGTCCACCCCTACCTATGGGCAAGGGAAACAGTATGTACAGATTGTCTTAGAAGAGAGCATGCTCAGTCTTGAGCATGCTCAGCTTGCACTTAGCTGGGAAAGCCTCTGACCCTTGACCCCAACTTCCCACAGGTTAGGTGGGAAAACAGGTTTCTTTGTTTTCACCTGGTTAAGAGAAACCACACCTATCCTTGTCATTAACCAATGATAATCATCCCTATGTATTGTGTATATTTGACTATCAAAGAGATTAAATACAGCCACAGCAAGCTCGGCCTTCTCTCTTCCCTCTCTTCCTCTTGGATCTCAGCTCCCACTGATGTCTGTCCTTGCTGGAGCTTCCTTCTCTATCTCTCTCACCTGGGACCTGGCCTTCAGCCAGGCACTTTCTTTTCTCTATCATCTCTCCGACCTGTGTGGTATTAAGTTTGGATCTTTGGAAGGGTACAAGCCTTCTGAGTAGTCCACTGATCAGAGTTTTGCTGTGGCTCATTGATAATTAATAAGGCCTGCATTTCTGACTCATTCCTGCCACCTCATATCTCTAATTTGGCTCTGCCACCCCCCTCGCGGTATCCAAAACTTCTATCTTTCCTCTCTATATTCCTACCTTAAAGCTTCTCCTGCCTCGGGAAGCTTTAGGTAATAAAAGCATGGGGGGAAAACAGGAAAACTAATTAAGTGAGAAAGTGACAAAGCAATACATACAAATATAAATTTTCCCTGATTTCTATAAGGACTCCATCAGTTTCTTTAGTGATAGTAACAAAGTGCCATATAGGTAAATAGAGACTAGAGAAATCCACAAAAGTTTTGGACTCTCCATAGACTAAATATAAAATCATTTTCCACTGAGGAATTATTAAATGTTACAAGAGATCTTCACTATTAGTGAAATCAGAACATAAAAGGAATTTGGAATTAAATGGAAGCCTTTCAGAGATTGGAAAGGCAAAAAAAAAAAGTTTTCCAAAATCCATTGTATTGTGAGTCTATCAGTTCAGAGACAACAAGAAATACTTTTTCATGGAACATGATCAACTCAAATTCTCCTGAATGCAATTAGGTCTTTGCAAAAGGACTACCCATCATAATGATAATTCTATTATAGGTGCCAACATTGGCTGCAGAGCATAATTAACTACCAAAATTCCATGAAAAACTTGATGAGTCTATCTATATTATATCAACATATATTTTAATATTCAATGACTTCCAGGAAAATGTGGACACAGATGAAGATAGTAAAATTGTTAGAAAACACTGTTCAGGAGTAAAAAAAAAAACTGCTAGATTAACACTTTTTCAAGAAGAATTCAAGAAATTAATGGACATGATGAATATCAAAGAACATGCATGAAATTGAAACTACTTATATTTTGACAGCAAATTACTGGTTATTGATATAGAATTCATCTGTGAATCAGATTGCTATGTTAGAACAAAGATCATTATCAGTATCATGTTAAATAGAATACAAATGTTAAAAATTATTAAATTGAGTCAACTATAGCTTTATCTATTTAAATATATTGTATAAAAGAAGAGATATTAACACATGATCTTTATTTTTCAAGAAAGCTCATTCAATGTTGATGCATTGCTGACCAGGATTAAACAGTTTCAGATCTGAATGATCTGATAATTGTGGTAGCTCAGATTTGAGAATGACAAAATGAAACATTCCTAATCCATCAAACAGTTTAAAAATGTAGATCCATTTAGCTAAAATAGAAAAAGGATTTTCACCAAGAATCCTTTTTGAGTACATCTTATTTTCATCTGATGTAAGAATCTCTCAATGACATAACTCTCTCTTCCAATACAGAGAGATAATTTCCCAAAGTGTATTCTTAAAGAGAGTTTCCTGGAGACACAGAATGGGTCTATAGCCAGAATGTGTCAAAGATGAGAGCTAAGACCAGGTTTCGTTAAATCTGGAAGTAGTTTTCTATCTGATTCTAAATCTCATTATTCTACTCTGCCTCTCACTAGGAAATTACACATAAGTTTTTGTTTCAGTTGATATTTGTATATTGGTTGTTATAGTTTAAGTGTGGAGGATGGGGTAAGTCCAGAATTGATTTCATCAGTATAGTCAATTTCTGGTGCACATCTCTTTATACAAACGAAGATTTGGCTATAGTCACATGATTTGTCAGAGGTAGAATTTATTATGATTACTATTGATTATTTATACAGAATTCACATCAATAATCAAAAACCAACCCCAGTCTTCCTGATTCTATCTACAGTCCCTTTTCTCACATCCCAATGATTCCTGTTTATGAACAGATTTTCATCATATAGAGGTGAGAAAAAGACAAGGGAAAAATGTAGACCTTGGTGGGACTCAGCAAAGCAAGCCCCTGGCATCTTTTAAGGAGATGAAACTCAAAAGAGAATGACAGAGAAAAAAAGAATGGAAAAGAATGGCCAATAGACTAAAATAATTTCTTTTATCCATAAGTGATGGGAGAACTTTGTCATTTGGATTCTAATTTCACTGACCCTATTGTACAATATGAAGAAATGAAAAAATCATTAAAGAAAACAAAAACAGGATGAAAAGTAGTAATAGACTAACTATACTCAGAAGAGTTGTGTGTTGGAAACAACCAATTCTAAGTATACAGTGGGATCTGTTCTCAGAGTATCTGAAAAAGAAGGGGGATATCAAAAGCTTCAATGGAAAAAAAACCACCTCAGATGTTATCATTTCCCCAAAGAAGAGAATATCCATAGTTATCAAAACCATATTCTACTTTCTTAGCTGCATTTAAAAAAAAAAGAGAATGATGTATATACATATATTAGGTCATTCCTGATGAAGTGATACATTGGGAATAGGCAGTCATTTTTAAATAATATTCTTTACAGAAGATTACACAATGATATTCTTCTCAATTGATGAACCATGAAATCCTGTTATGGTTAGTTTGTGAACTATAAACAAGTATGTGTTTGAATAGAGAGCAAAATGCTGCCTTGAAGGCTCTTTTCCAACAAGTGTCCATTTATATAATAACATCAGATATAAAAGGTTTACCTTAGGTTATTCTGACTCATAAAACTTTGGAATGAAGGTGATGAAACCAAATTTGAGATCAGCAAGAGGATAGTGTTATACTGCTTGCAAGCACTTCAAATAGGTGAAACAAAATGAAACAAAGCTTACTTTTTCTTCTCTGGGCAATTTCCTGTGATAAGACTTTAATAAGTTTTATACGACCACATATTTGGATGTTAACAGTCTGAGATCAAGTGGTGAATGTGTGTGGCAACTTGTTTGTGCTTATGTGAATTATTGGTCCAGTGCCTAAAAAGCAATTTAGAACTTTATTTGAATGTATGAAACTACTAAGCTTATACACTGAAGACATATTTTTTTATTCTAATAACTGGAAATTAAGGGGATGCTCATCAATTAGGGAATAGTTGAACAAATTAGGGTATGTGAATATAATGGAACAAGAAATAATAAAAGAAGCAGCTTCAAAGAAACATAGAACTTTATGACCTAATAGAGAGTGAAGTGAGGAGAACCAGATTAATACAATGACTATAACACTGTAAATATAAACAAAATAATGTTGAAAAATTTAAAGTCTGATGAAAGTAATGATCATTCATTGATCTAGAGCAGTATTGGCAACATATGAGCATGTGTGCCAGGCTGGCCTGGGAGCAGGTGGGAAGCTGCTCCATTCCCCCTGTTCCTAGCACCTAACGACATTTTTTGCATACCCCATCCCTCTGTCCAGCTGCCCAAAGCAAATACTTCCTCCCTCCACTCTATGGTGTAATGCTGGGGGGAGGGGATGAGGAGGACTCACAGCTGCAGTTTGGGCACAGGAACTTGAAAACGTCCACCAATGCTGATCTAGGGGTTCAATCCTGTAGTATGGTTCCCATTTCTTGATAAGAGTATTTATGGAATAGAGGTCCACTTTTAAACACAGTTTTTTCTGGCATGGCTTATGAGTGGATTTTTTTGTTTGGTTGTTTAACGAAGTTTCCTTATTACAGGGGACAATTGGGGGTTGATGGCACTAGTTATAGAAATTGATTGAGAAAATTTTTATTTTAATTCACAGAAGAGAATACAGTGAGGTTCAGAGGGAGATGTGTACAAGGGGGACAACTTTGGAGGCAATGTACTAATTTTATTATATTAAAAACCAAGGTGTATATAAGGTATATTTGTGGTTTCCTGTATAATCCTCTTTTACTGTCCCTTACATGTGCAAATGTTCATTTTGTTCATGATTGTTAAATTCAGAATTACAAAAATATATAAGGTCTACTTAAGTGGTTTCTTAAGGGTCCTACAGTGATTTTTTTTAATTTATAGAATTTATGCAAAAGTGTCCCAGCCACTTCCCCCATGCTCCCTACATTACAAAAGACATCATCTGGGAGATAGACATGTTCATACAAATTATGTTTTTCATGTTTTCACCTTTCATTTCTCTCTCAGGAGGTAACATTCAAATTTATTTTTCAAAAATCTATATCTGCATATGATGTTCTACTGGTTCAACTCATTTCAGTTCATCATTTTCCCAAGTTTATGAAAATTAGCTAGCTCATTGCTTCTTATGGTGCAGTAGTATTCAATCACAACTATATACCACAATTTGTTTAGCCACTCCCCAGTTGATAGGCATCTCCTCAATTTCTGATGCTTTGCCACTACAAAGAGAGCTGCTACAAATATTTTGGAACATATGGGTTCTTTTCCTTGTTCCCTGATGTCCTTGGGGAAAATAAACTCAGCAATAGTATTGCTACATCTAAGGGCACACACCATTTTTTTAACACTGGGTATAATTCCAAATTGCTCTCCACAGGGGTTGGATTAGTTTACAGTTCCACCAATAGTGTATTAGTTTCCCCATTTTTAAGCATCCCCTCCAACCTTGCAATGATTTCTTCAGGGTCAGAAATGAGCATTTAACTCAGGCCTTGATGACTTTGAGGTCAGCTTTCTATGCCCTCTGCTATGCTGCTATGTGCATAAAGCAGGTTTTAAATAAGTATCTGAATAACAAATGAAGAAAAATTGCCATGAAGAAAAGGCTAAACTGATTTTAAGTGTTATAGATTAGACACTGTGTTAGTTCTCTAAATCACTCTTGTTTTAAAATCTATTTCTCTTCCTCTCCTTTCAAAAGGCTAGATCTATACTAATGCCCTATAAGTAAACTACCCTTAATTAGTAGTGATTTAGAATACTAAACTAGTTTCTCGCTAGTCTTTTAAGGGATAATTCAATCACTTAATCAAGAAGCATTTATTAAATATTTATTATGTTCTAGACTTTATGTTGAGCAATAGGGATGTAAAAACAAATTTAAAACAATCCCTGCTTTTAAGGAATTCATGTTTAAAAGTAGGGGCAACTTATATATATGTATATACACATATGTAATATATATAATACACTATAAGTATATTACATGAAATATACAAAATGAACAAGAAGAAGTTTTGTCTTCCTAGCTTGGGGACTAGAAATGGTTTCTTGCAAAAGTTGATTTGAGCTGAGGCTCAAAGGAAACCAGGGATTCTAAAAGATAGTAATGAGGAAGGAGAACATTCCAGACATGGGAACAGATAGTACAAAGGCACAGGAACAAGAGATGGATTCTCACACACATGAAATAGCACACAAGCCAATAGAAAATTTAACCCTTGTCTCCCCATGTACATTATTCTGGATTTTGGTTGCACTATCTTGAGTTTATGGAAACTTAGATTTTCATTGCTTGTTTTAGAAGATGGTAAAATCATTTCAATGGATTATAAGTACTTCTCCAATTATTGTTGTTTTTATGCAAAGAAATTCAGTTATTCCCTTTGATTCTCATTTAGAAGTAGACATTCTCCCTTCATCCAATTATTTATATATTCTTATTCTTATGATGGTCCTCCAAATTTAACATTTTATTGGGTATCTTGGGTAAGAGGAGGAAGCAGAGTAAAAAGCTAAATGAAACATCAATTTCTGAAAATCATTCTAAAGGATTTCTCAGACATATTTCATTAGTTAAAGCAATAGTTGGAAAATACTTTAAGGATTTAGAATAATTCCAAACCATGTCACTATGATTTTCATTGGACTAGGGATAGGAAGCATTAGCTGACAAAGAAAGGATTCATAGACTTTATTAGATTTCCAAAAAGATCCATGACACAAAAAAAGATTAAGAACCTATGAACTAGTCCCAAGCATCTCCAGATCTGCCCCCATTCCCATTATAAAATATTTTGATTCTCTAACATGTAATTTTAAACTTCTATGACTATTACAATACTGTATAAGGACATGCTGTTTAGGGACCAGAGTCACTGTAATTTTCATGCTCAATATTCTCATTAGCCTCAACATTCACTTATAACACTTGATCTAATTGCATAGCATATTAATTCCAAATAAGGAATTATTTCCATTACCAGTAGTTCTCCTAAAACATTTACTTAGTAAGAAACAATTATTCTCCTTGTCAGGTTTGGGAGATGTTCTTCAAAATAACTTCCATTATTTCAGGCTAATGTTTCCTCTTCAATACCTTGAGGAAAGGGGGAACAAGAAGTCTGGACTTGTCTTGAACACATAACAACATTTCATCTTCCTTGTTTATGCCTTTGCACAGGCTTTCCTCCAGGCTTAGAATTAATAATAGCTAATTACAATAATAGCTAACATTTACATAGTGCTTTTGATATGTCAGGAACTTAACTAGTCGATTTGAAATTATTATTTCATTTGATTCTCATAACACCCTTGGGATATAGGTACTATAATTATCCCCATTTTACAGATAAGGAAACAGAAGCAAATAAAGATTAAGTGACTTGCCGAGGGCCATGCTAAGTGGTAGAGTGAATAGAGTATCAGGCCAGGAGTCAGAAAGTGTGGAGTTCAAAACTAGGCTCAGACACTTACTAGTTATGTGACCCTGGGCAAGTGAATTAACCTCATCTGTAAAATAAACTGGATAAGGAAATGGCAAACCACTCTAGTGTCTTTGCCAATAAATCTCCAAATGGGGTTAAGGAAGAGTTGGCTATGACTGAAAAGACTGAACAATAATGATAACAATGACTTGCCCAGGGTCACACAGCTAGTTTATGTTTGAAATCAAATTTGAACTCTGATCTTTCGGTCTCCAGGCAGAACCCTCTATCCAATGCATTGCCTAGTTGCCCTTACTTACCTTACTCCTCACCTCTTCTTCTTAGAACCACTAGTCTCCTTTAGATGTGAATCTTCTCCTGATTCCTCTCTTGCCTAGGGTCCCTCATGCTCCCACACTACAAAAATGATCTTCCACTTATTTTGTGTCTCAATTATTTATATCATCTATATCTTTATATATACATATATATATATATATATACACCCATATATATGTATGTATGTACAAGCTTCTTCTGATAGAATGCAATTGCCCTGAAGTAAAGGATTATTTTATTTTTAACTTTGAATCTACAATTTTGAGCACATAGTCCATTACTCTATCTTCCTTCACATATTTGTGAAGGCAAGGTTGTCCTTCTTGGCAAGGTAAATTCTATTACATTAATCCATGATCCCATCCTCTCCAGTCTCATTTAACAGGTTGTCTCCAATATTTTCCTCCCTATATCCCCATCTTCAGACTGTCATATCTATTGGCACCCTCTCTATGCACTAAAAACTAAACAAAAACAAAATAAAAATCCTCTCTTGATGTGACTATGCCTGCTTTCTGTAATTCTAAATCTCTCCCTATCTTGCCTAAACTGCTTGAGAAATCCATTTCCCCTAGTTACCTCCACTTCTCCTCTTCCTCCTTTCTCCTAAACACTCTATTCTTGCTTCTACTTTCATCATTCATCTGAAACAGTTTTATACAAGGTTATTAGTTACCAAATCTAATAATTTTTTTTCATATTCTTTTTGACTTCTCTGAAATCTTTAATAGTGTTGATCACTGTCTACCTTCCTAAATGCTTCCTTCTCTCTAGGTTTTATGACCCTGATCTCTCATGCTACTCCTCTTCCCTGACTGACCATTTCTTCTCATTCAATTTTGCTGGATCTTTATTCATACCATGTCCATTAATTGTGGCTATATTTCTAGGCTTTCTCCTGAACCATCTTCTTTTCTTCTCTATATTATTTCACTTAGTGATCTCAACCCCCTAATCTTAATTACTATCTCTATGCTAATGATTTCCAGATCTATATCCAGCACTATTCTTTCCCCTGAGCTTTAGTCCCACATTACCAATTATCTTTTTAACATTTTGAACTACATTTCCTGCAGGCATCTCAAATTCAATAAATTTAAAACAGAACTCATTTTCGTTTTTGACAAACCCTCTCAATTTTCCCTTTTTCAATATTCCATGTCAGGTTACAGTCATCAAGTCAAAATGTCTTGAAAACTCTGCACCATTCTCAACTCACTAGTGTTCAAAGCACAGATATCATCTTTTTTTGTCAAATCTTATGATTTCTACCTTTACATCTTATATACATCTACTCTTTTTGCAGTCATACAATCATCCTTCACATTTTTCTGTTGCTCTATTTCAATAATCCTAATCTCTGTCCATTCCAGTCTCTTCTCTACTCTGCTGTGTTTTTTCTAAAGTATCTGTTTGATCTTGCCACTCTCCCTATTCATTATACATAAGGAGCTAACCAGTACAGTACCTCTATTACCAAATATAAAATCTATTTTATATTTAAATCTCCTCCATATTTTTCTATTTTTCTCTCTCTTTAAAAAAAGTCTTACTGTCTATTTTAGAACTAATACTAAGTACTGGTTCCAAGGCAGAAGAGAGATAAGGGCTTTGCAATCATGGTTAAGTGACTTGCCCATTATCACATAGGAAAGAAGTGTCTGATGTCATATATTCATCGAGCCTCCAAGCTGCTCCCTTTTTCCAGTTTTCTTACACTTTAATCCCTTCCATATACTCTACAATTCAGTCAATAGACAAGCATTTATTAAGCACTTACTAATATGCCAGGCTACTGAACACTGGATTCACTTATTCTGACCTACTGAGTTTTCCTAACATATAATACTCTATCTGCTGGCTCCATGCCTTTTGTGATCTGATGTTCCTCTCGTTTCAGACTCTACCACTCCTCACTTTTTCCCCTTATCTTTCTGACTTTCTTTAAGCCCCAGATCAAATCTATCTTTGTTAGGAGTCCTTTCCTCGTCCTAACCTTACCTTTCATCTATTCTCTAAAAATCTTGTGTGTATATATTTATTTACATGTTTCTCCATTAGAATGGGGGCTCCTTGAGAGCAAGGGAAAGAGTTTTTTTTTTTCCTTCATTTCATCCCTTTTATCACCATGTGGGAAATATAGTACATACTTAATAAAGTCTGATTGATTGCTTCATAATTAAAAGACCTTGGTTCAAAGCCGTGATTTGATAATTACTAACTATATGACTATACAATAATCACTTAACTTTTTCAAACTTTTGTTTTTCCATCTTGTAATTTGGTATAATCCTGGTATCTGCTCTCCTTATATTGTAGTTGTAAGGCGCTTTGTAAACCTCAAAGTACTAAAAAAATGAGTTGTCATTAATTTGAATGTGTGAATATTTTATAAATATATTCTAAAATTCTGATTTATAAAGCTTTTATTGGGATATGCATATGGCAAAATGCACAAGTTTATGTATAATATGAAAGTAAGCTAGACACAAGATCTGCCCAATTCTAACTTAGAAAGTGATATGGACTAGTATTTGCTTTTTTTTTTACTACCCCATCCCTAAAAGTTGGAGACATGCACCTAATTCCAAAAGAACTCTTCAATACCTTTGACTTTGCAATTTATTTCATTTAATCACAGGACCTCTGATAAGAAAGAATTCTCCAAAGACACCTAGTATAACCACTATCCCCTCTAAGTTTATCTTCTACATTTTTGTTTATATATTTTATATACCTATTAATATAATGTCTCAAGTGAATTCCTTGAGGTCTGGGACATTTGCTTCTTTGTATCCTCATTGCTTAGCACAGTGCCTGACATATAACACATAATATAACACTTAAAGTATTATATTTTTAAAGTTTATTATCTTATAAAATAGAACCACTTGACTAAGTTTTTTACCTGCTCAAAATAACCGCTCCACCAAATCTGCCAACAGTAAAGAAAAGAGCACTAGACATGGAACTCCACCCAATTTATATTCTTTCTATGTCAGCACATAAGGACAGGAAATGTTCTTAGGTCCTAGGAATTGTAGTTTTTTGCTGGGGATCGTAGTTTTGCTGGGAATAACAATTTTTAGGGTAACAGATTCTAATTTCAGAAATCTCAGAGGTGAGAAGTGTGTGCAAGGCCTCTAAGGGAAGTGAAAGCATGATTAGAAGAAGGGATTGTGGATCCAATGGTGTGTGGAGGCAAAGCGGTCACCTGCCTCAGGCTCCTCAAAGCATGATTTCATTAGCAAAGATGACTGAGACTTTGGGAATCAGCCTTCTCTATATTTGACCAGAAGGGAAGACCAAAGCCTGGACTGAGCATGGACACTTCTATTTCTTTTGCAATAATTAGGAATAAGATGTGGAACCACCATTTGGAACCAAAGCAGAAAAGCTATAGCTTATCTCAGAGGCATATAGGTGGTATTGTAGAGCACTAAGCCTAGAGTCAGGAAGATTTTACAAACTAGTTATTTCACCCTGGAAAAACCACAGTTTTACTATCCTCAACTGTATGGACATAGTGGACATAGTGAAGGCATTGAACCCCCAGCATTGCTGAAAGGATCAAATGATATTTTTAAAGCCCTTAACATACCACCTAGACACATGTTAGGCACTGAATCAAGGCTTATTTTCTTCCTTACCTCTGGTTCTTCTAGGTTAATCTTTTACACTGCCTTTTGGCTACTCTATAAAATACACTATTAAGGTAAAATTATTGCTAACCTAATTCATCAGTGTTCAGTGCATATTTTGTTTGCTCAAGAGCTCTTAAGACAGAGACAATGATAAAAGAAGGAGGGAAAGAAAGAAGGTAAGGAAAGGCTATAGGAGAGGTGTGGGGGAATTGCAGAGAGAGAGAGACAGAGAGAGAGAGACAGAGACAGAGAGAGAGACACAGAGACAGAGAGACAGAAAGAGAGAGACAGAGAGAGAGACAGAGAGAGATTCCTGAAGGAAAGAACTGGAAAAGGGGGACTCTGCCCACACAAAGGTGGGAGATAGAATTAGCCAGTTTTCCTCTTCAGTCAAACAATTCCATACTCCCATGCAATAACATATGGTACAGTCTGTAGTTCTCTCAATATACTAATCTCTCTCTGGATATACCTCACTTTGTCAATATTTTTCTGAAAATGTGACAAATCCCAAAACACAGTATTTGAAGTACAGTCTGACCAGGGGAGAACATAGTAGTACTATATCCTCCCTTGTTCTGGACACTATGTCTGTTATCTTAATGAAACCTAAATTAGTTTTTATCATTTTTAGTGGTCACACCAATCTGTTGACTCATATTAACCTTGCAGTTGATTAAAACTCCCAGATATTTTTAACATTTTATTATTTCCCCACCCTCCTCCATTGTATACTTATGAAGTGAATTTTTAACCTACATTTAGACTGATAATAGCTAGCATATATACAGTACTTATCATCATCATCATCATCATCATCATCATCATCATCATTATTACCTCCATTTTGCAAAAGAAGAAATAGGCAAACAGATTTGCCCTTGGTCACACAGCTAGAAAAATTTGAAGCCAATTTGAATTCATATTTTCTTTACTCTAGGACTCTTGCTCTATCTATTGTGTTACCAAGATAGCATAGCTTAGGTTTGACCCTTTACTTTAGGTTTGGCCATCTAAATTGGTTTAATTCATCATTCTAGCTTCTGAGATATCTTTGTATATCAACTGTTGTCTTGGTCAGCTAAGTGGACCAGTGGATAGAGAGCCAGGCCTAAAGACAAGAAGTTCTGGGTTCAAATTTGGCCTCAGGTATTTCCTAGCTGTTTGAACCCTTATTGCCTAGTCTTTACTGTTCTGATGCCTTGAAACAAAAACTTAGAATTCTATTAGAGAAGGTAAGGGTTTTAGAAAAAAATGTTTTCTTAACATTGTAGCAATCCTTCCAAGCTTCATGTTATTTGCTAATTTATAAAAGTGTCATCTACATCTTTATTTAAGTCAATGCTAATCACATTATGATGTTCCTTTTAGATTGGCAACAATCTATTAATAAGAATCATTGACATTTAAATACTACTTTACATATATTATTTTATTTGGTCCTTACAACATCCATGTGAAAAAGACAGAAGAGATGCCATTATCCCTGTTTTATGGATGAAGAGACTCAGGCTCAGATATAGCTAATAAATATTGGAATTAGGAGGCCAATCAATTTCTTTTTTGGCATAAAGTCTAATTCTCTTTCTTTTATAGTTCTTACATTAAACCTTTTTCAGAATCCTCTTAACAATATCATTAGTTTATTTCTCTCCATCTTGTGCATAAATACAACATAAAACATTTTTATCAAATACTTTTCTTATGTATAGGTAAAGATATCTATTATATATATATATACCAGTCTCTGAGCATTAGACAAAATGTAATTATCTAGAAATTACCTATTTTAATAAAATCACAAATTGCTTTCCAAAAACAAAAAATCCTTTTAATATCATGTCCTAGAATTTTGCTGAAAATACAGGCTCATCATTCTATAATTTAAAAAATCCACTCTTTTAAAAAAGTGAGCTCTTTTGCTATTCTCTATTGACTCCTGTAGTCTATGAGATTTTGAATATTAGAAACATAGGGATTCATATTTACAAATTCTTAGTATAGCAGGATCATAAAGCTAGAATCAAAGAGACTCAGATGTCATTTAGTCCAACCCTATTATTGTGTTCATGAGGAAATTGAACTTTTCAGTGCCCTGATAGTTTTCACCTATATTTGCTTATTTTAGATTCTCACTTAAATTTTCATTTGACTTTCTACTGATAATTTTAAAAATCTTTCTCAAGACAAAAAATATTTTGTTTTGGAACAATCCAATTCCTTTTTAGAATTTAATTCTATTTTTGTTTGGAATTGTCTGCTATGATAACAATTCAAACATTTACTATTTATTCTGTATAGAAAAGTTCTTTTTTATAATCTCAAAATTAGTTTCTCTAAATATCAAGTATTTTGCTTTAGGTTCAAATACTATATAGGGACAAATATATTCATCTCACTGATGCTAGTTATGATTTGTCACAACTGCTTAGTCATTCATCTTGTCCTTTTATAGGTCCATTTATTTTGTGTGATGACAAGCACATATTCAGCATTATATAACAATTAAATTTAAAACAAAATTTTAAAAATAGCAAAATAGCAGAATTGAAGGAACATTTAGAAGGAATGAATTATATTAACACAAAATAAACTAAAAACTACATGCCAACTAGAGTGATCAGAAGGGAAGCTCAAACGTTTTTGAAAATATAGAAATAAACAAAATCTAACATTTCTTCTGATAATGCCAAAAGAGGCAGGTTTACCAACAGCTCCCTCAAAGTCATCATTAACACATTCATGAAGAATATAAAATCATTCAAAAACTTGAAAGGTTGCTTTTTTATTGGATATTTTCCTTGAGTTTCTTTTAAATGGACAGATATTGACAGAGTTATCTCTTCTGCTCATATTATTGAGGTAGATGACTGGATGAAACATTCAATTAGGAATCAAGAGACTTAGATAACATTCTTATCACCATAACTAATTTGCTTTGTGACACTGAGTAAATCAATTAGCCTTTACCTTGTGTCATTTTTCTTCTTTATAAGGAAGGTCATAATGACACTTTGTACTACCCTCACTTCACAAAATGGAATAAGGATTTATGATGCTGTTTGTATGGTATCATCACCTCGAATCATTTGAAGGGCAATCGGCCTCTTCCTTCAATGACAAAAGATTTCTATGAGTCCTTTTTAAAATTTCTCCTGGATTTTATCATCTTATTTTATTATGAGTCAGGAAAGTTGTTTTTCTTTATTGATGTGACAACAAAATATGCAGCTATATAGATAAAACCTTTTGTTAAGTTATGAAATGCATAACCTGTAAGTTATGTTAGTTAGATTGTGTTTATGCTGATAATGAACTTGTCACACCTGGATTTGGAGCCTTTTTTTCTTCATATTGATGGTAGATTTCCCCCCTTTTTTGTAAAAGGCCAAGAGAATAATTAATAATACAAATATTTATTGCCCAAGAGAAATTTGGAGATGGAAAGAGACCATCTAAATTTTATAATATCCCTTTATTTCAGTGATATTTCTGTTAAGTAAATCTGTTGTAAAAATATAGTGTAGAGGTCAAGATAGTGGCAGTTCCCTTTTCTGATAAATGGCAGGAAAACATGTAATTTTAGAATTTTCAAAATAATATAGAATATGAGGAATAATATTTGGTTAGGTTATTCTTAACTAGGAAAAAGGAAATATGTTGACCAACTAGTAGAAAATGTTTCTCCTAAATGTGGATAGATGGCCCTCTATAATAATAGAAGGATTATATACTTCATGATTATAGATCCTTGTTGTATACTTGTATTTATGAATATGGTGAGAATCATATGCATTTATTAACCACCTATATACCTGTAACATAAATGGCTAATAAAATACTTTATGAAAGATACAGAAAAATGATGTTTTATTTTCTTTGGGTAGAGAAAAAGAACCTTATAAATACTTGGGACTAAAAGAACTGATCTATATCTTTCTAGGATGACAAGGGCCATATAGTCTATACAAGTATGTATATATATATATATATATATATATATATTCAAATGAATATATATTCAGTGAATGTATATTCAAATGAAATAATGTATAGAAGTACTTTAAAAACATTAAAAAAACCCCTTTATATATGTCATATCATATCTATTGTTATACTTCAATGAATATATTTTCCTGATCTCCTAGGAAAAGAACTTCCAAGTTGTTCTTTATATTTAGGAAAGATGTCAACAAGCCTAGGGTTGGAAGTTTCCAAAAACTAATAGCAGTGAATCTGCTCTTCATTTTACTTGTATAAAAGTTTCCATATGGAAATGAGAAATTATATTACTCATTTATACTTCGAATTACTTTTCTTACCTATCTTCATTATTTTCCTAAAATGTATGCCTTAAATCCTTCTTTCTCATATTTCTGATTTGTTTTCTTGGCATTATATTTTATTTTAATTGTTCCATTCACATATGTACCTTTTATTTATATAATCTTCATAGACAAAATACTATCCCATGATCTACCAATTTCTTTCTTAAATCAAATTCGTTTTATTTGTTTGTTTTATTTTGTTTACCTAATAATCTTGGCTCTCTAGTCATTAGTACATTCCAAGCAAAGTCAATGTTTTTAACTGCTATTTATTTTGGTCCCTTAATGTCATATAAATCGCAAAACAAACCCAGAGACTCCATGAATATAATTATAAAATACTATTTACACATACAAATTCAGATCTAAATAATTAGAGGAATATTAATTGTTCATGGATGAGCAGAGTCAATATAATTAAAATGACAATGCCACCTAAGCTATTTATTTAATGCCATCCAAATTAAATTACCAAAAAAATTATGATAGAATACCATAAAAATAACAGGATTCAACAAGAAGAACAAATGATCAAGAATATCAGAAGATCTAAGGGGAAAAATATAAAGAAAAGAAGTCTAGCTGTAACAGATTTAAAATTGTATTATGAAACAATAATAGTCAAAAGTCTCTGATACTAGCTAAGCAATAGAAAGTTAAAATAGTGGAACGGGACAGACATACAACAAACAGCAATAAGAGATTATAGTAACTTTGTATTTGAGAGAAGCATTGACCAGGCTCTTGTGATTAAAAAAAATCACTATTTGGAAAAAATTGTTGGGATAACTAGAAAGTACTCTGGCAGGAAATAGGTGTAGAGTAATATCTCACACTATTTATTTAAATCAAAATGGATCTATGACTGACGTAAAAGGAGATATAAGTAAATTAGAAGAATAGGGAACATATTATCACATTTCTGGGTAGGAGAGGAATTTGTGAGTTAACAAGAGATGGAAACTGTAAAATGTAAAATGAATAATTTTGAATACATTGAATTGAAAAGATTTTGTACCAAAATAATTGTGCCAAGATTATAAAGAAAGCAGAAAATTGAAAAAAAATTGTTTATAGATATCATTTCAGATAGAATTATCCTATCTATAGAGAAAACTTTTTTCAATTTTATAAGAATAAGAGTTATCTCCCAATTGAAGCAAAAGTTATGAACATAAAATTTTTAGATAAAATCAGTCATATATAAATATATGAAACAAGGTTCTGAATCACTACTGATTAGAGAAATCAAAACCATAACAATTCTGAGATATTTCCTCAATCAGAAGATTGAGGGTTCGAATCCCTTCATGGTCACCATAAACTGTAAGAGTTAAAATAGTTGTCTGCCATAAACTGTAAGATTTAAAATGGTTGATGTCTTAAACTGTTGTAGATAAAAGAGTGGGAGACATAAACTATTATAGTTAAAATTGTTGAGGTTGTAAACTGTAGTGAGTTAAAATGGTGGAAGATATAAATTGTGATAGATATAAGAGAGGGTGAGTAAATTTGACCGCAGAAAATATGTTTCACTACAGTGTCTTGGTTTTTAAATCAAATATAAGGGAATATATTCCCAATTATAAACCCAAGTCAATTGGGTTTTATGGAGATTTTAATTAATAATACAATCAAAGAAAGAGAGAGAAAAAAGGTATAAGTATGAAGGGCCTTAAGCCAACATGGCCTAGACCTGAGTCTTAAGAGAGAGAGAATCAATCAGTTTTTATCACTCACCACAAGATTTGTCTTAAGCAAGGATGTCTGGGGAACAGAGTCTCCGCAGAGGGAGTTCTAGCCAGAGTCAGCCTCCCAAGGGACTTCTTCTCAAGAGATCTTCAAAGGGCCTCCTCCAAAAGGATCTATCTCCAAGGATTTATCTCCAAGGATCTATCTCCAAGGATCTCCAAAGATCCTTTCTCCAAGGATCTCCAAAGATCCTTTCTCCAAGATCTCTTGCTCAAGAGATACCTTTTCTTATATAGGGTTTTTTTTTCCTATGTCACCTCCCCTAAATTCTTCCATCTACCAATCACCATAGATGTTTTCTAAAGGACAGCCCATCTGAATTCCAGCTAAGTCGACTAATCCCCTCAGTAAGTCTGAACCAGAGAAAACACAGCTGAGTCGACTAATCTCATTAAGAGAAAACCTGCCTGACCTTTTTTAGGTACCTAGCATCCCATTGTATCAATTCTAAAAACATCCATGGCTCAAAGAACTCCTTGCCTTTATAAGTATGGTTTTTTAAGTACTTTCATTGTTTAGCAAGGAGTTTTCTCCCCTAAAGCAGTCTTAAGTACGGGTGGAGTAGAGGTCCTCCCATTTCTGATCCTGGCGAGTTCTCACATCAAAATGGTGAATGTTTCCAGTAGGGAATTTGTTCCAGTGGAGGATTCCTCAATGTGGAAATTTTTAACATTCACAAGTCTGAGAAATTTCAAGATTTACAATACCCATCTGATTGGTTAAATGAAAAAAAGCAAAAATGACTAATATTGAAAGGGATGAAGAAAAATGAGGACATTAATGTACTTTGGTAGAGCTATAACCCAATCTTATTGTTTTGGAGAGAAATTTGGAATCATACCCAGAGAGTTGCTTGGTTTTTTTTCCCAAGGAGATGAAGGAAAATGGACTTATATATTCAGAAATATTTATAGCAGTATTTTTTATAGTGGCAAAGAGTTGGAAATTGAGGTGATGTTTATCATATGAGGAATGGGTAAACAAATTGTGATTTTAATGGAATGCTACTAAGTCATATGAAATGATGAGCAGGCTAATTAAAAAAACTTGGAAAAAACTACACGGGATAATGAATAGTGAAAGAAGTAGAAGCAAAAGAACATCATACAAAGCAATAGAATTAATTTTGGAAGAATAAATTGTGAGTGTTACCTCTAGAGACAATGAAAAAATAGAAACATTACAATTTCTATGATCATATCTGTCTCCTGGATGATGCTTTCTATAATTTGAGAGGGTGAAGAGGGGCTAGGACACTTGGAGATAGATTTTATTAATAAATATTTAAAAAGGAATTCTAAAAAAAGGAAAAAAAGAAAAAATGGTATATCTTTTTGCTTTGCAAAATTAAGTACAATAGTTTTTACCAAATGCATCCAATTTATTCTGTCATGTTTCTATGTTTTCATTATGCAATATTTCAATCTATTCTTTTAATCTTTACCCTAAATCAATGTCTCTTTTTTTCATTAATGGTTTGCTACTATTCTTGAAATGCTTCACACAATGCATTCTTTCTCTCTGAAAAGTAAATCATAAAGTAAAAGTCTTGATTTATCTATGTGTATCTCAACCAAGTCATTCTGATTTTTCCCTGATTTACTATTTTCTTCATGAAATATAGTCCTTAAAACAGAATTAAAATGCACATGCATGGCTATTATAAAAGTGTATAATAAATTCCCATTAACCTATATATCAAATAATTCCTTATAGATAAGGAATGTGGTCATAGAATATTTAAAAATCAAAACTATGATGAAATATATAAATAAAATCACATTCAATTGTATTTTAAGTCAGCCTCACTTGCAATATTTTGTAACACATTTTTTCTTTATCACACTTAGATTGTTAACATATGTAGATACAATCTATACCTGTGATTTCCTCTGTGTAAGGATACCCTCTAAAAAAGCAAAGTGGATTTCGACTTAATTGTGATTTGTAGAAATGTCTTAAAGTTGCCTTGAGGCAAAGAGAGTTTAAGTGACATGCTGCAGGAACAGTTGATGTTGTTCTTTCTTCTTTTCAGAGAACTAACCAATGTGGAAAGGAAATAAGACTGACAGTTGGTGGGGGAAGGGGCAACTGGGAGTGGCAGTTGGGTCTTGTGACTAGCACTTCCTTCCTGCTGGGCTTTTCTTCCTTCCTGGTGTTGGAGGAAGGAGGAACTCATTCAGCCCAGTCTGGAGTGGAGTACCTATACTCTCTTCAGGCTGAAGACACAGGTTTCTGAAAGTTAGAACTGTTCTTGTTTGCTTTCTGTCTACTGCTAAGATTCTTTGCAATTGGAATGCTAAAATAAGCATTATACAGATCAACAACAGTATAATATTTAGAGTTACTTGGGATTTCTGAAATTATTTTAGATGGGCTTGGAATGACTGAATAGGACTTTTTCACAAAGTTATTTACTGCTCTTAAATCTTGGACCAGTCTCCATTGAACTTTTCCTTCAGAGTCTGTATCTTCCGGCTCAACAGAGTAGAGGTACTCCACCCCAGACTGGGCTAAATGAGCTCCTCCCTCCTCCAACACCAGGAAGGAAGAAAAGCCAGGCAGTAAGGAAGTGCTAGTCACAAGACCCAACTGCCACTACCAGTTGCCCCTTCCCCCACCAACTGTCAGTCTTTTTTCCTTTCCACACCAATGACATGAAGAAGTGATTTAAGTGAGGCATGAAGACCTCAGTCCTACTCTCTCTTCCAGGTATTTAAGCCCCGTGGAACACAAAAGTCAGTAAGACTAGTGATAGCCAGGTATGCAGTGGATGACCTTGGTGTCTTCTTCCAAGTCTGAATGAGCTTACCTGGGTCCCCACACAACAGGGATAAAACTAGAAAGCATTAGAGGCAGAATTTGAAACAAGATCTTCCTGCTCCTTAACCTAACAATTTAACCAGGATATTGATGCTTATATTTTAATAAAGATACTTAAATATAGACATAGAAAAAAGGACAAATTCCTGTGTGCCTGAAGGCTAGTCATCTTTAGTTCTTCTTTTCTATGATTATGATAAAATCTGAAGAGCAGAAAGGATTAAATATGCTTCTGCTTTTCTTGATGCTAACACTGAATTATGATTTGAGAAGATTGTATTTGCAGGTCAGTTTGGAGAGGCAGAATTTTTTTTCTTTCTTATAGCAATAAAAACAGATAACCTCTTGCCTGACTACTGAAATTATTATATCTATTTAAAACTGCCTGTGGAAAGGAATTTTATTCTAAATCAATATTATTTCTTCAAAATTATTATTCTATTTTCATAGCCAAGATATATAATATATTGTTGAATGATTAATTGCTCTCATTTTTCTTTTTCTTCTCATGAATTGAGATATCATATATCTCAAAGGTAATATTAACACTAAATTATTGATACTAGAAGGTTTTTTTAAATTGCTAACATATATTTGAGTTAGCATAAAGATCTTTTTTCAAAAACAAAATAGTGTGACACAAAATTATAAGTCATAGAACAAATGTATTTTGAGAAGATTCATTACTATTTTTAGTGAGGAAATACTGTGAAATACAAGTAGTTTTTCATAGTATACTGATTCTTTCAGTGATGCCTATTCTATCCCTTGTTCAGGCATCATCCTTTCATGTCTGCTTTATATTCCTTATTGTTATAACCTATTCTCATGGAAGAATTTTATGCATGTATTTGTAAAAGAATATAAATTACTAAGGTGACAATGTCACAAATGAAATAATTAAAACTTATTAAATATTTGCCTTTGGTCAAGCATCAGAGTTACAGATTTAAAAGCTAACAAAACATGTAGAAAAATGGAGGAAGGTAATATAAGAGAAATTTAAATTAATATCTAATAACTCCAAGTATTATATTTTACAAGATTTATTAATAATCACTTGAAGTAGAATAAAAGAAACCTAAGTAAAAAACACATGGGTAAATTCTGCTGCCTGACTCTTACCCCATCTCCATAGCTGTGTTTATGGGAGAGGGAGGAGCTACACAAAAATATATCCTCCCTATGTAACATGAGAAGGAACATGGGGACCTGGAAAAGAGAGTAATGGGGATATCATGTCAAATCACAAACATTTATTAAGCACCTACTATGTGCCAGGTACTGTGCTAAGTGCTGGGAATATAAGGAAAGGTGAAAAAAAACCCAAAATAAACAAAAATAGTCCCTGCTAGGGAGATAATGTACAATCAGATATGTATAAAATGATATACAGGATAATTTGGAGATAATCTGAGGGAAGGGATTGCTCTTAAGAAGGAGATGAAGAAGGGCTTTATTCAAATGGTTTCATTTTCTTTCCCTGATATTTAAAGAAAGTCAGGATGCAAGGAGGTAGTGATAAGAAGGGAGAAAATTTTAAGCAGAAAAGGCAGTGAGTGAAAATGTATGAAGTCTTCATAGCACCAGAAAAAATAATATAATTTATCTTTAAGAACAAAAGGCTAAAAATATGAAGGGAATCTTTGCCAAAAAAAAAATGAAGGAAGATGGCTTAGGTATAATAGAAATCAAACTGTATTATAAAGTGGTAACTATTAAAACCATCTGGTATTGGCTAAGAAATAGTAGTGATCAATGGAATAGATTAGTTGCTTAACACACAGTGTTAAATAATCATAGTAACTTAGTGTTTGAGAAACCCGAAGATGCAAGGCTTTGGAAGATCTCACTATTTGAAACTCGGGGAAAAAAAATTAAAGCAAATATCTCTGGCAAAGGCCTCATTTCTCAAAAAGATAGAGAACTGAGTAAAATTCATAAGAATGCAAAACATTACCCAACTGATAATTGGTCAAAGGATATGAATAAGCAATTTTCAATAAAGAAATGACAACCATCTTTAGATATGAAAAAATGCTCTAAATCACTTATTAATTAGAGAAGTGCAAATTAAAACACTCTGTGATATTGCCTCATTAAAACCTATCAGACTAGCTAATATTAAAAAAATATATAGAAAATGATAAATGTTGGAGGTGATGTGGGAAAATTTGAACACTAATCCACTGTTGGTGGAGTTGTGAACTGATGCAATCATTCAGGAGAACAAATTGGAATCATACCCAAAGGGCCATCAAACTATGACCCAGCAATCCTGTTACTAAGGCTGTATCCCAAAGAGATCACAGATAGGGGGAAAAGGACATAGTAGCTCTTTTGTGGTGGTAAAGAAATAGAAACTGAAGGGCAATCCATCATTTGAAGAATGGCTATGCAAGTTATTGTATGCACTTATAATGGAATACATTTTACATTTACATTTATTTAATGGAATACATTTACAAGAGATGACAAACAAAATGATCACAAAAATGTGGAAAGACTATGAAATGATGGAAAATGAAGTGAGCAGCATCATGAGAATGTTGTATACATTAACAGCAATAATGTTCAATTATTGATTGTGAATGAATGAACTGTTATCAGCAATGCAAAAATCTAGGACAACTCCAAGAGACTCATGGTAAAAAGAAAAGTTATCTATTGCCATAGAAGAAACTGAAAATCTTAAACTAAGTGAAAGAATCTCTAATTATGGAACTTCAGTATTAGCAAGTGTTAGATAGATTTTGTTTATTTAAGGACATTCTTAAGAAAATCAAACCACGTTGGTAGTTACCTAATCTTGAATCCTAAAGTTAGAAGGGACCCTAGAAGCCACAAAAAAAAGCAACTTCATAGTATCTTTAATCTGTCTTTTTAGAAGGCTGACATATTTGGGATTGATTGGAGCCTAATTTCAAGTCATGAGCTTAATTTGTTCATAATTATTTACTGAATGATGCTCATATTTTCTACTGATTAGAGTCTGCTAACAAATAACAATCAGATTGATTGCTCTACACAAAAGATTTTGACATATTTGTAAATTCTACAGAAGGTAGTATACTCTAATGGCAAAAGCACTGGATTCTGAGTCAGATGAACATTGCCTCTTTCTAGGATTCTTTTTAGTAGTGAGTAGAACAGGGTGAATTTATACAAAAAATGCTGTATTACCTAAGATGGAAAGTTTGGGGTGAGACAATGTAGTTGGGAAACTAATAGATATTCAACAAGCATCCTGAGCACCTAGTAGGAGGGAGTGAGAACATATCCTGAACAATGAGCCACTATAAAAGTTGTCCCAGAAGGGGAATCGAGAACTCAAAAAATCAAGCCTCAATTATTTCTCCTACACTGTAGTAGTGTCATTAGGTTTATCTTTTAATAAGTAAAATCTCTTTTTTCTTTTTTTTAAAATTAGGATGAAATAGGTATTTATTTATTCTGTCACCTAATATACGGATCTCTGAGATAATACTATATCCACATATAACAACAATACTTAAAGCCCCTTAAATGGTATTTTGAAACCAGTAAAATGTTTTTAAGTGTCCTTCTACATTTTTTATCACTTTTCTCTTCATCTGATACTCTCATGATCTTGTCTTTTTCCTTGCCATTAAGACTTACATTCAATTAGTTGGTAAATTTGAAAGGATTTGAGATAAGAATTTATATTAATATTAGTGACTGTTAGAGAGTCTAAAATAGTAGGTTTGCATATGTACACATATATACATTTATATGTACAGGGTATATATGTAGATAGTATATATTTCTATGCATAAATATTTAATAAGTTGAATTGATGCTTTTTTTCTTTTTATTTCAATCATTCTCTAAAATACTCAATCTTCACCTTTAATTGAAGAGTTCCTTGAAAAGAGGAAATTATATATACATATATATATATATATATATATATGAATACTAATTTTAATTAGTTGGATTTGCTCAAGCCTCCATTTTTCCAGGAGTTTTGGACATATAATAATCCTCTGTGACTATAAGCTAAGTTTGAGAAATGGGAATCTATCAACTGAACCCTGCCCTAGCTGCATTAACCAGGCCTAGACTGGCTACAATACCATGAACTTTTCCATTTAAGAATCTCACCAGGAGGGGCTCTATAGATTTCCAGATAAGAAAACTGTTATCTGCATATCTCTTCCACATCACAAAGTCACTCCAAAAAGTCACTGTCAAGAATTTGCTGTGCCACCCTCCCCCTCAAGCAATAATGTATTTTTTTTCCTTTTTCCTTTTCCTTTTCCTCATTTTTCAAATAATAAAAGATGGATAATTTCTGTATCTAAGGAATTTTTGCCCCTTATGGGAGAGGAGTTTCCCATAGGTGCCAATTCTACTGAAATACCATTTGCTTCTCCCTTACTTTCTAGAGTCTTTCTGTCACTCCAGTTGGCTTCAGTCTGTGAGGTTAGACTCCCAGGAAGGCAGTGGATTGACATATGGACAACAGCCACAGACCCAGTGACTATTTTTGATGATGTATGCAACATTCTATATCCATAATCGCCCTCTTCTTGAGCAAGATTATTCTGAGGTATATTTCATTATCTTTCCTAAAGACCACAATTGATCATTATAATTATTCAGAATTCTTTAGTGTTCTTTTTATTTACATTATAGTCCATTCCCAGGGTTCTGCTTACTTGTTCAGATAAGCCCAACATAATATATTCTACAATGTCTGGACTTAACGAATATTTCCTGAATGAATTTTAGTTTAACGTGTTGCTATTTCCACAAATATACTTCATATGATAATGATTTTTAAATTCTCAACTGAGACTTTTTTAGAATTTACTAGAGATAAATTTATTTTGCCTCTATATCTTATCACATACTTTCATTAAATAATGCAGACTTTATATACTGAATTATGATTATTTCCTACTTTACTGCTTCCATAATGAACATGAAAAATGCTAACCCTTTCTTATCTCCACCTCAAAGGAAGAACCCAGAAGAGGCCACTACATATAATGTAATTACTAAATTAAGTATTCATGAATCAAGTTATATTTTGAATACAACATGAGAGATTATAATTTAAAGAGATATAATTGAAAATATTTTTAAATTAAATAAAATTTCATTAAAAATAAGCATCCCATACCCACCCTTTTTTTTTGTAAAGATGCACTTATCTATTAGGGTTTTATTAAGGTTTAAGAAATAAAGCATATTTTTCTGCTCTGACTCATTTAAGAAACATTCTGATATCATCATTTGAGTGATCAGAAACTTTAATACTTCAACTATTCTTTAATTAGAGAGGTGGCTATGCCCTTCATGGATGTATATTTTGAATCATGTATTCCTTCTTGTCCTGAATGAATTAAATATTTCCATAAATCCTCTAAAGAGAATATGTCCAATATATTATTGAAATTCTGTCTCTGGAGATTTTTATATTGATCAACAATACCTGTTTAATAATTCTACATATTTAATTTCCTGGAAAATGAAAGAGTCAAGTAGAGAATATAAGCTTCTTGAGAACAGAGATAGTTTTATTTTGCTTTATATTTCCATCAAATAGTCTCTAACCTTGCACATAGTAGGTACTTAAATGCTTTGTGCCTTGAATTAAAATGATGTTCATGATGATGACAGTTACCCTTTAAAATAACTAAATCATAAAATGTTAAATGATTTTCCCTATATTTGCAACTGAGAATCTTTGTTTTAGTTTTAGAGATCTGAAAACTGCTAATCTACCTAAAGCACTTATCCATTGCTTTTCTAACAGGAACATCATAAATGCCTAAAACATTGAAAGAGCAATGTTCTGTTCTTTAAACATTCTGAACAAAGAAAAGTTGACTGAATTTTTTCTTCATCCTTTTTATTTGTGTGTTATATTTGAAGTTAAAACTAGTGTATATGACAGGTCTGAAATGTGTTTTAGTAAAATTAAAAAAAAATTCAAAGTAAGAAATTATTTTAAGTCTGTCACTTATCTTTCTAACCCATAGTTGTTGGGGATTTTTTTCTACCTAGTTTCAGACACAACAAGTCTTATAAATACAATTACAGAAAGAGCAATGGGTAGCTTATATTCATCATTGTCTTCATTTTGCTCAGGTTCCCAAAGTGGCCCAAGGCAAAGCCACTGGATTCCTCCATGTCTAAGTAACTGAATACAAATGAGTTTACAGATTCTTTCCTATAAAGCTCTGCAGCATCTGCAGTAATATTTAATGACAATTCAAAACAACAAAAGATTTTGAGTCTGAATTTAACTTTTAAATTCTTTCTTTTTTATTCACCAACCTTTGCTTCTAATTTATCTTTAGTTTTCCCTTTTTAAAATCTCTATTACTACTACAAAACATATCAAACTATTAAAGCACTAGAATTCTAACTCCCCATGTCAGCTACTCTTCAAAGTCAGAAATCTGCTCAATTGCAAAATAGTTTTTATAATCCTACCCTTTGGCTGTGATGAAAGCAAAGGCGTCTCCTGTGGTCCCTTCTGCTAAGTTATATCCAGTGAATTGATTAGAATACCCTGATGTATAACTCTTCATGGCATTGGGGTACACTTGAGTCTATAAAGGCTGAATCAACAGGTTCCACCTAACCTACAAAGGCTGTGAGTCTGTTACTGATTGAAGCCAGTAGGCTGAGTAAGAAACAGCCTTAAGACACAGGGATACTCTCTCTACCCAACAGTTCAACAAAACAATTAATTTATTAGTTATGGAAATCTGATCTGTAATTTTATTTGGAATTAAATTTCTTACCAGGAGAGGATCTATTTTAGAGCTCTAACTGGTCACTAGATGATGGCTAAAACTCCCTTCTAATTCTAATCACCTCAACTTGGTTTGGCTTGGCTTCAGAATTAACTCTCTACTGGTCACCTGGCTGGTCATTATTTATTATATATTATATCATTATATAATTTAATGCATATTACATATTATCTCCTATTGTAGAATTATCATATAATTATTTAAGGAGGAAAAACACTTTCCTCCTAACAATCCTGGAAAATAAGTTATGGAAGCATTTTTATTCCTTTTTTTACAGATGAAGAAATTCAAACCTGAAGAGGATGTGAGTTAACTGAATGTTACACAATTCAGAATCATGTGTCCTGTTTAATTTTTCCAATTTCTCCTTTTTGACTTTTTTCCTTTTCTTCTTTCTCACATCCTTCAAAAGCATATATAGTTATCCTTTTCAACTGATCTGTTTTCATAATAGCCCACTCTGGACAATGTTTGTGAATATGTTCTTTTATTTTTGGGGGGAAGAGTGATTCACAAAATGCCAAAAGTTTTACGAAGCAATGGGCATAATGGGATATAAACCTGCATATCTTTTAGCTGCTCTGAGCACACTCAATCATAAAACTAGTTAGGATACTCATTCATCCTGATTAACATATTCAAATTGCCATTTCGGGGGGGGGCAAATAGAGAAGTTCCTCATTCCTTTCAACAGTGCATCTTTGACATCACCTCACATAATCTTCAGGATTACTGGGGTCCCATTGTGGGTCCTGTAATGGTCATTGTTTTCCATCTTCATTTTGAGAATTAATGATGGCCTCAAAAATTGCCTTTCTCTCTCAGTGAATAAGACAGGCATTAAATCTCTTATATTACCCCATCTTGGATTAAAAACTGATAAATGACCTCAAATCTTCTGAGAACAAAGAGGAGTTCACAATCCAAACTGGATATGTCCTTTACCCACATGTTGAAACCTGAAGAAGTAAATGGATCATAATTTATTACTGTCACCAAATTTCATCTCTGGTCATGTGTAATAATTTCCCTGAGAGGAAACATGTCCTTAGGGGAGTCAATATTTTCCACTACTAAGTCTAAAGTCTGGGTAGAGATGGAATAGAGAAGATGGTGATGAAGAGGAGTACACAGAGTAGGCAGTAAGGTTGAGGCAGAAGCAGGGTAAAGAGGTGAAGTCAGAGAGGGTTGGTCACACCTGAAGTGGGAAATGGAAATGTCTAGGACTTCAATGGGTGGCATACAGTGGGAAGGTCCAGAAATGGTGAGAGCCTTCAGGGACAGGGTAGAGTAAGGGCCATATCAACAAAAAGAAATACAGAGTCTAGTGTCTAGGGATGTTCAAAAAGGTGTAAGGGAGAGAAGTGCAAAGGAAACTTTGACAAGGGTCTCAAAAAAGAGGGATGGGGGATCAGGCTGAGGGAACTGGAGACAAACCAGAGAGAAAGAAATTGGGAGTGTCTCTGAAAATATATAGAAGGGAGAACAATCTAAGACAGTGGTGGAGAGGCCAGATGAGAAGGATATGAAAAAGCAGTATAAAAGTGGTTAAAATTTTGGATATTTGATTGAACCTTTGTAGATTCATCAAAAAGTATGACCCAAATGTGTCAGTAATCTAATTCTTTGGGGGGTTTATTTCCAATAGCTAATTTTAACTCCTTTAATATTTTAAAGTCAAAAGACCTAAAACAGGACCAAAGAGGTTCCCCAGCTGGGATAGTTATAGCCTTAAGCCATTTTTTATAAAGGCAAATGGTTTGTTTCTTTGTCAATCCTGGTTCTATTAGCAGTTGGCCTCTTTCCCACAAGATAAGCCATTTATGTAAAAGAGTTCCTCTTGGGATACTATCCTTACTGCTAATGTTCCCCATTTTCTAACCAAGCCCCTTCCAAAAAAGATTAGGTCATTGCTTGAATCTCCACCTTAGATCTTTCCCTAGAGGCCATGTGATTCTGTTGAATTACCTAAACACAGTTTAATTTTAAAGAGAGAGAGAGAAAACGGAAAGCCATATCTTTCTTATTCTTATATCTTTAATGCTAGACTAAGGCCTTTCATTTTTCTAATTTCAGTGTCTGGTTATCTTGCTAACTTCACAGCTATGCAAACCCATTTTTGCAATACTCCAGAACCAAAAAAAAAATTACTAACAGATTTGCACAAAAACCAGTCACATTACCCAAAGTTTCACCTTAAGGATTTCATCTTCTCAGGAACCCAGAATTTATATTAAAAAAAATTTTTTTTCTACACTACATCTAAGTCATTCTTATATGACAAAAACAAAAAATAAAACAAAAAAAAAAACCCAAACAGAAAAAGGCAAGAAAAAAGTTTAGATTCTCATTCTCTGTCACCAGAACTGTTATGATTAAAGTTCTTTGGAGAATGTATATTAATTTATAATTATTTATTAAATAGTGAAAGGGAAGAAGTGAAGGGAGGAAAAGGGACATAATTACATGTCATGTCACCTAGCTAAATTGAGTTGGCCTCATTTACTCTTGCTGCTTTCTTGCAAAGAGAAGGTAAACTTCTCTGATCCATCACTTATACCCCTTGCTGATGTCACTTTTTCTGGGTCTCCCTGTTTGGAAAGGTGTGACCTCAGTCAGAGTCAAAGGCCAGACACCAGGATTCATGCAGGACAAGAGGCAAGCATCTTTTGGGAAGCCATGGAGCTATGAGGCATCCTACTTATATAGATACATCTCAGGCTCTATTTTATCATGAGTAACAATTCTAATCCATATGAATGAGACTCTGCTACAACTTACACCTAATGAAGATCATATGTTATCATACAAACCTTTTGTAAAAGGGATTCATACATTATTTGAATATCTTAATTAATGCATTCTTAGATGAATAACCTAGGGATATATCCTACATTAAATCTATGATTGTTATAAATGAATATTTGCCATGTTGGAACATTATTTTGAGTTACCATCAGGCTATGAATATGTTTGTATGTAGGATAAGATCTTGGCAGTAACTCATCCTCCAGAGGGGGGATTGTGAAGTTATCCTAAAGGTTCCCAGACTAAGAACTTTGAAAAGCAATTTTATGGAAAGATATCATGAATAACCTGGATGATGTCTTACATAACTCTTGGTATACGGCCTACTAGTCTCTGATGTGGACTCAGGTCAAGCCTGTCCAGTGAGAGATTCACAAAAAGTGATGCCACTTGGATAAGTGATGGATCAGAGACATTTGCCTTCTCTTTGCTAGGAACAACAAGAATGAACAAGGACATGAAGTGAGTGACAGTACTCAACTTAGCTAGGCCACCAGCCATATAATTATGTGTCTTTTCTCTCTCCAACCTGCTTTCACTATTTAATAAATAATTATAAATAAATAGGCAGTTCCAGAGGATTTTAATTATAACAATCAGAACTGGGATTCAAAGACAATTTTCTCCTGACTTCTAGTGGAAAGTACTTTCTATTTAATATGGTTATTAGTGATAACTATGATATAACACAATAATAGCAATATATTTTATTTTATATTCATATAGCATTCCATAGAATATATTTTTTCCTATATTATCTCATTTGAGCTCACAATTATCCAATGTTCTATTCAAAACACATATTATTACTAGAGAGTCAGAATGGTATAATGAAAAGAGAAGATGGGCTTGGAGTTAGGAATACATGGATTTGAATCCTGCCCCAGACAACTATAGTTGTATATGCAGAACAAGTCACTTAAACTCTTTATTTCAGTTTCTTCCTCATCAAAATGAGAATGATAATAATAGACTCTCCCTCATTTGATTATTTGGGGGATCAAATGATGTAATGCATATAAAGCTTTTTATAAAACTTAAAGTCTTATTTGTGAATAATAATTTTTGTCATGAGAACTGCAATCCATATCAGTCATGCCAGAAGGATTCTGCCAAGATTCTAGAAGTAGACCATAAAATGAGATATAAGAACTGACTTTATTCTAGTTTCTTTCATTCACACTATTTAAACTTCTATTGGCATTGTGATTTTTGTTACTTGCTACCCATTTACTTATTTTCCTTATATATTTTGCATTAAATATACTGTATGCAATTTTTTGCTTGTAGAAAGCAGGCAATGTTCCTTGTGGAATGTCTAGCAAAAATGTTACATTCAACTGTTCTCACAGAGAGGCTTCAGTGTTAGGGGAGGAGGCAGAAATCATATTAATTGATGTTAGAGAATTATTCCTATGTCTAGTTCTTATCTTTTTTTTTACCTTGAGATTAAAGAATTAAGGAATAAATGAGTGGGTAAAAGAGTAAAATTAAAGAATTCAGGCTATCTTTTTTTGGAAATGCACAATGAAAATAATGGCTAATGAGAATGACAAGGCCTAGGGAAGGATTTTTTTCTTCCCTTCCTTCCTTCCTTCCTTCCTTCCTTCCTTCCTTCCTTCCTTCCTTCCTTCCTTCCTTCCTTCCTTCCTTCCTTCCTTCCTTCCTTCCTTCCTTCCTTCCTTCCTTCCTTCCTTCCTTCCTCTCTTTCATTCTTTCTTTCTCCTCTTGTAAGTATGCCTCCTAAGATTCTTTTAAAAAACAAACAACAAAAAAAAATTCTTACTTTCTGTTTTAAAAATCAATATTAAGTATTGATTCTAAGGCAGAAAAGCAGTAACAACTAGACAGTTGGGGTTAAGTGACTTGTCCAGCATTCATACAGTTAGGAAGTATCTGAGTCCAAATTTGAACCCAGCTCCACTAGACACCAGGTCTTGTGCTTTAACCACTATACAACCTAGCTGCCCTTGGAACCTTCCTAGATGGTGATAACCGTCACCAAGACTGAAGGACACCAAGTATCTCCTCTATATGTGATCACCATTTGAATAATCTATGTTGATTTTTACATTAATAAAATGTCCTTTGTAAGAATGGATTTGGAGGTGTGTATTGTACGTTGATCAACTGTGAATGACTGAATTTGAATGAGTATCAAAGCATATCATTCTTCACTTTATTTCCTTTATTAATTTTTCTCTAGTGTAAGTGATCTGCATCTTTTTCACAGCCTGACAAACATGGAGATGTGTATTATAGGATGACACTTGAATAACCTACATCATATTACCTGCTTTTTTGGGGAGGGGAGGGGTTATGAAGCAGAGAGAGAACATGGATTGTGAAATGCCAGAAAATGATTATTGAAAATTTTATCAATATGTAATCTGGAAAAATTTTTACAAAGAAAGAGAAGAATATTAAAAGTTATAAGACTTGGCTTACTTCCTTTGGTATCCTAAGGTAAATCACTCAATCTATTTGGATTTTGGTTTTTCTCCTGTTTAAAGTAAAAAAAAATACCTGTCCTTTCCTATTCTATGAGATTGTTCTTAGGATAAAAGTGAAGTGAAAAATAATAAAATTGCTTTTGAAAAGCCATATGTATGCCTTTTGAAGATATCTGCCTGCCTGCCTATCTATCTATCTATCTATCTATCTATCTATCTATCTATCTATCTATCTATTTATCTATCTATCTATCTATCTATCTACTTCCTACATGAGTCCTTTTCTTATTATTGAAACTGTATATTGGCAGTAGAGTGAGGAGAACTCTGTTGTATTATTATACTATTTCTTTAAATTCCTTTGTTTTAAACTATATACTCTGAGGCTTACTAGAAGAGTCTGACAAGGATTCTGGTCCAGAAATTAAAATGGCTCATATTTCTGAGAGACTTCTGGGTGAGGGGATACCTGGTGATTAAATTATTATTCTAGGGTATCAACATTATAGCTAATAAGGCATGGAGGAAAGAATCCTGACTAGGGAGTCATGAGATGTGCATGCAGATTCTTGTTATGTCACTAGTTAGCTTGATGACCCTAACTAAGCTATTTTCTTTGACTTCCATTTTCTCATCTGTAAAATCAAGTTTATTCAGCCTAGAAAGGTAAACCACATGCTAAAGGTTTTGAGTACCAAATTAGGGGGAACTATGAGAACTTCCTGATCAAGGCAGTGACAAAGTCAGACTTGTGTTTTAGCAATATTGATAGCCTTATGGTGGATGAGTTGGAAGAGAGGAGAAATTTGAGGAAGAAAAACCAGTTAGGAAGCTATTATAATATCCAGGCTAGAGATGATGGAGTCCTAAAACATTTAGTAGAAAAAACATTTGGTCTAGATTGAGGACCTAAGTCAATTCCTGGTACCCAGGCTGGTTGTGTAAGTTAGAGACAATTTAATCTCTATAAACCTCAGTTTCTTTTTTTGTAGAATAGATTAAGACTTCAACCACCTATATTGCACTGTTGGTATTTTCTTTTTTTTTAATCCCTTACCTTCCACCTTCCATCTTGGAATCAATACTGTGTATTGGTTCCAAGGCAGAAGAGTGGTAAGGGCTAGGCAATGGGGGTCAAGTGACTTGCCCAGGGTCACAAAGCTGGGAATTGTCTGAGGCCAGATTTGAACCTAGAACCTCCTGTTTCTAGGCCTGGCTCTCAATCTACTGAACTACCCAGCTGCCCCCATTGTTGGTATTTTCAAAAGCATCTTAAGGACATATAAATGTTATAGTTATTACTAAACCAGGATCTTAATAGTTATATATTTACCATAGATTATTATGGATTATTGCAATATTGTCTTTTTTTTTCCCACAGAGGTCAATTCTAAGATTAAGCACTTTGACAAATCAATTTGAGCCAGCATGTTATACATTAGACTAACAATTCTCTGCTGGAAGATACAAAAATCTGGCAGCTGCTGAGAGAAAAGAGCAGGCAAGTCTAGCTATGAGGATGCATGAGGTGGTATCACCCTGGCTTTGCCACTGGGGCAGGATACTCAGCAAGTGAGCTTTTAATTAAGGTTGGAGAAGGAGACTTGGAAGCAAAGATGAAACCAAACAGATTCTGAAAACTTTCCTATACAAATACAAATATATGTGTGTGTTTGTTTGTGTGTGTGTGTGTCTCCTTGTTGAAGCTCTAAATAATGGTTTTGTCTCATCTTATTGAAATAAACTGAAAGCTTTTCAGGGAGCTTTTAAAGAATCAGGAAAAATACAAGTATGTGTGTTTTTAAACAAAATAGTCAAGCAAGCATCACTTTTTATTTTAAACAAGACTTCTTTACCTCTGTTAGAGTTTCTTTTCAAAGACATGTGACTTAAAGCAAAAATGCAGAGTTCTCTAAAGAGCTATCTAAAGGGGAAAAAAAGCCAAACAGCATTCTGGGAAAGCAAGCATCCAAGAAAAAGCTAGTATTTTAAAAATCTCTATCAAATGATTTGTAGTTTGAGTGAGTGAAACAAATGTATTAATACAATGAGGCCAATAGTCATTAAAAGAGAATAACTTTGCTCCATAAATTTTTTAACTAATAGAAAACAATAGTATCATGGGAGGAGACTCTGAAATAACACCCTATATCTAGCTATCACAAAAATTTTTGTAAAATAAAAATAAGTTTATTGCTAATGTAAATACCAAATGAATTCTAATACCTCTTGTTGTCTTCAGTGGCTCTCTTCTCCAATTCATCCTACATACACACACACACACACACAAAATTTCCTAAAACAGGTCTATGTTACTCCTTTGTTCAAGAAACTCAGATAATTCCTACTGTTTTTAGGATTAAGTACAAACTCCCCAAGTAAGCTTTGGCAATCTAGATACTGTCTGCATTTCCAAGCTCATTTGCTGTTACTTTCTTTCACAGACCCTTTTCCAGACAAATTTCCTCTCATTCAACTTCCCCATTACTCACCTTCGTGTTTTGTACAGGCTACTTACCTTTCCTTAAACTTTTCTCTCATTTTACTCTACCTCTGAAAATCCCATTTCCCTTTAAGGCATTGCCCACATTCCATCTTTTCCCAGCAGTCTTCCCTGAGCAAACATGCTCATGATTACTCCTTTTCCCTCAAACAATCAGATATATACCTGCTTTGTATATATTATACGTATATAATAGATATATTGTATCTCATGGTCACACAGTTAATGAGGGGCTTTCCCTAAAACCTGACATAACAAAGAAGTGGTGCTGAACCAGAAAGAGTACTAATTGTCCTTTGCTTGCTTCTGTATACTTCATTGTTGTCATTATTGTCTGACTTTGTGGACCTTCACAGAAGGGAGTTTTTGGTGCAAGTAAAAACAAAACAAACAAAAACTACCCTCAAACATGAACAGCAGTGCAATAAGTAAACCTCCTCTAATACTCAAAAACCTTAGAGTATTTATTGCCTAAGGCACTCAAAGTTTAAAGAACTTCACCATAGTCAGTTGCTAACATAGGTGAAAAGCAAGACTTGAACCTATAGCTTCTTGACTCTAAGCCCCAAAACTTTTATGCAAGTCACTATGTTGCCTCTTTGCTTCCTTACAATTAATGCTACATATGACATCCCTGATAGTTAGGGAAATAAGTAAATGCCTCGAGGATAAAACCAGCATCTAGAAGTTCTAGGGAAAACTCAATTATGGCTCTTCTAGGATCTGAAAGGTCAAACTGGCAAAAGTAAGAAAGCAATCAATTATAAAATGAACTTGTTGCAGCATTCATAAACCTATAGTCTACTTACAGAACCAGAAGAATTCTTATCAGAAAGATGCAACATAACTCCCAACATATTTGAGGAGGTAAAAGAGATAACATCATTCTATACCATCAATATTATACTTCAGCCATGATTGCGAGGAATCACAAATTAGAGCTTCTCACTTACCACATTCTTCACCTTAAAGATGATTTTGATATAACTGATTGTTTTTAATCCCGTGCAAATTTAATACTCACAATAATTCTAACTCTTATTTTAAAGTATATGTCAATATTCTGAAAATGTTTAAATTTGTTCATTAAATGAGACTCACTATCCAGACTCTCTCATTTACAATAGATTTTTAAATATTGGTATGATTTGAAGTATATCGACATGCTAATGAAATCAAGAAAGCAGCAGTAATAAATTCATTATTCTAGACTTTAATTTTCTCCTTTACCAAAAGTACTTTAATCTGCTATGAAATCAATTGTCAATCAGAGAGCTCCCTTCCTCTGTCCAATTCCTTCCTCTTTCCCAATCTCTACTAATATAAAACAAAAGGAAAGATTCATTATCACCACAGATAATCAGTTGATACTTAATTTTAGAGGCAGAAATAGACAACCCCATGTGGATAAAAATGCTTTATTATTTATTTGTAAAGGACCACTGTCAGGTTCTCTGTAGCGTTTCTAAAAATCAACAGGATTGTGTAGGCATTGAGGAATTGAAGCAATAGTTCATAAATTGATCAACTTTACTGAAAAGGTTTCTATAACACTGTGTGTATACATGTATTTATGTTTGTATTCTTTTTAAACTCTAAGCAATCTTCCTCCAGCACTTTTTTTGATGCCTAGAAAAATCAAGTCTTCATCCAACTATTCTTATTTAAACATTTATTTTAAAATAAAAGCATAGGCTGATCTTCAATTAGATTCCAAGTCTTAATGTGTCTACTTTTACAAACTGTATCCCATCAACCCATTTCCTCCCTTCACATGACTACCATCTCCTCCCTGCTAGAATATTGTAATAGCCTCCTAACTGGATTCCCATAGTCTAATAGTCTTTCCTTTACTGAATACACTCTCAACAGTGCTACAAAATCAATATTTCTAAAACAAGTCTGACCATGTCACTCACTCTCAGATAACCTGTAGTCCTCCTAGGATAAAATACAAACTTCTCAAATGGACATTTAAAGGACTTTGCATTCTGCTTCTACCTTACCTGTCCAGACTTAGTTAACTTCATTTCCTTTCACACATTTTATATTCCAATGAACTGTTTTACTTGTCATTCTACATACTTGGCACTTTATCACCAACCTTTGTTCCTTTCCACAGGTTATTGACCATTCTGAGAAAGTATTCTTCCTCTTAGAATTCCTTGACTTTTTGTGTGTCGTCTTCCCTGCTAGTTGTTACTCCCTCCTCAAATCATGAAGTATATACTCATCTGTTTAAAAATTCTAAGTCATGTCACATGAGGAAAATCATTAAAGAAATGTATAACTAGAAAAAAAGGCTGTTCACGTAATATGAACAAATTATGCAATGGATGCATATAGAAAGCAAAAATAGTAAGAATTCTGGATTTAGAGTCAGGGAGACCTAAACATAAATCTTGCCTCAGACACTTAGCAGATGTGAGATCTTAAGAAAATCATTTAAACCCTCTGCACCTCAGTTTCCAAACCTATAAAATAGGGATAATAAGACTAGTAATCTCACAAGTTTGTTGCGAGCATCAAATGAGACACCAGGTTTAAAATGCTCTATAATCCTGAACAAAATAAAATTGTATTTATTGTTTTTATATCATTCATTATAAAACAATTAATCTCATATGATCCTGAAGTAGTATCTCCAACTATGATGTTAGAAAGGTTAGTCCTAATAGTTAATTAACCATGTATAAACAGTGATAGATAGAATTAGCTTGAGTTTCTGTTATCAACCCTGGAAGATTAAGTACACAGCTTGATTGAACCCTGATTCCAGAAAAAGATAACAGAAGCAATCCTATAGAGTCCATGGTAGAAGGAATTTATTATTCATATTTACTTTTATAAGAATTTACTTGTATAAGAATAACAGGATCCCCAGATTAGGATTCAGAGAGATGACTTTATCTTTTTCTCTTCCTTGAGTCATTGTGTGAGGTGAGTTATAAAACTTAGACTTTGTACTAGAATTTATCAACTTTTAGTGAACATACTTTTGAAGATTTGGGTTTTGTTAATCAATGATCTGTATTAACTCTTAAAAGCTTATATAAACAACTGTAAACATTCAAAAGAGGTCTCCATCACAGATTGAGTGTGATATGGCCTCCAACTCTATTTCACCCACAAATAAAAGCTGGATATTTTCACCTCAAAATTTTGGCCCAGGGACTTCTTTATTTCTTGCCTTTTTAAGAAAAAAATTTATTAAAAATACAGTTATCAAAATATCCAAAACATAAGTTTATAGACTTTGGGTTAAGAACTCCTAAAATAATACTTGATAGGCAACTTAATTTTCCAAATCTTATTTCTAGGGATAAAGTGATTATTTTTGCTTCTTATACATCTAGAATTCTTGAAAGAGAGATTATGATCCAGAGTAATATTTGAAATAAATTAATGGTTCATACCTTACTTGAGAGTTTTCCTTGCCCAGGAACAAAGCATATTCCCTCAAAGTTGTCTGTGTACTGTGCCTACAGCCTGTGAGAAGGCTAGAACTGACTTAAAACCCCCAAAAGATGTTTTCTATTATCGGTAACTGCTATCATTTCACATGTAATTGAAAGAAGAGAAGGGAAGACTAATTGATGAGGGACAGGTTTCCACACCCAGAATCCAATTTCTTTATTTCTTATAAATCTTTTTGTTGTTGTTCAGTTTTTTTTCAGTTTCTTCAAGACTTCATTTGGCAAATAAACTGCCATTTCCTTCTCCAAGCTCATTTTGCAGATGAGGAAAATATGGCAAATGGAGTTAAGTGACTAGCCCAGGGTCAGATAGCTAGTGTCTGAGACCATATTTGAAATCAAGAATAGGGCTGTTCCTGGATCCAGGCTGAGCACTCTATCCAGCAGGCTGTCTATCTGCCCTTAAAATACTCTAGAGACATTGCTATTGTAATTATTAATTATCCATTCTATGTCAAGGAGATAAGGTAAAAGTCCCCAACATATTGTATTGGCTGTAGGTAAGACTTGAAGCCATGTTTTCTTGTCTAAATTGTATCTAGCCTAGATAATACTATCTCTCAATAATAATATGAAATATTAGGCTATATTATTCTAGTATTCTCACAGTGAATGTCCAATAGGTTAGCTATGCAGGATGAGGGCAATTGAGAAAGTGAAGTGTTGAGAATAATGTCTAGATCATGAGCCCAGGGGACTAGAACATTGGTGGTACCTTTGAAAATAATTGAGAGATTTGGAAGACAAGAGAGTTTAGGGAAAAAGATGAGTTTGGTATTAGACAGATTGAGGATTCAAAAAGAAATGACCTGAGGAATAGCCTATGAGGAAGGAGGAAAGCCTGAGAAAGCGTGGCATCCCCAAAAATCTAGAGAGAAGAGAGTATCATGGAGAAAAGTATGTGACAATGTCAAAGGTTACAAAGGGGACAAGCACAATGAAGATTAAGAAAAGACCATTGGATTTGTCCATTAGATAATTAAGAACATTGGAGAGAATAGTTTGGGTGGAATGATGAGTTTGGAAAACAACGGTTAAGAAGGCAGTGAGAGAGAAAATGGAAGCACCTAAGGCTTTTCCAGAAGTTTACCCACAAAGGGCAGAAGAGATAGGATCATAGTTAAAAGGAATGGAAGGATAAAGTGAGGTTTTTATTTTCAGGATTGGAGATACATGGGCATGTTTGTAGATAGTAAGGGATGTCAGTAGATAGGCAGAAACTAAAAATAAGTAATGACGTCAGAGTGACAGATTAGGACGTCTGTTAGAGAAGAATGGAATTGTTTGGTATAGAGATTATAGGTGGAGGGATAAGTCTTGGCAGTGCCATGCTGAATGGCCTGAATGTCTTTTTTTCCCTCTGAAATGTGTGGCAATCATGAAAGGCCTAAAGAAGGATAAGAAGGTTTTGAAGAGCAGCTATGGAGAATGAGACAAGTCGATAAAGGAGATGTAGAAAAATTGCCTAGCAGTAATGAAGGCTCATTTGAGATTGCAACATAAAATTGTAGTGAACTCAATCAGTATGGTTACATTGTTTTACTTCTATTCATTCCCAAGAAGGCAGTCAATTATGCTTTTCATTTGAGTTATTAGTCAAGAAACAGAATAAGATTAAAGACTGAGTAATGGGAAGTTGAGGTCAAATATTTTTTTTTTTGCTTCTGGTTTCTAAGGTATATATAGGTGGCTGCTATCTTTCTATTTGGAAGAATACATAACAGCAGTTTTATGCCTTCCTTTTACTTCCTACTGTCTGATAGGGGACTGGTTAAATACAAATTTTTTTTCTATTGCTTAAAGCTTATTCACCTTTTGCATTTAATTAATATTAATGAAGGTTTGACATGTATGTTCTCTTGTGGAAACAATAGAGAAGGGAGTCAACAATGACAAGGTATACAAATGAGAGTGAAATCAGCCAAGAAGCTAGGGACCTCCGTCTAAATTATGAGGATACTGTCTAAATTAGGAACACTATATGAGAGATTATCTTGTTAAATGCCATATTTGATATACCAATAAAAGCAGAGAAACAGCAAGTCATGTTTGTCTAGTTGTCCAGGGTAAAACTAGACTTAAAAAATCATTTGAAGAGTCTGGTGGGCAGTTAGAACCTTTTAGGGTCAAGGTAACCTCTCCATTATTCTTCTCTAAGTGTGCACAGATAAATCCCAGACGTCATTTTGGACAAACACCTCAGGGGATATGAACTTCTCTGGGCCTCATAGACATATAATTCAAGAGATATAAAGTTTCCTAGGACTTCTTGAGGCATGGAAGTTACAAAAGGGATGCTTATTTAACCTTAATGATTGTCAGGTTCCTTACTTGTTAAAAAAGAGTTCAGAGTTCTAGTGTAAAATTTACTAGTAGTCAAACCCATTTTAAAATAATTACATATATTCTGCTTCATTGTATTAAACATAGGTAAGTGCCAAGCTTTTGAAATATTTGAATATTTCAGTGAAATGTTACAAATAAATCTTCCCATAAATTAATCATTCATGTGAGTAATATCTGAAAATTCTGACAAACCCCCTTTAGAAGAAAGAATTTGAAAATACTGTTACCATATTGAACTAAGTTTGTTTGTTTTTTTAAATCTGATTTTTCTTGTTCTTTTTAAAAAAACTGAAATGACAGTTTGGCTTTAATTGCTCTTATCCTCTAAAAAGCTCCTGTCACTATATAATATCTACAGGCATTTTTCAGTCTAGCTATGCTCACATGTTGTTAAGTCTCTCTTTTCAGTAGAAGACATTTCCAAAGTATTAATACTCCCCCAGGGTGCAAATGTCCAAAATATTGCTTCCATCAATGTGTCTAAATTTACTGCTCATCCAACAGAGTACAGAATTAAATTGTAATCTGAAGCATGGTAGGGGCCAGGAACAAATTCTTTTGATTTTTTTTTAATTAATCCTGCCAACTAACCAACATAGGTATAGAGCTCCACAATGAAATAGTCAGGAAAGTATTCAATATATTTCACTTACTTGTGTAGGTTAGCTGAAATCCTTGGTCAGTGTTTGAACCATTGGTATTGAATTCCATCCACAAGTGGTTGGATGTGCTATTGAGGATCAATCCCATCAGTTCATTTTTAGAGAAGGCTCCCAGTGGGCGTGAGGCACTATTTTTTCCATCAAAAACCTAATAAAAAATTATAGCTTGTGATTCTCTTTCCCTTGGCTTTTATGTTTGTTTGATCAACTTATGATAAGAAATTTGAATTTTCTTCAAAGCAAACACTTTTCAATCTCCATTAAATTACAATAAGGAAATGATGTGAAATATACTATTTCAACAGAAAAAAATGAGACTGAAAAAAGAGAAGACAACTAATAATATGCATGCATACACACATATGCACATATAGATATGTAAAGAAATCGCTAGTTTAATATTCACAAAGTTCTTCATTTAAGTTATTTCCATTATTTCATTGCTATCTGTGCAAGTCACGAGAATGTCAGGAAGAACCCATCACATTGGGAAAGCTCCTTGTGGTGAATTTATTAGGGAACATGATTAATAAGATGAGGCAATATCCAGGATATTTTGGTAAGTCATGATTTTCATTGTTCAAGGTGGTGCCCATATCAATGAGATGTATTGTAGGATTGAAGTAATCAAAAAACTTTCTGGGTAATGTTATAGATTTGCTATTAAATGGAAAAGCAGCTATACTCTCAACAGTCTAAGACAGGAGGTCATTTGCAATGACAGTGTTGTGGTTTATGTATACCTGAGTGAAATAAAAGTGATGAATCATTATTTTTCTAGTATCTACAATAAAAAAAATCTATTAAAGCTATGTGCTTTAATGAAAAAGGTGTTGGAATGAAGGGTTTTCCCTTTATTTCCTTCGTGAATTTTTCTCTGGTGTAAGCATTATGTGTCTTCTTTTGCAATATGCTAAACATGATAATATGTATTCTATGATAACACATATGTAACCTATATCATATTACCTGCTATCTTGGGGAAGGAGGAGAGGTGAGGGAGAGGGAAAAAAAACACGTATCACAAAATATCAGAAAACAATTATTAAAAGTTTATTGATGTGTAATCTGAAAAAAAAAATTAAAGAAAAAGACATTGGATGGGGAATTAAAAAAAACCTTGTTTCTAGTGTGAATTTTAGTTTTGCAGCTTGCAGGTTCTATGTCCTTGCATGTTTGTCTAAGCCTCAGTTTCCTCATCTATAAAGTGAAGATATAATTGCATTACCTCTAAAGATTTTTCTAGTTCTATTTCCTGTGGTTTTTTTCTCATTTTATTATTTTTTCACCTGCAATTCCCTCCTCCAATTCAAACTTCTGCATCTTTCTCTTCCCAAACTCATGTAAAAGAAAGATGGAGAAAGCTTGTAACAATTCAGTCACGGGTTTGTTCTCTGAAAACACCATTGAGGGACAGGAAAAACAAAAACAATAGCAAACTCTGCTTTGTTCCTTCTATCTGGATGTTTTCAAAGCAGGATGGAGTACTGAAACTGGCCTGTCATATTTCCCAGATTCTGAACCTGAAATAACTTGTTCTTTAAATCAGTCATAATAAAAGAAACAGCACTATATATCAGATTTTTGCTCTAAAATAAATTCTACTCAATTTTATGTTTTGAAGAAAACCTCTAGAAAAAGATGAATATAGGTCAAAATTAACAATATTTGTTATTTTGCTTTGAAAATGTTTCAGCTAAAGAAAGGGAAGATGCTTTTGACTATGTACATTGTGATTGTTCTATGGTAGTGAAATTAGTATTGATTTGGGTTTTTCCAAATTTCAATTTGTTTTCAACCTGAGTAAAATGTTAGACTATGATGATCATAAATAGTGCCCTATGTAATCTGTGTATCTATTACAAGGTTTAAATTAGCCAGCCATACCAACCTCTTCCCACATCATTTATTTTATTTTTTGCTAGAATGTTCTATATACCATTGATTCACGATGAAACTACTTCTAAAACTGGCATTCTCTTTTTGGGTGTCTCACTGTATTCTTTGTGACTGGCTCATTGTGCTGAAGAATCATTGTGATTATTGTTCATCTAGATGGAGGGCATGAAAAGAGACAGACCTGACAAAAACAAGGCCAAAGAAAATGGCTCTGTGTAAGGACTATGCTTTCTTTTATCCTAAAAGGAAATTGACATAATTATGCCAGTTGATATTTGGGCCAAGCATTTAGATATAATGGAAGTCTATAGAGTGGCCTAAAAATGAATGATTCAGAATCAAGAACTTTTGAAATAAATACATCATGAGGGGAATAAAATGTGGACATCATATTCAAATTGTTTCTGAAGAGTCCATGACACTTTATAGTGTTATTGAATTCTACTTTTTCTATCCTAACCGAATAGTCAAATTTTGATAATTATGATAATTGTGGAAAGGAGAAAGAGGAGAAAGATTGACAAAAGAGGCAGTTTGTTGTACTTCATAGAAGACTTGGTTTGAAGTCAGGAAAACTGGTTTAAATCCTGCCCCTGTGCTTCTGGTGCCTGATTTTTAATAGGAACCAATATCAGCAGTCCAAAAAACTTTCTAAAAGTCCAAGTGAGCTATTCATCTCCAATTTTCTCTCTCATATCATGGGAAAAAAAAACAACAACAACTAAAAAAAGGAGTCAGCTAGATGGCTCACTGGATCAAGAACTAGGCCTGAAGATGGGCTATCCAGGGTTCAAATCTTGCCTCAGACACTTCCTAGCTGTGTGACTTTGGGCAATTCACTTAATCCCCATTGTTTAGCTATTACTTCTCTTATGCTTTAGATTACAGCAGTTCCCAACCTCTCAATTTGTAGCAATGAGAATACATAATGCATATCAGGTATTTGCATTCCGAATCATAACTGTAGCAAAATTACAGTTTTGAAGTAGCCACCAAAATAATTTTTTGGTTTGGGGTCACTGCAACATGAGGAACTGTATTGCAGGGTCATGGAATTAGAAAGGTTGAGAATCACTGCCTTAGAACCAATACACAATATCGAGTATAAGATGGAAGGAAAGGGTTAAAAAAAGTCCCAAATAAAGACAAAAAAAGAAGAAGAGAGTAAAAAGAGGTGGATAGAAAGAAGAAAGATGAAGCAAAATGGGAAGTCAAAGAAATCAAATTAATATGCATTTACTAAGTGATTTCTATGTACTTGGCATTCCAGCTGCCTATGATGAATAGTTATATGTTGGGAAATTTGGGGGACAGCAAGGGTAGGGGGCAATAATTTAAAAATATTTTCATACTTCCCTGGAAATATGTAATAATTTATAAACACATTTAAATTCAAAGAACAAAATACCAATTTTCTCTAATTAACTGAGAAACTAATTTCTTTAGAAAATATAACACTCTGGTCCTCCAGTTCAGCCCAGCAAAAAATCCACCATACACAAAAAGAAAAATTAGACTCTTAAACTCAGATCCTGATAATATTAGTGCCAACCTTCCTTAGGCATCTGGAAAGGTCTGTAATACCCTGCATTGCACTTCTCTGCTAGAATTATCAAGTATCTTTGTTGCCAGAATATGTCTCTTTACATCTTGGCAATATTAAGTAATTTTTTTTTATCCACAATTGGCAAAAGGGTAGTGTCAAGAAGAAACAGGTTATCTATTGATTTGCCTCTTTCATTGACAAGGAGCCACAGGAGAAGAGAAGACTTCTCTGGAGCTAGGAACCAAAATGTGTGGCACTCTATTGAAAGACTTACAATTAGAGAGCATGTGGCTTTTCTCAGCAAGAAAAGATTAAGTATTCTTTTTTTTGAATGGGCATAATCATGTCAAAGTACCTCGAAGATTTTTCTAGATCCAGGGTGCCTTTTCTGTTTTGTTTTGTTTTGAATTTCCCACCACATCTATATTATTTTCCCAAATTCTTCCTCCTTCCCTCCCTCTCCATCTAAAAATATAATTCATACTTCATTCTCCATAGACAGACATTCCTCCTTCTCTTTCCCTCAAAAATAAAATTCAGAAATTCATTTGACAGCTCATATTTTATCTGTGTCTATTTTATTTCATTCGTTTTCAGTACATATGGATTAGTGCTTGTGTCCATGAGATGACACTGAGTCAAATCGCTTTAGGTACTTCTTGCTACTCACCAAGAGCCTGTAAGCTGCCCATTATTACCAGCAATATGTTTTCATATTTTGTTCTAGTTAGATTCTGAAAGCCTGAAGCTGCCCTGAGGAACCCAGATCTAAGTCATGAAAGAAAAAAAATATTTTCCCCATGGGTTCCCTGGGCATCTTGAGCATGCCTTGAGTCATTCTACCTCTATTATGAAGTTGATAACAATTCCTGAATAAATGGATAGCCAGAGACATTCATCCTTATTCCCACAAGTCCTTCACAACTTGTAGACTGGTCGAGGTTCTTAATCTATATAAATTTACTATAGTGATGGCATAATTCTTGGGTGATCACAGCCTGGTGCCAAAGGCAGTGCTATGAATCAATACTTAAAGTCATCAGGTCGTGCTGACTAGCAGTCAAGGGTTGCTCATACCCAGGTCCTAATTAGCCCAGCTGTCAATCCAGATGAGTGACCATATACATGGACAGGCTGACCTGCTCTAAGCTGCTCAGTTCTGTCCTCAGGCACCCATGTAAGATAGCAATTAATCAAGAGTTAGAAAGGACCACAGAGGCAAAGCCTCCAATTTAGAGATAAGGAATATGAGGCCAAGGGAAATGACATGATTTCCATGAAGTCACAGAAGGATTTCAAATCTAAAGATTGAAATATCATATCATGTTTATCCAACCTCTTCTTAGGCTTGTAAGCTTGTAAGCAAGTTGCTTCCTATTTTGTGAAGTGGCCACATACTGTTTTTAGACAACTGATCCATAGAAGCTTTTCTTTTATGAGGTGCTAAAATGTATCATCCTTCAGTCATTTCAGTTGTGTCAGACTCTTCATGATCCCCATGGGCCATTTCTTGGCAAAAATACTGAAATGGTTTGTCATTTCTTCTCCAGGTCATTTTACAGATGAAGAAACTGAGGCAAACACTGAAGGCTAACTGACTTGCTCCGGGTCACAAAACTAGTAACTGTCTGAGGCAAGATTTGAACTAAGGAAGAGGCAGCTTCTTGACTCCAGGCTTGGCACTCTTCTCCACTGTGCCACCTAGCTACCTTATGCACTAAGTAGTCCTAATTCTGACTTCTGAAGCAATTCAGAACAAATATATTTTTTTTTCCTATATGGTAGCACTTTAAATATGTGAAGTCAGTAATTGCGTTCTTCTCTTGGAATCTTTTTCTTGAATTAAAATCCTCAAATTTAGGGACTATTTCCTGAACATCATTGTTTCTGAATAGCTCTGTGTCTGAGTCACCCTTGTCTAGAAGCTCTCTGCAACAACCATTACCAATGTGCAGATTATCTTGATAACTCTTGAAATGCTAGAGTTGGCCTACTATATGGGTGATGAGAATGTGTAAGACTAACTCTATTTATCTGGGACTCAGTGTGATTTGGAGAAACCTGAAGAAACTGCCTTTGAAAGTCAACACTTGGAAAAAGTAACATGGAAACTATTTCTTTTAGTTCTAGAACACTAGAATGAATTCTTTACCCATCTGCGACTGGCTCATTTCATAAAAGCTCTTATGGTCTTTTTAAGAGATGAGATAACCAAAGTACTTGTGGTTTCTTTAGTCCAAAACTTGCTATCTCTGATCCCAGACTCTTTATCATTGATTAAGTTATTTTCAACTACTATTACTTGCCCTCAATTATGGGATACCTTGCCCTTAGACTAAATAGGTCTTGTATTGCTGAAACCTTGAGATTGAATTACTTCATACTGTTATCTTGCTGTTTTATGCTAAAAATATGTACCAGAAATGTTTTTGTTTCCCCTTGCACTTGAGAATCCATCACCCTGTTCCTAAGAACTACACACACCTACAGCCCCAGATTCCTCCTTAAATCAGTCACTTTCCCACCTACCTTCACTAAGAATTATAAATATAGCCACTTGCCAGCTAAATTTTATGCCTTTTGGTATAGGCTAGTTTGCTCCATTTTTGTCCTTATTTAATGAAGAGTATCTTGATCTTAAAAGGATTATCTCTCATTTATCTTCTGTTCAGGAAAAGTGTGACAGAAGTCTCTCAGGGAAGCCTGTGCTTCTCACAGTGTCTTGCCTCTCCATTGGAGCAATAGAGAGACCAAAGTTCTGTACAGTCTCTGCCTCATTTTAGACCAAGTATCAGTTTTGCTGTTGTATTCTATAGACAATGGGCTTTTCCATTTTACTTGTACCTGACACCTTACATATTTGTTATCTTGCTCAATAGAATCTGATTTCTTCTTTGTTGCCCCATGATTTTCACATAATGAACCCTTAAATCATTAATTCCTTCATTTGTTGATTTGTTCATTCATTTGTGTGTGTGCATGTGTATGAGAGCCTTTATAACATTCCTGAGGTGACATTCCCTTGTCTAGTTCATAGGTGAAAGGATGAGAGGAAGAAAAGCATATTATCAGAGAAGACTGAACAAATTTATTTTTATAGACAGCTTTATAAAAGTTACAATTTTTTTCTTTGCATGGGGATATTCATTGAATATCAACACCTAAAACTATGTGCAGTCACCTTTGAAAATGTCTTTTTTTATCCCCCCCCCCAATAATTATTCCTCTTTTGTTCTTGGCACCTAAAATCACTAACCTGGCTCTGACATTCAGTTAATGTTCACTTAAAATTTTGCCTTGAAATCTTATTGATTTTCAAATTTGAGGTTATTAAAGAATTCAGATAATAGATGCTTATCATAGAATTCAGACAAGAGATACTTAGCATGAGTCTTTCAACTCCAGGACAGTTAGAACAGTGATGTTTAGTACATGGAAATAGCTTCTTAATTACAACTCTTAAAATTGTCAGCATGAGATTTAGAAAGAATAATTCTGGATGTTGTTAGAATATATTTTTCTTTTAAAATTGTGAAATGGAACAAGAAAAGTTGTTAAGTATAGCACTAGCAGGAAGGATTATGTTTTAGTTCATGAATAGCTATTGACTTCTAATGGGATCAAGAATTACACTGGTAAATCCCATTATAAATCATTTAGAAATGGATAGTTAACATGAACATTATTCGTTCTTTTTTTTTTTAGTAAATTGTCATTAATGTTGATGTTTTGTCTAAGCCTATAATTCCTCAAACTTAAATTCTCAAACCTATTCAGAGCAGCAGTACTTTAAAAAAACACCTCATTTATTTTTTCAAAATATTATTTTGAATATTGATTATTTATAATGCACCATAGAGACAATAAAGATATATAATTCAATGCTCATCTTAAAAAGTTTGCTATCTAGTGTTGGAGTAAAATAATCTATACAGAAAAATATCATATAAATTAGAAATACAATGAAAACATGAAAATTATGAAGCATTTTGAGATCAAATGAAGGAGATTGCACATCCAGCTATTGGAATCATAGGAAGATTTCACAGATGTTTGCCATTTGTTCTGAATCTCGGAGATGAAGTGATTATGAAATGGAAAAAATGATGGGTATGGGTTGGGGAGGATGAAGGATATTGTAAGGAAAAGGGAATAATCTGTCCAAGGAATGGGAAAAACATGGGTGTATTTTAAGGATACTTAATTAGCCATTTGGTTGAAGTCTAGATGGAAGTAGGTTTTATCAGGATGGAAAGCAAGGAAAGAACCACAGAAAGATAAACTAAGGTGAGAAAATGTAGAAAACTGAGTTACTTCTGACAGAAATAGAGTTTGTAGAGAACGCTCATTTAACGTGTCAAGACAGAGTGGACGTAAGAATAGATAGAATGACCTAGAACCATATAGGAAAGGAATAAAGAAATATGTAGCATCCTTTTAAGAGTCAAAACCCTATTTTATCAAGAATATAATCAGAAGTGGTTTGAGATACTAAGATTTTATTTTGTATAAACCGTTTGAAAGGAAATTCAATGATTTTAAAAAAAGAATTAGTTTCTATTAAATATTTAAAGACAGAAGACAAAGCATTTTGAATTAAATTCCCATTTACCTTAAGCACATCTCCTTCATGGAGTTGAAAGCTTCGGGCTCTAAGATGAATTCCCTTTCCAGCTTCAGTTTCAATTTTATAGATGCACTCATGGTTGTTGTCATAGTTAGAAGGGAAATTTGGAGACAGTAATGTTCCTTCATTTCCAGTAACACTTGCTCCACATTCAGCTAAAGAAAATGGGACATTAAAAACGAATTCAAAGGAAGAATTAGCCATTGTGATACATAATAAAATAACTATTACAAATTTATGGTCACCCTCTGCTGTATCACTGCATATCTAAATTAATAAACCCATTACTTATCTATAGATTATCAATGCCCTGGTGACTGCAACACCAGTTTAATATTTTTTAAGCTCTGATAATCATCTAGATTCTTACAATGTACAAACTTTTGTCACTTTTTTCTCCTTCCTTTCCCCGATTCCTAGGAGGCATGGTGTAAAGAAAAGACAATTACATCAGGAAATACTAGATGTGAGTTCTAGATTTGGTTTTGAAACTGACCATGTGTGAACCTTCAGTAAGTTACTTAAATATCTTTTGATTTAGTTTCCTCTTCTCTAAAATGTGGGATTTGAGCTACATAACCTCTATAGAGCTTTCCAATTCTGACATTTTAAAAGTCTCCTAAAAAGAAAAGATTTTTCATATTTTTTGTCATGTTCTAAACCTGACTTCAGATATAGTACTTGCTTTCTGACTATAAAATATTGTATCAGAGCATTTCTTTATATTATATTTTAAAGTCTGAATGTCAATAAATGCTGTCTTCTCTTCCTTCTCACAGAGTAGAAAAAAGAAATGTCTAAATAGCTCTGAGGGTATATTGAATAGTCTTTAGTTAAAGAGAAAATGAAAATAACTTTAAAATTTCATTTGTAACCTTGGCTAAGTCAATTTCCTCTTAGATATTAGTTTTTTCAATTATAAATAGGGGAGATTAGGTTAGATGACCCCATATTTGCTCTTTGTTTCTCCAATCATATTTGCAGCTATTTTTTAAAATAGAAAATAGAATGTTCAAAGGGATCTCAAGGGTTATGTAGCCTAATCCGTATCTGATTGAGTGTTTTTGTTTCAGTTCATTTTAAAACATAATACTCCCCTTTTATGTAATAGAAAGAACATTGGATTTGGTGTTAGAAAATCTGAGATTAAATTCCAGTTCTCTTATTTTAGTAAGTGAAATAACCTCTCTGGGTTTTAGTTTCTTTATCTGTAAAATTAATAGGTCAGACAAGATGAACTCCCAGATTTCTTCTACCTCTAAACAATGTGATACTTCACATTCTTCTCAATGCCCCACCACCCCATAACCATTTATTTCTTGATAAAACATAAAAGTTGAAGTTTTGCTCAAAATACTATCAGGAAGAGTCAGGAATCAGGAATTCTGAGAATGGAGGAAAGTTGTTTTATGATATGATGTATCATGACATCATTTTAAAACTGGAAAATGTGAGACTCAAAGAAGGAAAGTTTAATTTTTGTTTTGCCCAGAATGCCTTGTAGAAACACAACATTCATATTTATACAAACACAACTTTCCACAGGTGTGTGTATATATATATGCACATATGCAAAATCTATACATGTATGTGAATAAATGATTCAGACTTGAATTTGTTTAGGAAATATCAAGAGAAGAAAAACTGCCAATTTTTACAATTTACAGTCTTAGCTATTTGAATCATGAAGTGGTTAACTGACTTGTCCAACATCATAAAACCACTATGAATCTAAATGAAGGCTTGAATCAAGGACTTCTTGAAACTGAGGTAGACTCTCTCTCCACTTATTACATACACATAACAGACCTTTAATAAATGGTTCTTAACTTGAACTTCCTGATTACGGAATAGGGTTCCTTGGTAAGATTAATAATTAAGTTAATTTATATTTCTTTTCAACTAAGTAGCACAATTCTGATTATCTTAAATTCTTGAATTTTTAGATAATTTTCAACTAGTAGTACTCAAAGAAAAATGACTCATAAGGAAATAATGGTGACTTCCACTATATTTTTACTACCTAAATATATTGCATGACTTGTTATGTAGGGATTTGAAACAAAGATAGACTTTATTTAAAACAAAGGTTGTTCAGTCTGACCACAAGGTACATAAAAAAAAAAAAAACAACCAAGTGGTCTAGTCAGACACCAGGTAGAGTTCAGAGGCTTTGCCAAGAGTGACCATAGTTATAAACAATAGCATCATTGTCATATAGTGTGGCTAGGACTCTAGATTACTCATTCAACTAGTCATCTTCGGCTATAAGTATGCAGAATGGCAATTCTGTCTGGAACAACATTTTTTAACATAAAGGACAATGATTTGAATTATAATTATTTTATATAATTTTGCTAATTTTGCCTTTTTATAGTGTTTATAAATTGCATTTGAGCTATAATAAGGTTACAGAAATAAATTATTTTGCAAAAATAATTCTTTTATCTACCTAGGAAATTGTACTCAATATATGAACATTATGGCATCTGATTTCTTTTTTTTTTCTTAAGCAACTTTATTCTTTAAAACTTCTAATAAATGAAAGCAAAGCTTGCATCTAAAAGTTCACCATAGTTTATTCCCTTAGGCTGCATACCAAGAATGAAGAATGTAATTGATTGAAAAAGTTTATACAGTTAAAGGGTGAAAAAATGAAAGGAAATTCAGTTAACCTGGATTTAAATTGTACATACTTTTGATTTTATAATTAGAAGTTCTATAGATCTGATAAAAAATGATACTTCCATTTACACCCCATGAGAGCCAGTTATCAAACATTTCCCAGATCATACTGACGTATAGGTACTATGTACCGAAGAACTGACTTTTTCTGCAACATTGAACTTTTGAGGTATAGTGGAAAGAATTTTTTACTGATCTGTCTACTACATTGTTGTTGTTTGATTTAGAAGATAAAAGATTTCCTTATGTTCAGTAAGTTACTTTCCCATAACTGTCAGTGTTTGTTATAAGGGCTTCTTTGAAATCTATAATGAATAAATGTATGTCAGGCTGGTGTGTATATATAAATATATACATACAAATATATACATATATGCACATGTGCATATATATAAATTATATTTCATAATTATATTATGGATAGTTATCCCCATGGACTATATACAATCAAGTCTGTAAAACAACTTAAATCTAACATTAAAAGATGCAATGAACATCTGTGATGATGGAACAGAGGAGGTAAAAAAAAAGAGAGTTCACTAAATCCTGAGACATGTCTTGTTTTTTAAAGCAACACCTGACCTTCCCTGACATTACTGTGTTAAGGTAGGAAAGAGTATGGTTTCTGGCTGGATTCCAGGGACAAAAAAATAATGAATAGATCCCTCTGTTCAGCGCAAAATGCTTTTATTCTCAGCTTTGGGGCTAGAGCTTCTTTACTTTTATAATTACATTCTTAAATCTTATTTAGGATCTCATACCTTCTGCTTAACCAACCTGTGGGGTAATAGTAAAAGAAAATGACATTTTTGACCATCACCCCTGCTGTTGTCTACAACAGCTACCACCCCACTGTTATGCTTGAAAACTTCTTTTAGGTGACATGTTCACTTAGGGGACAGGAGGGTCTTCTTTTTTAAAGGACAAGAGCTCTGGATCCTAGAAACAACCTTTTGGTGAAATGACTGTGGTTCTGAAGGAATAGAATCAGAAGTAAGGAGGATTCCTGTATTTTTTACTCTTATACTGCTGTTTCTTACACCTAACACCACCTCTCCCCATCTTGGCACTGCCTACACATACTGGCGGGAATGCACTCTATACTCACTGTAAAACTGCCCAAACACAACATTCTAAATTAAAAGAAAAATCCTGACCCTCTGTACGTGTATGTATATCTAATATATTTGTATATATGTATATATACACATACAGATATCATACATATATAGGTATAGATCTAGTCAGTGAAGAGGCAGTATTTATAAATCAGAGGACTGGGAGTCAGGAAAATGAGTTTAAATCCTACCTCGGATACTCATTAGCTTTGTGATCTAATGCTTCCTCATCTGTAAAGTGAAGCACCTACTTCATAGGGATGTTGCGAGAATTGAAAAAATATAATATTTGTAAAACATTTTGCAAACTTTAAAGAGCTATGTAAATTCTAGATATTATTTTTGTTATAATAATCATTTCTAAATATATTTGTTTATTTATTTACATTATCTCCATCATATAAACTCCTTGAGGGCAGGTACAATCCCTGGCCTCTTTGGGTGTTTAATAAATGCTTCCTTATTTTGATATTGAACAAATCCTCTAGGATCATAGGATCAGTGCCAGAGGAAGGGGTTTAAGATGATGTTTAGTATCATTCCCTCATTTGAGTGAAAACTGGGGCCCAGAGAGCTAAAGGGCTGACTCAGAGTCACAGAGGTGAGAGAGAACCATCAGGGCAATGATTCAAATGCTGTTTCTTTACTGCTAATTCCTATTCCCTTTCCACTATTACTATTCATAGTTTCTCTCACCCTCTTTCTAGTTTACAATAGCTTACATTTATGTAGCACCTTAAAGTTTATAGAGTGACTTCTTTACAATGATCTTCTGAGAAAGGCACATACAAATGAAGGAATAGCCTTGGAGAGGTCAAATGACTTGCTCCAATAGTGTCAGAATTGTATTAGAACCTTGGTTTAAAATTTTGGATTCCCCTGACTCCTGTCTAGTCTCTTTTTTCTACAAAGACAATCCTAAATTAACTTATTTTCTTAAGTACGCCATCATCCCAATACTTCTTTTCTCTTTTTCTATCTTTTTTGAAATTACATTTTTGACATCAGTGTGCTCCTGATGTATTTACTTCTGGAAGTCTTCTTTATACAAAATATTCTCCAACATCAGCAAGGATTGCTTTATTTGTCTGTCTGTCTGCTTGTCTGTTCTGTCTGTCTGTCTAGCTAGCTAACCAAACATATTATCAGAAGGTTTAAATCACTGTTCTGGGTTTTTAACTATAAATTTCTTATTAGTATAACAAAGATCACAAAGCCCTAGGGAAAGGAATGTGTCTTCTTTTCTGCCCTGTGTGATGCCAAGTACACTCTATGAATAATTAATAATAATAGCATCCTTGTAACAGTTGGGCTGCTTTGTAACAAAGCATCCTTACAATGCATTTTCTTTACAATAAGAGCTCTTAATAAAACTGGAGAATGCACTTGTCTATATCAGGAGTCTGTAGGTCAGCAGGATAAGTATTTATAACAACTCAAGGGCAAGGAATAGAATTATTTTACACATTTATGAAAGTCTAGATGACTTCTAATATCCTTTCTAACACTAAGCCTATGATTCTAGGTTCATTAGATTCTAGATTTTATTTATCCAAAGGCATTAGTATCTTTTAGTTAACTCATGTAGAAAAATTCACTATTTAAAAAAGTTTAGATGTAGCTGAAATAGATAACCACTATCCATATGGAAATTAACCTTCAATAAAAACAAACAAGTATGAAGGTGGCGTTTTTCATAAATGTTAATCACTGGAGGAGACCAATATGGCCACCATAATTAATGTGTAGCTTAAATGGAAGGAATTAGGATTCTCCAAACAGAGGTACGGAATGGACATACTTTATTATAATTTTAAGTATATAGAGTTAAGTAATAGTTCTATAGTACTCTGTACTTGTCATAAGTGGAGTATGAAAATGTTTAGATGCCATATTATAGGAAGAAAATGAAGTTTCCTTGAGGATGGCAACTAGGGAGGATGATGGAGTGGAAGACTATATTCTATAAAGCTCAATTGAGTCTAGTTAGTCTAGAAAAAACCAATCACTTATGGACAACAGAATAGTCATTTTCAAGTATTTGAAGAGCTTTGACATTAATAAGGAATTAGATTTATACTGCTTGATTGAAGATGACAGACCTAGAAATACTGAATAGAAGTTGTGAAGATGCTGATTTAGGCTTGAAGAAACGATTATGGGGGTGGACTGGCTTATTATGGTAAGGCAAGTCCCTGGAGCATGGATATTTCCTATTTAGTTTGAGTCAAAGAAACCATATGGAAACTGGAAAGAAGCTGATTTCTAATGATGCATGGTTAATGGGCTTGTACTGAATGATAACATCTTTTAATTGGCTACCAAAGCCAGAAGCATGAATATCTCAGAGATTATTAAACCATATCTTAGTGCATTGAGGAGTCAGAAGTATGTAGTTGTGACAGTTAAATAAAAAAAAAAAACTGGCTGCCCTGTCTCCAATAGAGAAATAGTTAAAAAATTAACTGAATATATAACAGGAAGATCTGAGTTAAAATTCATCAGACTAAAGAAAAGTGCTACTTTTAGAGCTCCAAAATGAGCCACACATAAAGGGAACTTAATGAAGATTCCATGAAGGTAGAAAAGTGGCTTCTAAGAATGGGAAGTATTCCTTTGCCATAGATATACTCTTCTATGTGTGTCTCACTATCACTTTTTTTAAAGTTTGTGTCCACTCTCTCCACAGATGTTGTATGTATTTGTGGGAGAGAGTACAACAGAATTTGGAGGAAATGTTTCACATCAATCCTTCTTCCTTCTTAGTAAATACCATTTAAGAAAGTCAATTAGGTCTTGCTGACTTATTTGTGGTAAACACACCAGTATGACATCTAAGCTTTCTAGTTGTACAAATTATACTTATGAGGGTTACTTATGAAGAAAAGTAATCAGTTGCCTTTTGAGGATCCCAACCTATGAGTATGAGTGCCTAATTGGATAAGTCGTCATGGATAAGGTTCTACAGAAGGAAAAATTTCCTGACAGAGCTTCGCAAATGTAGAATGAGATAATTTGACAAGAAGCATTATTCCCTTCACTAGAGTTCTTAAAATAAAGGGGGGAAATGTTTAAAGAACATAGCAGGTATAAATACCAATAAGCTCAGCTAGTTATATGATATGACTTGTGAAGTCACGTAAACACTGAGATCCAAGATTTTATGAAATTATAATCCAATACTCATTTATTCATTAGTTATTGAATACCTACTGTAAGTAAAGGAATGAGTCTAAAGAGTATAAATAAAAGAGGCATCTTTTATTTTATTCATTTTTTAATTAAAGTGTTCAAGATCCATTAAGATGGACTTCATTTCATGATAGTATTCTGAGTGAAAATTATCATTCTACTTGTCAGGAAATAAATACTTGCTTTTGAAGTTGGAATAATACTCAAGCATAGATCTAGAAAGGACTTTAGAGGTTTTCTCTAGTAGTTTAACCCCCTAACAGCACTGATGAAAAAACTGAAGCTGAGGAAATTAAGTGCTTTTCTTATGACCAAAGTAATGATTGATAAGGATTCTAAATCTAGACAGTTATTTTTATATCATATCAAAACAAAATGTAGGTAAGACAAAATGAAAATAAATTTAATTCAAATTAACATTTTAAAAGTATGACATTTTGTAAGTTATCTGAATATTAATTTCTTCTTATGTAAAATGATAAATTTGGACTGGATTTTAAGGTTCTGCCTAACTCTAAATGAATCTATCAGAAATGCACTATTTACCCTTTAAAACTAATTCAAGTTTTGTGATTTTTAAAGTTCTACCAATAATTCCTCTCTGATGTACTGTTAAAGTAAAAAAAAATGTCATTTAAAATAAATCAAATGTTCTTTACAGAAGAATCTACTTTATTTTTAATAAGATATCAAAATTAAATTACCACCTAAAGTTCAGTAATAAGCCAAACTAATTAAAATAAAATAAGAATAAAACAGTTGAAAAACTGTTAACTCATTTTCTGACCATTCATGTATACAAAAGCATATTTCTACAAAACTAACTTTATGACCACAAACTTTAAAAGTATAATATTTGGAAAGGTCATCATGATGAATGCATTATTTAAACTATCAAATGTTTCTTTATTTTACTTTAAAACAGTAGCTACAGGATAAAATATGTTAACATTGTAAATATTCATGATTTCATTGGTATCTGTATAGCTTTCAAGCCCTCAAATGGCAAAATTCCATGCTTTAGTAGTCATCATGAGTTTTTTTGCCAAAAAAACGAATAACATGCAAATGACCTTCTTTTTTACCCATGTGGTCTGGTCCTTGGAAAAAGACACAGTTCACTGCCAGGATTGCATTAAAGTCTCACTAGTTTGGTAGGACTTCTGAAAACTTGCCCTGCTTTAACAGAAACTTCAACAAAACTCAGGACCCCCTTTATTCCCAGCTTAGGGAGGCATTGAATGAGGATACTGGAAGAAGTACAAAACTATCCAAAATTGCTCATAAAACACAAGATTGGATTCAGCTTCAGTTGCCAAGGGACGATTTGTAACTATGCCATGCATTAGAGAAAACGTCTTAATGTAATGGGATAAGTAAAAGTCTGCAGCTGTAACTTTGAATATTTTATAAAATTAGCCACAGAGCCTTTTAAACCCTTATAAAATCTGAGATGCGGAAAGGAACTATAGCATCATAACAGTGTTGCACTAATTTAAATAAATTTAAATTTATCTTCCTTAAAAGCTAAGAGATGTAAAAAAGCAGTGATAAAAATTATGATCGTTCAAAATGAACCAGGAAAAGCAGCACCAACCCTACTTGAAAACATTTGTGTCGGTCAAAAGATCCAATGAATGAGAAAGTCTTGCTTCTAATTGAAATATCTCTAGGATATTTTGGAATAGTACAAATAGAGTGGAGACTAGACCTTGGACTGAAGTACAAATTCATTTGATTTAGAGCTGATAGGAACCTAAAGGATTAGCTCATCCAATCCCCTCATTTTACAGATGAGGAAAGTGAGACATAGCAAGATAAGAAAATTATTGAAGTTCACATAGGTAGTAGGCAGAAGAGCTGGGATTTGAACCCAACACCTCTGACTCTAAATATAGTAGTCATTCTCTGATAACTCACAAAGAAGAAATTCTTTAAATTAGGAAATATGGATATTTTTAGCAAAGAATATGGGCATTCATTTAGTACTAAAATAGTTTTAAAATAATTTAAATTGGGAGTCACTCAAAAGGAAATGGAGAGGCATATGGTCAGCATGAGTAGACTATAACACAGCATCAACCAAGAATTAAGTGATAGAAGTGGCATAAATTATATCATCAGAAAAGTGTGTGATTGGACAAGTGGCTTAATCATCACATAAGAATAAAAGATAATCAGTGTAGGGGTAGTTATGTGACTCAGTGGATTAAGAGCCAGGCATAGAGACAGGAGTCTCTGGGATTAAATCTGGCCTCAAAAACTTCCTAGCTGTGTGACCCTCAGCAAGTCACTTATTCCCCATTGCTTAGCCCTTGCCCTCTTCAACCATGGAACCAATACTTAGTATTGATTCTAAGATGGAAGGTAAGAGTTTAAAAACAAGCCCAGCATAATTAGTGGTTAACCTGTATGCTCAAACAGTACATAGGTAATGTTGAAAGACTTATAGCATGGTCCTCAGCTAATTAGGATCTCATTAGATGATTTATGGGTAAAGATGGACAAGCAATATCCAGGATTAAAAGATATGAACAGGATGTGATCTGAGTCATTGCAAGGTATATCCAAATTGATAAGATCATGGAACCATTTAAGTACTGAAGTATGGATTCTGATTTAAAAAATCATGAATTCCTATCTGTTTTCCTTTTAGCACCCCTAATTCATTGCTAACTTTTTGTATAACTCCAGAATAAAGTACAACTTAACTTCCCAAGCAAATGTTTTCACTATATCAAGAAGTCAGAGAGTTATTCTGTAAGTATGCATTATTGGCTGGCTATGTGCAGGCTATATTCTTTGGGTCTTGAGAGAAATTTAATTCATAGCATTTAGGATTAATAGGGACCTTAGAGATTGTAAAGTTCATCTCTTTCATCTTATATACCAAGATGCTGAGATTCAGGGTAAGGAAGCTTACTTGTTCAAGGCTCAATAGTTACTAAATAGCTAGACTAGGATTCAAACCTCAATTTTCTAACTTCAAATCTATTATTCTTTCCATTACACCATGGCAAATCCCTCAGTCATTCTATATCACCCCTAGAGCTGTTATGTACATCATACAACACTGGTTTTAATAACTCTGTTCACACAAAGAAAATAATTTTTTACATAAGAATCTTACACTAATCCCTAATTCTACTAAAATAAGATGAAATCACTGAGTATGGCAATTAAGCTTATTTTGATCATAATTTTTGTCAAAAAGGCTTACATAGTTATTGCTCTACCAAGGAATTAAACTAAAAAGAGTCTAAAATTTTCCCTCCCACTCCCATCATTACTTCCAAATATCCTCTTTCCCTGTTCCTAAGAAATCTATGAACTTTGGTCATTTTAATTTTCACAAGACATATTTCAAATTACTTTCTGCCTTTTCTCTTTCTTCCTTATTCAATTATAGCCCCAAGTGGCCTATTTAGTATTTTACTATCCTGATGTATGCCATGTCCTGCCCCCCCATTGGATGAATGAAATGAAATCATGTGACCACCTACCCACACACCTTGGCAGAGGTGCACTCCACACACGACGGCCCCCACCCAGGCAGGTAAGCTTAGTTGCACCTTCCAAACGATATCCTGGGAAGCAGGAAAAAGTCAAAGAATCCCCAACTCCAAAATGAAAACCAATTCTTCGACTGAAGGCAGGGACACCTGGATCATCACATGGTTCCAGGTCATATTCTGTTTCAAGAAGAGAAATAAAAAATATTTGGGGAAAAGAAAGCCACAGTAACCAGGAAAAGGAACTCACAGTAATCAGGAAAAAAAATATATATATACATATATATATAACTACTTTTAGAAAGAGAAAACATGCCTTTTCCACAGAACTCAGTCTATACAGATCTGTTTAAATTCAAACTGTAATACCAATACTTTTGATGTTTAAAATGAACTTTGACTGTAAAATATTGGGATTCATTTGAAATAAAAACAAAATAAAGTTTTGTTCTGAAAGACAGCAAGAGAGTTAGCCTCAAAGACAGGATGACATGGGTTCAAATCAGGTTTCTGATGTGTATTGACTATGTGACTTTGGAGCAAGTCACTTAATCTCTTGATGCTCCAGGCATTTGATTTAAGACTCTTTAAACTGCAGTGTGTTTCTTTATCTTTATTGGTAAAAGGAGTTTCCTCTGGGGAAGTCTCTTCAATCAGAAGTCCAGTCGAAGAGGCTCATCTTCCCCTACCCCTATGCCATTGGGAATGACAACATCAAAGAAGCTTTATCTTAGGGGTTTTACACATATTCAAGTAATGCTACCCTTGTTCAAAATATTACGGACTCCTCTGAGAACTGCTCTCAAAATTATGAGTGGAATAATGAGAAGCACACTCACTGGACTTGCCATCCAAATACCAGGTTTACTTCACATTTCTAAATCTTACTTTCTCCTTATGGAAAATGATGGATTTGGACAATCAGACAATAAACATTTATTAAGTCTCTACTATGTGCCAGGCACTGTGCTAAATGCTGAGGATACAAAAAGAGGCAAAGTCCATGATTTCTAATGTATTTTGAATCCTGTGATCATTGAGGAAAATTAATCCTATACAATAGCAGGAAGACATAGATAAATCAAGTGAACTACTGTACAGACTCAAAACATCATGAAAATGAGTTTCATTTCTCTCAGACATTTAACATTTAATAGGATTTTTTTTGGCTATTTTTCATGTATAAAACATATTTTACTTTTAGGTGATGAAGAGCAGACAACCTGTAAGAATTACCTTCTAAGAAATGCATACACTATTTATAAGGTAAAATGAAGTATTTCAAGGTAGGAGCTACTTGTCAAGAGACATATTCAACAGGGTACAGATGTCAATACAGACTCCAGAGGTACCAAATAACTAGATCTCAGTACAGGGAAAGAATAATCACCCTATCTCCCACTTGGGTTCCAGGGGAGAACGCAGGGTCAGGGACAGACAGGGCATACACAAGGCAGAATTCTGGGGTCCTGGATGGAGTTAGGTGTAATCTAGGTTGTGGCAGGATCAGTCTTTATAGTGTACTTATGTGGGTCAAGTAGAATCAGGAATTGGTGACAGAGCTTAGAAATGGGATTGTGGTTTAAAGTTCAGGACAGGTTACTGACTTTTGCTTCAGGGGTGGAGTGGAATTCAGGGGAAATTGATATTTTCAATAACTAGTTGATATTCAAAATCCCCAAAGTGGGAGAAAGGAACTTTGGGTCATAACTGCTGTTCTATGCTAACTGACAGACTTTTTTCAAGCTTTTCTGTACTTCCTCCTCTTCTTCACCCTCCTTCTTTTATAGGTTTTTGGATGAAAGAGGCTTTCCTTTATAAGAATTTCTTTATAAGAAATAGTACATTTGACCACAATAATGCAATTATTCATTGATTACCATATATTTGATAATTATGAACATGGACAATTAATCTTTTAAAATCTCAGCTTTCTCATTTGTAAAATGCCTCCCCACCTCCCTTAAAGCCCTCATAGGCTTGTGGTGAATAAAGTATATTAGAAACATTGAAACTTTATGGAAAAGCAGATTGTGTTTTTATTGGTGAATATTTTAACAAAGAGCCGTGATATACAACAATTTTGTCCCTTGCACCAAACATTTACTCCAGCTTCAGAAATAATCTTTTAAATAATGCCCATATTCATTCTCATTCCACAATTTTTAAGCACTTACATAATAGTTGACATGGTGCATAGATTGTTGGACTTAGAGTAAGGAAGACCTGAGTCGAAATGCTGACCCAGACACCTATTAGCTACATTAGTTTGGGAAGCCACTATAACTTTCTCAGCCTCAGTTTCTCCATCTGTAATGTGGGATTAAATAAAACCTACCTCTCAGAATTTTTGTGAGGATCAAATGAGATAGAATTTGCAAATGTTAAAAGTCCAACTGAATGATCCTTGTTATTTATTGACAACAGTAGAATCTCATTATAATATGGTTCTTCCCTATATTGGAGAGTCGTCTTTCCTCATTTTGCTGTTTGGACCAGTGACTATGTCCAGGAGAACTTAAACCTATCATCTCAATAGTTTAAAATCTCAAGCCAGACCACCAGGATGGGTGGATCCTTTAAAAAGAAGCCCAGTATATTGAGAGGCAGTTTTCAGCCATTCTTCAGGTCTTCACTTTACAGTTTTGTCTTATTCTAATCAATTACAATTCCCTCCTTTTCCATTCACTCTCATTTCATACTTGACTATTTTCCAATTCTAAAAACAATAATCAAACCATTACTGGCATTGAACCTGGGAAGGGTGTGTCAATCTACTTTGTTGTAACTTTCTAAAACAAAGGCAGGAGGCACACTGGGTATAGCACTTGGCCTGAAATCAGCATTCAAATCCATATTCAGCCATTTAAGGTGTTTGTGGCTCTTTTTTTAAAGATATTAAATTTAATTGTTTTTCCCCAATGACATATAAAAAGTTTCTAAAATTTTTCAAAGAGCATTAAATCTTGGATTTTCTCCCTTTCTCCTCCCCCCCCCCTGCAAGCCTTATTACTTACTATAATGTTGGTGTGTACTAAATCATCTTTTTTTTTGATTCATTCAGAATTAGATAAATTTATATGTAGTCTAATCTAATTTGTATACCCTTAAAAAAACCAGATAGAGAAAAATAACATCCACCTGGATAAAGTGTACACTAGTGTTGTATAACTTCAGTTTAAAAAAAAAATAGTTGTACTGAATATATTCACATCACAAACAGATTATATAGGGCTGTCCCAAAAATCAAAGTGCAATTTTAAAATTGCACTAAGACTTTTGGGACAGTGCATATTAGTGCATGTAACATGAATGTACTTTCCTTTGCCTCATTCCACTCTCTCCCTTCCTTTTTAATGTGTGTATTATATCTTGCAATATAAATTTAAACCTTTTAAGAATTGCAGAGGTTTTAGGGAAAAAAATCTTTCAGTAAACAATAGCTTTCAATAAATACTGACCACCATTGGTTAAAATTGATAAGGATGTATAGTATTATACTATGCCAGACACTGAACAATTGATACAGAAGAACATAAAGATCAATAAATTCTCATTAATTTGATCTTTGCTAAATCAGAAATCTTGACAGGTCTGGGATGAAGTTTGTAAACTAAGACAATTAAAGCTAGTGATGTTTTCAAGATTATCTAACTTCTAATCTGTGTTCCTATCTTGTTATAATAATATGATCTCATCCAGACACATTTTTACAGATGAAGAAACTAAAGGCTAACAGAAATTAAATCTTATGCCCAAGGTCACCCTAGGGAGTGGGATTTAAATGTCCTGTTCGGATACCATTCAGCCACAGATTTATCTGCCTCCCCCTTTGCCTTATGCAAAATTATAGGCTAAATAGGATCTGTTGAAAAGGTAATAAACAAGGTCTGAAGAGGATAAGCTATTCAAAATAGAAGGGACACATATTTGAAAACAACTGATAAGTTACATAAAGTTTGTATGTGCTTGACACTGTGATTTCACAAGGTCATAGATAAAGAGCTAGAAGGCCATCTAATCCAGGATCCTTGTTTTTTAATAGAAAAATAAGAGGCCCAGGGAGGTTATGATTTATCCAATGTAAGCAGGTATTATGTATCAGAGCTAGGACTTAAACCCAGGACCTTATACTACAAAGTCAATGTTCTTAAAGACAGGTCTCTTTGAAGAAGAAACTCTCTCTAGGAGAGGTAAGGGAATTATCATTTATTAAACCTTTATGTTGTACAGAACCTTGTGAAGTAGATACTATTATGATGCCCATTTTATAGTTGAGGAAGCTGAGGCAGCTTGAAGTTAGGTGACTTGCCTAGGATCATACAGCAGAAAGTATTTGATATAGTATATGAACTCAAATCTTCCTGACTCAATTTATTCTTTTCAATAAAAATAACTTATTTTGACAAAGTGCATTTTTATTTGTTTGAGATTTTAAAAATGAACAAATGTTGGGAAAATAAAAAAACTCTAATAGTGTATAATATTACTCATTATATTGTCATTATTCTTTGTGGTCTACTACTTAACATTCAAAATTCTGTTGCTGGAAGCACTGTGGTCATTATTGCTAAAGAGGCTTTTATTCTAATTGCATTTTCATTTAAGATTTTATTTCCTATGCCTTCTCATTGTCCACTTTGAGTATCTATACTATTACAAAATTTTCCACAGCATATAGAGGATTTTCTTTTCTTTTCCACCTAAATACTTGATTTTTACAATATTAGATTAATTAAACAAAGAAGCAATAATCCATCAGTAAACAACTATATGATTCACCACTAAACATGAAAATAGGATTTTAAAAATTAATAGGTCTACACTGTGTGACGCTGGCCAATTCTCTTAAAATCTGTCTAAGGGCTCCCTGTAAAATAGAGATAAGAGTAACATCTACCTTACAGTGTTTTTCTGAATATTAAATGCAGTAACATTTATAATATAGTTTGCAGACCTTAAAGTGCATTTATTAATGGTATATATGTACATACATATGTATGTAGTTCTTTATTTATCAATTTATTTATTCTTATTATACCTGAAAGACCAAAGATTTTTTTTTTTCCAAAGCGCTCTTCTTTTTTTCAGCCTATATAAACTAAGGGAAGAAATAGAAGATGTGATTCCTTCTCCCTTTTATTTTTAGAAATTAATGAAGGACAAAAATTACCAACAAAAGACATCTGAAGAACCTATTTTCAAGGGAATATATAAATAAATTATCTCATAACATATAGAACATTAGAACTAGAATGAAAATGAAAGATCTATATACTAACTAGTTCAATTAATATTAACTATAATGATAGTATTGTATTGAATTTTAGATTGTAGTCATGACTGTGACTCTATGCAGTCATTTTCTCTTGGACACTCCAGAAAATCACCTTGCATTTTCTTGGCATATATTTTATTTTTATTGCTATATATAAACATGTTAACATTTTGTCTATACAATGTGAGTTCCTGGAGGATAAAGTATGTTTCGTGTGTTTTTATATCCCTAGCACCCTGTATAGTGACAGGTACAGTTCTAGTATTTTATAAATTCTTATTGATAAATATATTTACATCTTAGAGAATTCATTATCCAGCCTCTCATGGAGCACTTCAGTGGCAGGGAGATCCCTCTCTCTAATACGTTCCATTATAGGGCAGCTCTAATCATGAGGACTTGTTTTATATAACTCTTATGTATTTATATAAGTGATCACCTCCATTACTCGCATTCTCTCTTAAAATTTTTTTGATTTTCCTTTGTTTTTATTTCTGTCTGTCAAGCCTATTTTTCCTACCTTTCTAATTTTCTTTGACCTTATTTCATGACATGTACCCTTCCATATTGACTTCCTAGCTGTTTTCCTAACAAGACACTTCATCTCTCATCTCTAGGCATCTTCTCTGTCTGTCTCATGTGCCTAGGGCAGTGTACATCCTTACTCTGATCTTGACCACCCTGACTTCCTTTAAATCCTGAGTAAAATGCCATATTCTACAGGAAACCTTCCTTTTTAAAAAATATTTTCTTTTTAATCCATATATAGTTTGCTTTTTATATGTATTTTTTATATATTGCCTTTCCCATTAGATTATAAGCTCCTTCAGGGCAGAGACTACTTATTTGTGTATCTCTAACTCTTAACACTATGACTGGAACATAGTAGGAGTTTATTAAATATTTATTGATTGATTGTAATTCCAAGTACCTAGCCTATGACGCCTCGCCTATAGTAGAAACCTAAAGCATAATGAATAAATTCAATCCTCTTATTCTAAATCGGATATTCTTTCTATTTCTAGTGCACCTTGTGGCTACTACTACATACTTTGATCTTTGTCTTTTCAACTTACATTATCCCCAGAGATGACAACCGTATGACCTCAGGGCCAGAGGTGTATGTAGAGAGAACAGTTTGCCTTACCTGAAAATGTAATATTGAAGCCTTCATAAGAAATGGAGAAATCGGATATAAAGCGAAGCTGTGCAGTGAAGTTTCCAAATAGACCAGCTTTAATTGTGTGGGGTAGCACAGAACCAGTAAGCCTTGCAACAGGCTCTGTGAAGCTTCCATCTTCTGTAATCAGCAGGTAATCATGAGAGCTTTCCAGATGAAAAGTGTGAAAAATCATTTGAACACCTTTATGGACCAAAGGGGGAAAAAAATGGAAAAAAGTCAAAGAACAAAGAGGACATTTATTCCACTGGCTTGTAGCGTGCTGCTTCTCTAAGTGTGCGCCCATACAAAGGCGAGTTCATCTATGCTCCTTGTCTGTACAAGTAGTTTGCCCCCATCAGAATAAAAGCTCATTGAGAGTAGGGAAATTTTCATTTTTGTTTTATTTCCCAGAAGATTTGTACCCTTTTTGTCACATAGTAAGAAATTAATAAGTAGTAGTAGCAACTAAGGAGCAGTGACTAGAATGCTAGACCTGGAGTCAGTAAGACTCTTCTTCCAGAGTTCAAATGTGGTCCCAGATACTTACCTTAATCTTGTTTGCCTCAGTTTCCTAGTTGTCCAAACTTTTTTTTAATTTTACTTAATAATTTATTTGTTCTTCTTAATCATTTTCTTGATATTCTTTCCTTTATTTAAAAATACCACCACTATTAGAAAAGATTGCCCTTTTCCCTATAATTCCCGCAAAATTGGTCTTGTATAGATGTATCATTTTGTGAGGAGTGGACTATGTGATGCCCTCAGAATATGTTCTCCAAAAGCCCCTGGCCAAGCATTGTGCTAGTTTCAAACATACTGGGAAGTTCTAACTGCAACCCCCTGCTTCTGTTAAGCTATGCCCCTGATTATATTCTAATATGATCTAAGTGTCAAATTGTGGTTATGCTCTCTGCTAACTGGGTCAAAAGTTCCTATGCCAAGCTATAGGTGTTAAAACTATGGTTGTCCTATTTTCTGATTGGGTAAAACTTTAGCTTGTAAGTTTTGGCTCTCCAGTTTCTGGGGGCATCCAGGGAGAGGAGGTGGAGAAGTGGGGGTTTGAGGTTAAAGCCAATAAAAGGCTAAATTCAACTAGAAGTGGGACATTTGCCTTAAGATTAGGAATGCTGCCCTCTTTCATGAAAGAGAAATAAACTCTCTCTTTTCTGCTCATCACTTCTGACTCCAAACTTTCATTGTGAAAAGGGGACCTCTGTGAGGGGTGATCTCCATCCCTGTTCCATACAATTTCATGATACGTTTAATAAAAATAAGGCAACCCATTGACAAAAGTGTATGCTTGGTTCAATATCTATAGTTAACCACTTCTCTATTAAGGAGAGGAAGGTGTGTTTAATATATAGAAAAAAATTCTAGCTGGTAGATTGAATAAACATTAATTTGGAAGTTTTCACAAACAGGGAAATTCACCGGAGAACCCTTTAAAACATATTAACAAACAACAGACAACATCCCCTGCTTTTTAAGCCTTCAGAACCAAAGCTGTCAGGTTGTAACAATGAGAAATTAAATTGGCTTCTTATTAGCTGATTCATTAACATAATACAGGAATTTTGAAAGAAAAACATCAGTGTGTTACTATCCTGAGATTATTCCTATTCCCAATATAGTCAAACTAATCAAACATTTATTAAACACTTACTCAAAAGAAGGCATTTTGTAAGGTGCTGACAGATACAAAGACAATTTTAAAAAGGAAAAAAAATCCTGTTTCTTCATTATTTTTCTCCCCTTCTCAATGTCTTTCATGCTAGTCATGATCAATATCTATGCCAGTGATGTGTGTAGCACTGCTTCTGCTCATAGAGTAAACAAACATTTCAAAGTATCCTTTTTATGGTGGAAAAAATAACACTGCCATTGATCTTTGTCAAATATTCTCCCTTCCGATTTTGAATGGATAATTTCAAAAACTGTTGGCATTATTTTCTTCATCTGAAAGAATTATGTTCTAATGAATAATTCCTCTGGCTGCTATAGTAACTTCGGGAATTCAGAAGTGAAATATTACTTTAGGATGTAAAAGTAAATTTTAAGTTCAGGGATGAGGGAAAAGGCAACACATATTTGTTGTTGATTGATTGTGAGAAAAAATCCACAGTTCAAAAGTTAAGCTTATCTATAGGAGTCAAGAAGTCTGGGAGGATGTTTGAAAAATGGAAAATAGCAGTGGCTCCTCAGAAAAGTTCATTTTTCAAGAAGCCAAAATCATGTCACCAGGCCTTAGGAAGACCAACAAACTAATACAATTTTGAGTATTTCTGTATGTGAGAACATTGAAATTCCCAGGAGGAATAGGGGAGAGATAGAAGTCAAAAGAGGAAACAGGTGTCTTTTTTTGATTTGCACTCAAGAAAATCTAAGGATGTACCCTTTTGGAAACTTCTCCTTGGGGCCTCAAAGTTTAAGTTCATATTACTGAATGCATATCTTTCTTTAAAAGATCTGATTTTAAATGTTACATATGAGTACATGAATGTACTTTTTCTATAATAAAGTAAAATTATATTTTAATTTCTCATATGTATGCATGAGTTTTAGAATACAAGAAATTAGTAGAAAAAATTAGTGTTTCATCTTTATATCTTTACTTCAACATTTCTGTATAGATTTCATTCTCTTTGAGAATCTATTCATCCTTAAATATGCACCAACTATAGCATGATAAAACAATGAGGATCCTTTGACAGCTATTAACATTTTTGAGCAAAATCAAGAGGATTTTAAAGCTATTCCTCTATGATCATTCTGTGATGACAAGATTATTAGTTGACAACTCAAATATTTACTAGGATTTTTTTTAGTAACACTGAAAGTAATGCATTAGATCTTCTTAAATATTATTTAGTTCTGTTAAATGTAGATATTGAATTATTCTTTAATTAATGATTGACACTATTTCTTTTCTATCCCCTTTCTATATTCTTCCCTATTATAGGGAGTTAAATTTCTTTTTTTTTTCAGTCTCACATTCATTTTCACAAATCTTTACTCTTTTGCAACTTTAGAATAAAACAATGGATCCATTCTTTTTTTGGGCACAGATCATTTAAATAATCTATTTTACCTATCTGTATCTTCATAAGTTGTGACAAATACACATATTTGATACTAAGCCATCAAGAAAAGCTATTAGCATTGAGTGAAATATATTTACTAGAGGAAATTAAATGAAATCCTCCTTATTTAAGAGATTAACAAATGATTTATTTTTACAGCATATTTTCATCTTGTATACCATTTTATTCATTTATTTATAATTCATTATTTCATTCTTACCCTTTCCATGAGACACTTCTATAGTCCAAGTACAATTTAAAGAATTTGGATAGAAATCTGGAAACCCTGGAGAAAGGACAGTTCCACTTTTCCCATGAATGTAGCCTCCACAGAGAGCTAAATAGAAGAAAGTGAAAATGTCAGTCAATTGGAATTTTATGGATACTTACAGAATATAGGACTTTAAGAATGTTTTCTAGCTTGTCAGATTGTCAAAAAAAAATAGCCATCCAATATCACATTAGGGCCAAAAGAGGATAGATCAATTTTACTCATGCTTGGTTTTTATACTACAGACCAAAGCATATAAGAATGCACTTACACATTACAATGCAAGAACACAAACAGAGAAAAAGTTGTAAATTTGAGCCTGAATTAAAATCCATACATGTCTATGCAAATTATACTGGTCAGACTGTGGTTTCTAGAGTAGTTGGTTTCTGTGGTAACCCCCTCAGCCAGAAAGAAATGACCTATAATAAAATATGTCATGTGGAATATGGGTTGATAAAAAGGCTAATTTTAGAAGAGAAGAATACAATTGCGACAGACCTAAATTCTATTACAAATGAATTTATTTGAGCATTACAACTTAAAGATGCTAATACACATCTAACAGACAAATAACTTGTAATATTTTTAAATACTTGAAATTTTCCAAATTCCCCAAACAGAAAATAATTGAATATCTCTCAGTTTCATAGACATTTCTCTTTTAAATAAAATTATTAAACAAAATCACAAGGAAGAAATGTTAGAGAATTCATGTTAAAAACACATAAATATAATATAGTAATAGAATTATTGCTCAGTAAATTTCTCATTCATATCTGAGTCTTCATGACTCCATTTGGGGTTTTCTTGGCAAAGGTACTGGAATGGTTTGCAATATTCTTTGTCAGTTCATTTTGCAGATGAGTGAAACAGGATTAAGTAACGACGAGGGTCACACTATAAGTATTTGAAGCTAGATTTGAACTCAGATCTTCCTGACTCAAAGCCAGGTACTCTATCCAGTCTGCCACCTACCTTCCTGGTATAATAGAATTGTTAAGTTTAGTGTAGAGAAAAAAAATGCAACCTCCTAGAAAACAGGGAAGGGGTAGTTAGGAAGTGCCAAAGCACTCCACTATCTTTACCAAGAAAATCTCAAATTGGGTCAAGAAAAGTCAGACATGTCTCAAACAACTAAACAACAACAAGAGGCCAAGAAGTATTTAACTTTTATCATTGTATACCCAGAAATTGCCATAGTTCCTGAAACGTATAGTAGTGGCTTCATAAATGTTTGTTGATTGATGACAATGTTTTCTTCTGGTTCTGATCCTTACCTATATGACCGGTCTCTTTTGTTGGATCATTATCCAGATTCTCTACTATTGGTGAGTATCTTCCAGGGATTTGTCCTGAGCTCTCTTTTCTTTTCCCTCTATACTATTTCATCTGATTTTCTAGTCATCTGCCATGGATTCATTTATTAATTTAATTCAGAAAAATTTCAAATATATTTATTTAGTCCTATACTCTTTCCTGACCTCTAGTCTTGCCTCTCCAGTTTCATACTATAATTTTAAACTTGACATATTCAAATTAAACTTATTATCATTCTTTCCCAAATTCTTCCTCTCCTTCCCAATTTTCCTACTATCACTGAGAGCATCATCAATCTTCACATCATCCATACTCACAATCTACATGTCTCCCCAACGTCCTCCCTCAAATCTTACTCTACTCCATTCTATCCTCCATTCAGTTATCAAAGTGCTCTTCCTAGAGCATAGATATGATATTGTTACCCCTAAATCTAAATTCTAACCATTCCCTATTTCCATCACAATGAAATATAAAGTCTCCTATTTGGCTTTTGAAGCCCTTCATAACTTCTCTCTTTCTTGTCTTTCTATTCATACACCTTAGTGACATACACATACCCTATAGACCTCCTGGCTGTTCCTTGCACGCTAATTCTGTATATTTCATTGGCTGACCTACATGCTTGAAACGCACTCTCTCTCCTTCCTCCCTCCTCATTTTCACCTCTGTCTTCCCTAGCTTCTTTTGCATCTCAACTAAAATCCTACCTTCTTCAAGAAGCATTTCCAGTTCTTAATGCTAATGCCCTCTCTATGTTGATTATCTTCAATGTCCCTTTATATCTTGTTGGCACATAATTATTGCAAATTATCTTCTCCATTCGGTAGTGAGCTTCTTGAGAATAAGGGCTGGTTTTACTCTTTTTTTTTTTTGATCTGTGTTAGCAAGATAGATTGTGCTCCAATAGATTCTTATTGATTTGACTTGACTTGATTAAGTAAAAAAGAGTGTTGGTCAGGGATTCTGAAGATTTGAGTTCTCGTATTGACTGTGTGGCTTTTTTTTGTGTGGCTTTGTTCAAGACATTTAACCTCTGTTGGTGTCAGTTTCTTCGTCTATAAAATGAATATTTACTAGTTAATCACTACAGTTCTATTCTTTTACAATTTTGGAAAGAGGGAAAAAAAAGTCCAAGATCCCATGATTTAATGAGGGTATACGTTTAGATGTCTTTTTTCGAGTATAGAGAAATGAATTATTACTGAAAGAGATGCCATCTGGAAGATTTTCATGTGATTTTCAACAGTGTGCATTACATTTAGTAATCAGCATATCCAGGGCCATCACAAGTATTATTTAAATAAGATTTAGTTAATCCATGCATGAAATTATATAGTTATTCTCAATAAAGCTTATTAACCTACTCTAGGTTAACAAAAATATGATTAAAAACAAGTCTTTGGAATATCAAACAAAAGCAGTTACATAAAATTCATCAAAACACAAAATTTCTATATTTCTATATAATTCAAAATTTCTATATAATCCTAAACACTCATCAGTATCACCTCTTGCAATTTTTCTACCTTCAAATATTAGCAACTATGTATTTACTTCTAGAATGATCAAAATTAATATAAAATCTAAAATTAGTTGCTATCTTAGTCTGATAACTTTTAATCTACTCAGAATGAGACTCATGAAAATTGGTTTTTTAAAATAAGTTATGTAAGTCTCTACTGAAGGATTAATATAAAGAAAGGAAAGATATTCTAGAAGATCATTCAAGAAAGAAAACTAGAAACTAGTTAATCACTAAGGTTATTCAATACTTAGACACACCATAGATTTGTCTAAAGTAAAATATTAGTTTAGATGTGACAGATTTATTTTTGGAAAGTTATTAATTAATATTATTTTTTAAGTGTGTATATTTTATCATCACTTAATGTGGTCTTTCCACACAGCAATACATATTTTAGGAATTAGTATAGGGTTTGATCTAATTGATGCAGAGGAAGTAACAATGTTTCACATTAGGCAAAATAGGTGTAATAAAGGTATACTAAATTTCCAAAATAAAATCAGACCAAGAGTCATATTAGCCTCTCTAGGCAAATGACCATGTTATAAAACTACCAAGTCAAAGCAACAGGGAAATAGAGATTCCAGTCTACTCTGCTGATTTTTATTTGTGGTGACTTGACCAAGGTAACTCAAAGTTCTTCAGTCTGTCTCCATGTAGTTTAACTTGGGTTTGAAAGATTAAATGACTTGCTTAGTGTCATGCTAAGTGTCAGAGGCAGGATTTGAAACCAAGTCTTTCCTATTTCAAGTCCTGTACTCTGTCACAATGGGCTGCCCCTTCGTTTGGATGCCAAGTCCATAAGGAGATCTTAGTGAGTTATATAGTCAAGGTCATTATTGAATCATTTGTTTACAGTCAGATTTTTTACAAACTCTTAGAAGTTGACTCTAGTAGATAGATTAAAAGTATGGAACACCTAATATATGTCTAAGATTATGATGGCTGTCACCAACATATAAAGAAATAAAATGTCATATTTACCTAAAAAGTATTTCTAGGAAGATAATAATAATATACTATATATTAAATGGTAAATAACTCATTCCTAAACATTATGGCCCCAGCTCTAAGGTCAAGATATATTCATAGATCTCAGATCATAGATTTGGAGCTGGAAGGGATTTTTTTTAGACCATCTAGGCCAAATCTCTCATTTAATAGCTGAGGAATCTAATGCCAAGGGAGATTAATTGATTTGACTAAGATCACACAGGTAATAGTAGCAGAGTTAGGATTTGAACCCAAGACCTTTGACTCAAAAGGCAAAATACTTTCCACTGCACCATACAGAAAGAAAAACCAAGAAGAGTTATTGAAGTGGTATAATTAATACTATTAACCTTGCCTGACAGGATCACCTATGTATTACATCTGCAGATTTAGGATGGACTATTCAAAATAAAGGTTTCAGAATGGCATATATTTGCTTTTTCAGGTCATTATAAAAATATACTAAATGGTGACATAATGTGATGACTCTCAGATGTTACCCAAGTTAAAAGTGCTTTTTCCTTTTTTTCTCTTAGCACCTCCTCTAAATTACCATCAGAATAAATTGAGTTTTCCTTCTTCACAATTCTTTAAGAAAAGGCTAAGATCAAAATAACTGTGACTTTCTGCCTCAGCAGGTGTTTTGTCTGTGCATTCCCAATGAAAAGGTGAAAAGGGGGAGAGAACTGAATGTCTCAGAGAAGCAATCTTTATAATACATTCATGACTGGAGAGGAAGACTTGTTATTTCCACAGCTATTAAAAGGCTGTTTCCATTTTAGGTTGTTTTAGGAGTAAAAAATGTTCCATGTAAACTCCAAAATAACAAAGAAAACCAGAAGGATTCCATTGATGGCAAATGTTTTGGAGAAAATCTGCCATATTAGCAATTTCATTGATTGTAAAGTTTTGAGATTTAATCATGTGATAAAGAAGATTAAGATCAGATTTCATGTAAATTAAGTCAGAAAAGTCCATGTCATTAACATGTGTGAAGTTATACTTTTGTGATATTAATCACTTGAGATGAAAAGAAATAGTATGTATTTTTTATTTAAAAATTTTGGGACCCTAAATGTGATTCATTGGTATAACAAACTCCCTAGAAGGAAATTTCATAGTCTTAAAAGAACTTCCTGAAGAACTAAGAGGTTAAGTAACTGGCCCATTGTCGAATAGCCAGCATTTGTCAAGGGAGGACCATGAACCCAGGCCTTCATTTTTCTCTTGGTATTTTAACATTTATCTATAAATAATATTATATTTGTATTTATGTGTGAATATTGTTTTTCAATGGAATGTAAGCCCTTTGAGGGTAGAGATTACTTCACTTTTGAACTTATGTTCTCAGGGCCTAACAGAGTATCTGGAATATATTAGGATGTTAACAGATGTTTCTGGATTGGCAAATAAAATGCCAACCGCTTTTATCCATCAGCATGTAGATCAAGAAGTCACTTAATCATGATAGGCTATTCTCTCTGTCACCCTCTATATATCCAAAAGGAAAGTGAAGGATTCACTTAGTCATTTGCCTACTGTGCCTACTAACATTTACAGGAGTTAGCTTTCAAAGTTATAGATGTTGATGTTTTAAAACAATTCAATGTTTGGCCTGCAAGAGAAAAAAATAACCGGATGAATACCTCAATTAATGTTTGTAGAATTACTGATGACATTTTACATTCTTTATAATTTACTTAGATGACCTGGGTCTTTTATAGCCATAGCCTTAGGGATTCTTTTTATTTTATTTTTAACTTCAAGTTTTAGTACCCTACAGAAACTGAGAAATCAATCCCTTTCTACCCCTAAATTAGCTCAATATCTTTTCACAACTTCTATGGTATTACACAGATGCTTTATTTCCTCACTTGCCCAAGGTCACATAGGTAAGGGAGCTAAGACTATGTCTTATAAGTTCTTATGCCTATTGTGGTATAGGAAATCTCAATTTAAAAAGTACATCTTAACATTTTGCAGTGTGAATAGCTATTAAGGGAAAACACATAAGGCAAGTGTATATACATAAGCAAAAATTTTTGTTCAAGTACTCAATGACCAAATGCATCCAGACTTAGCATAGCAGAGTGGATGGATAGAGCAATAGCCTTAAGCCATGACTAGAGGTGCTCAAGCTTTGCCTCTGAAACATACTGGCTATATGATCATGGACAAGCCACTTAATTGCTTAGTGGTCTAACTAGAATATAAGAGAAGGTACTAACATGCATTAGGAGAGGGAGTTTCTTCAAATGAGAGTTTCTTATGCTAGTATAATAACAGGTTCAAGCCCATTCTAGTCCCTATCCCTATTCTTTCAGAGAATTCTATTGATTAAATTATTTTCTTTCTCTACATCGTCATTATATTGTCAAGCTTTACCTACCATCACAACTTGGCAATGCATGATTCCACTGATGGTTCCTTTCACATACAAGTGGCTCCTCATCACTTAAGGTATATCCTGGATCACAGTTAAAAGTCACTGTAGACCTGATGCCAAAATTATTACCGTGGCGATGACCATTCACGGGGATCCCTGGATCAAGACAGGAATCTGATTCCAGAGTTACACCTATAATGAACAAAAAATGAATTGAAGACAGACTGGGGAAGAGCAAGCTAACTTTCTGATATGAAGAGTGAAATGCTCTGCCCCATAGAAAATATATGTAAAATCTCTTCCTACTCTAGAAAAACTGTTAACCCAATCTCCTGTTCATAAAACGTCATTTGCCAAGAAACCCTATGGTTTTACTGGATAAATCTCATCAACTCTTGCAACATCCCAGCAAGGTACATCACTGTGAAATATATGACAGATTGTTAAAGAAATAGTGGAAGTCTGATGAAAGTTACTTATAAGTAACAGGCTAAAGCAGAATGATAATTTTTGTGAGGCCATGAATTCAATGGTATTTTAAGAACATGGTATTGCTAAAATGAAATTGTATACTATGAAAGCATATTTTAACTCCATAGATTTTCATAAAGAATCATAGGATCATGGATTTAGAATAGGAAGGGACCTTAAAATCATTATTTCTACACCCTTCATACTCAGAAATTGTATTTTTCTCCTTAATGTCTTTATCATGTGGCATTTGCCAATAGCATTCAGTTAACTATGTTCTGATGCCTCATATTCCATTTAATCAAATAATCAATAAATATTAATTAAGCACCTATTATGTGCCAGGACCTATAGTAAGTGCTGGAGGCATTGTTTTAAAAACTAAACCAAAGGAAAGGTAGATGGGTTAATGGATAGAGTACCAGGGATGCTTTTCTGTCCTGGAACTGTTACTAGTACCAATTGTAAGAAAGAAGGTAAAGGTTTTTTTAAAAAAGTTATCAGTGACTTTACAAAGCCAGCATTCACAAAATGCATACCCTTGAAAAAATTATATTTCTTATATTCAACTCTGAGTCAAGGACTACATTATTCATTTTAGAGAACATGAAATCATAAAGAGGTTTTTTTTTTGGTCCAAGATTTTATTGTTTTCATTATGAAGCTTATTTTCTTTATCTTGTTGTCCTTTCCATTTCCCTTTATGAGAAAATATGTCAGAAAGAAGATAGGAGAAAGAAGAAAGAAAGTTGAAAATAATCAAAATATTTATAAAATAAGTAAATAATGTTTATAATTCATTCATTGAGCATTTATTAAGGACCTACTTATATATAAGATAACATACAAAGTACAGGAGAAACAAAAAAAGAAGGTAAGGAAGGATTTTTAAAAAATGATAAATGAGTTTTGTCAACTCTACCTAAAAGGTACAAAGATAGATTCCACAGAATAAACTTGGAAATGTATCACCTTATAGTAATATATCCCATAAATCTAGCTGATAAATAAGAATTACTTCTTTACTTTCAATAAATTTTAACTGGTTCAATATTTCCTCCATTTATAGATGATGGGTTTTCTTTTTAAATGTCTAAGAAGGGGTCAATGAGCCTTACAAGAGTTCTAAATGGATTCATTTCACACACACAGATATGGTTAAGAATGCAGATTCTAAAGTTTAAGATCTCAGGTCTAACATTCTCAGAAAGTGGGGATACTAGCCTAAAGCATGATTGCAACTTCCAAGGCTTTTCTTTCATCTGTTTATGGGCACAGGAAGTATACTTAAAGAAGGTAAGGGAATAAATAGGATTTGTGAGTGTACAGATGTGAAGATATAACAATTGGAGCTACCTTTCCCTCTTCTCTCAATATATACACAAAGAAAAAAATACAGTGAAAGTCATAAATATACTTCAAATTAATAAACACATATTAACTATTTCATTATGTGCCAGGCACTGAACTAAGGTCTGGGAATAAAAATTCAAAGATTGAAACAAATTAATAAATTTGCATTCTATCAGTAGAAATATTTCGGTTCATGTCCTGTAAGCAAATGATGCCATCACACATAAACTTTTACAATAGTCATCAAGAAATAAAAATTTAAGAACTAGGCAGCATATTTGCATATGTATATACATAAACATATAGGAATATTTGTACATATCACATATATCACACCCAGGGAGTCCTGTCTCCTGTTCTTAAGACTGTAATGGGGTATCAGCTGGATAGCTTATTGGATTGAGAGCCAGAACTTCAAACAGGAATGATTAAAAAAAATCTTTAAATTTTCTGCAAAGAAGATTTAGAAAATATGTCCTAAATTCATACAGTTTATATCATCCAACTCCTCTTAGGGATTTACTGATGAATTAATTTATTACCAAGAACAATGGGATTGCCTCGTTTGCAATGCTACACACCTAAATATAAAGGCAATTTAAATATATTTGTGTGAGAATAGATGGGAGTTACTAATTACTGAGCAAATCACAGATTGTTTGTAATTTCTGTTGAGCCGAAAGACAGGACAATTAAAAAAAAACAGATTCAGTATTATTATAGCCTGTCAAAATATTTTCAGATCTTGATTCTGTTATTCAGTATGTTCACTATTCCTTTCAGCTTGTTTTTAAATCATCTGTAAATCTGATAAGTATGCCTTAACAACTTTATCCAATTTGTTGACAAAAATTTTAAGTAAGGCACAGTCACTCTACAACAATCTACAGCAATCCATGATCTTTAGAGCTCCTGAAGTGCCTCAGCAACTCCATCTGCTGGTTCTTTTGGTGCTCAATGATTTATTTCATTATCTGGATTTAGGATCTTGAATTCATTGAGTGTAATTCTTGAGACTCCTGGAATTTATTGGTTTTCTTTGGAATATATCACACTTGATTAACTAATATAACAGATTAAATCAAAGTAAATGCTTAATAGAGGACAATTGCATTCAAATATCCACTCATGTTATGTTTTGTGGTTGGTACAATGCTAGGCTACTGACTTTAAAACACTATAAAAATGATAGGCATTAAAATTTTTCTATAGATTCCATTCATTATCATGTAATGGCCAGGTCTTATCTAATCCCATTCTCACTATCTGGAAGCACTACTTATAGGTAAATTAGAACAGGAAAAATGCTAGTTCTGCCATCTTTCTTTCCCTTCACCTATTTCCTACTAGAAGCACAACCTCTTCTATCTGTGCCTCATTTTCTCCAGTATACTGACAAAATAAAATATCTCCAAAGCTGGTGTATCTCTATTTCCCTCCTATACAATCATCTAATACCCAATCAAAATCCTGGGAACTTTTGTTTATAAAGTCACTCCCTTTGTTTCCTCAATGAATTTGGTATCTAGTCTACAATTTTTCTCTCCTCCATAATTCCTGTCCTCATATGTGAGGACTCCGACATATGGACTGTCTTTCCCACAAAATCCCTACTTAGTTCCTCAACCTCACTAATGTGATTTACATCTCTACCCAATCACAGCCACATATAAAAATGGTAATGTTTTTGATCTTGCCATTACTCTCAAATGTAACAACTCTTTGTTAAAAAATTTTGAAATACTCCCATCCAACCATAACCTGCTGACTTTTTACTTCTCACTCCGATTTCCCTTATATAACTCTATTCTTCATCCAAACTGTGACCCCCAAAATCTGGTCCTCTGCATTCTCTTTAAGACCATCTTCCTTGCACTATTTTTTATCCCATCCCAATTTTGAACTCTTCATCAACCAGTTCAACTTTACACTGTTCTCTTCTCTTAAATCATTATCCGAATTATATCACTGATTACTCACAGCCAAACCTCAACTTTGCATCATAGTTTCCTGAATGAGGATGGAGGATATCAGGCAACTCTTCTGACTGTGTCCACCACAAATTTATGTTACACATCCTAAACTGGAACTTTACTAATGCTAGGTAATCCTAGTCTACCTCCCTTATTAACTCTCCACAGGAGCTCTTCCAAAATTTGTCATCTTTCTTTAAATCTCTCCTGGATCCCCCTCTTTCCACTCTCTTAGTTGAGAATTCTGCCTCATATTTAAAAAAAATATTGAGGCCTTCTTCTTCTTCTTCTTTCTCATCTCCTTCACTCAGATGTCCTCCATTATACTCTCCTCTTTCACACATGTCTCCCATGATGAACAGACTTACTCATTACAAAGACCAATTCCCTTTACTATTTTAGGCAAAACCCCTCCATTCCATAACCTCCAATAATCTCCATATTTTCATTTATTTCATTCTTTCCTGTCTTCTGGTTCATTCCTTATTACTTATTCATATGTCCATGTTGTTCTCATCCTGAAAAAAATCCTCACTTGAGGATTCAATCTTCTTCCATCTCTGCTAATTATCATCCCATATCTCTTCTGCTCTTTGTAGCAAAACTCCTCAAAAAAGCTCATCTATGACAGGTGTTTCATCTTTCTGTCTTCTCATTCTTGTACAACCTCTGACAATATGATTTCCAATACTATCATGCCATGGAAACTATTCTATCCAAAATTACTATGTTCTTATACCAACAAAATTATATATATTCCGGACTCCTAACTCTCTCTCACCCTCCCACTACAAACCCCTCATCTAATCTTTTGCCAAGGGTTGTTGGGTTTCACTTTTCTCAGACATTTCCCCCTTCTCTCCTCTGATACTTCTACCATTCTAGGGCAGGCCCTTCTCACTTCATACCTAGAGACGATTGTAATAATCTGAAAGTAAGTCTTTCTACCTCAAATAATTTAAACTCCATTCAGTCGCCAAAGTGATTTCCCTAAAGTGTAGGTCTGATGAATCATCTCATGTCAACCCAAGCCCCCAAACTCCAGGAGATTCCTATTGTATCCAGGATTAAATACAAATGGTCTGTTTGGCATTTCATAACTTAACTCCCTTCTTCCTTTCTGGTATTTTTTAAAATCTTTTCCTCTTACCCTTCTTTTCAATATTCTTACACAGTATTCCCCATCATATTCTCTTTGAAACAGTCATCTTGTGCAATCTGCAAATAAGACACTAACCTTTGGTGTGTGTCTGGAAATCTTTTCCTTTTCTTCCCAGGTTACTGACTTCTTGGGCTTCCTTTAAGTTTCAACTAAAATCTTATCTGTTACTATAAGCCTTCCCAACTCTTCTTTATTCTAGTGCTTTCCTTCTGTGAATTATGTCCTATTTATCCTATATGTAGCTTACTTATTTATAATATTCATTTGCATGTTGTTTCTCCCATTAGAATAGAAATTCTTTGAAGCCAGGGACTGTCTTTTCCCCATTTGTTTTGTTTTGTTTGTTTTATATCCACAGCATTTAGTTTTGTCCCTGGCACAAAAGGGGTCTAGTAAAAGTACTACATGAAAGTAAAGAATGTTTTCTTTAGTAGTTTAATATTTCTATATCTACCAGAAACAGCATACTGGGAAAAGTAAAAAATCACATACAAGGGGAAAAATAATTTCCAATAAGCTTACTTCCATCTAAAATCAAGGATTTGATAGCATGGAAAAAGCCTTTGCTCTGAAATCAAAGAACTTTTGTTCACATTCCACCTCTGTTATATACTATCTGTGTGACTTAAGGCTGTGTGAATTCACCTCCATGGGCCTTAGTTGCTTGTCTATAAACTGAAATAGCCCTCTGAGGTCTCTTAGAACTTGCATTCTATGGTTTATATTTTTTTATCTCAAGGCAAAAGGCAAAACTAAATCTATTAAAAATGAACTTAACAACAACAACAAAAGATTTATAGCTTCCAGGTTTATAAATATTTTATTACATATAAAATGATGAACCACAAATAAAAGAAACTTAGCTTCTCAATTTTTTATTTTAAATTAAGTTTAAGCAGCATAATACTTTGAAATATGTGTTTTGTATTTTTTGAGGAAAGTTTTCATTGTTTTAATATAATTTTGGTTTTTAAAATTTCAACATCTTTTAAAAATATTTCCATGTAAATCTGGTATCATCTAATCTACTAGAAGACATGATATATATTTGAAGCCTATGAGGATCTTTAATGTCTATTCAGGGCAGAATGCCCATAATAGGAGGATCTGGGGCAGAAGACTGACTGAATGATTGACCCAATGGATTCAGTCAACCAAACAAAAGCAATTTAAGCTCATCGTGCAAGCTAAAGCCTGTGGATTCTTTAGGCACATCAATCTAATGCAGTAAGGTATGCCCAATTTAATACTAATTGGGGAGCAAATTTAGATTTCCCTAGATACTTTTCTTTTCTCTATCAATTTATCTAGATTTATAAAATCAGTTTCTAAGGCAGAAAACCACTCAAAACACTTACCAAGTCAGTTACTCTAACATAGAAGAGATGAAAATTTTTTTCAAAGAAAGTAATTGGCTAGTAATATTGGTGATTTATGGTTATTTCAGGGTTTGGTTAGGCAGTGGACAGAAAGTTTTCTCTTTTGCTTACCTGATCAGCAATTGACTTCTCATTAGGACCCATAGCCAAGGTGGACAGAATAATATCAATCCTATATAATTTTGCTACTTTTCTGGGAACTCTAACAAGTAACATTAGGTTATTAGATCTTTACATTTCAGTGAACTAGAGTTAAAAATTCCAAATAGAAACTCAGGTTTTCCAAAGAATGTCTTCCACTGTCAAGAAAAACTTCCTAATACTATGAATTAGTCAAAGGAGAAATAGGTTGTTATGAGAGGTAATAGCTTCCCCCTCCTTAGAAATCTTCAATTAAAAACTTATAAAATCACTCATTGGGGAAGAAATAGTGTGGAATCCTTTCAGGTATTCAATGACCACTGAGGTCCTTTTCTACTCCAAAATCTTATTATAAAAATAACATTTTCACTTAAGAAGATTAATGATATCTCTTTTGACATAACATTTTTTTCTGCCTTTTCCTTCCAAGACCCTTTCACATTTCCTTTTCTTTTCCTTATTTTCTTCTTTCTTTTATTCATGTATTTTAGCCTATTAGGAGACTACTACATTCAATTAGGGGTGCCAAGACTATAAATTAGTTAAGAAGCTATAAACACAGATATTTAGAATGTAGTAAAGGCTTTTTAAATACTTATGATTGAAATGTGACACAAAGTAGACTATGATAAATACATTTGAGGAATACAAAGAGCTAGTAATTCAGATGAAAAGTTGAGCACTTCCTTCTGATGTCATCAAGTAGGACTTAATTGAGGGGCTGGTATTTATAATAGGTCATGTCGGTTGTCAACAAGGAGGAATAAAGAAGCATAAGAATTTAATTTTAAATTCAGAACATGTTAATAAAGGAATAAGAAAAGGAGAGAAAAATTAAGGATAACTTCAAAATCAGAGGAATAGTTTTTATACAAATCAAAACAATTAACCAAAAAGAGATTAAATGACTTGCTATGGGAAATGCAGGTTATAATATTAGAGTCAAGATTTATATAGACCTTCTCTGACTCCAAACCCAGTGATTAGTATAGTTTGGCTGGGTAGAAATTTTTTGAAGTACAGAATACATGAGTGAGTGTAGGATTAGATAAGGTTGAATGGTTGAAATGGGAAACAGATTTTGGTGGCCCATCATGCCTTGTTAAGGAGTTTGGAAGATGAATCTTCTGGGGAGTTCCCAAGTTTAATTGCATAAACATATTAGAAGAACAATGATGAAATATGATAACACATACCGGATTCTTTAAAATGTAAAATGTATTGCATATTATAATTAAATTTAATTTGATTCTGGAAAAGGGGAATACCTATCATACTCTTTCTCCTCCCAAATGACAAACAAACAAAAAATTCTCATAGTACTTTATAGATATATAGCATGCATTAGCTCATTTATTCTAATATGAAAATTTTCTAGTTAATTACTAATTACCCTTGAAGTCATTCCCAATTTTATGTTTATATATGAAAATATATTTTCACATATATGTGAATATATATTTTTGTTATGCATATATGTAAATATATTTGTATATATATCCATATATATATGTATATATATATATCCATTTATCACTTTTACTCTATTATCTGTTTCATGGGTTGTCTTGGCCAAAAAATTCATCAATGAAATGTCAACTGAGATCTCATGCCCCTATAATTTAGTTAAGGTGGTACATGAATAGAGTATACATTTACATTTTGGGATATTTTGAACATCTCCTTTAGCTCTTCAATTAAATAAGGACTATAAAAAGGAAAGTTTAATATAATGCTCAACATATATTTGCTTATACAACAATGTCTAGAGGGCAAACTGATAGGAGTTTGCTGTACTAAGTAGAGTGATGGACTTAGGATCAGCACTCTCTTCATTTAAATGCCATTTCTTATACTTACTGGCTCTGTGATAATAGACAAGTCATAACTTCTCTGAGTCTCACTTTTGTCATTTATTAAAAAAAAATAGCAGATTTGACCTAATGGCTTTTAATAATACTTCTTAGTCTAAATCATTGAGGTAGCTACATGATGCTAGACTTGGAGTCAGAAAGATTTGTGTTTGATTTCATGTCTCAGACATTTGCTAACTCAGTGACTTTGGGTAAGTCACTTAACCTTTTTTTGGTTTGTAAGCAAGACTGGTTGATTGTGTAGTGTTACAAATGGTTTAAAAATATTTTTTTCAGAAATAGATTGGACTATATAGCTTCTGAATTTTCCTTCAGATCTAAAATTCTATGATCCCTGTATAATCATTTAGCTTTAGCTCCAAAGTAGAATATAACTCTATATATAGGCAAACAAATCCATAAAAACCAATGTTTTAGTCTCTATTTCTTTGTCATCATTTCAGAGATACAAATTAAGTAAGGAAAAGTAAAATTAAAAAACAGACTTACTTTCATAGTGAATGAGAAATCCAACACTTGAACGGCTATTGTCAGTTGTGAATAGTAGGTACATATAGTTGCCAGTACTGATGAGGAACTGTGGTGCTTGGGTTCCATGATATTCTCCTATTAGGGGTGATGAATTAGCTGGTCCATCTCGAACTTCTAAGGTATCATAATTAACTTCTGTCTGAAATCTGAAAATGTGAAAATAAATTTCAGTGAGGAATAGAGAATCTTGGTAATAGCAATGGTAAAATAATGAAAAAGTTTGATGTAGGGAAAGTACTCTGGACCAGTAGTCAGGAGTCCTGGGTTGTAGGTCTGACTGCCAAGTGACCTTGGGCAAGCTCCTTTACCTTTGTGGCATTTAATTTACTCCTCTGTAAATAAAGGAGGTGGGACAATAACTAAGATTCTCTTCAATTCTGAGTCCTATTATTTTACAAAATTTGTATATGTGAGTTGGAAAATATAATTCATAAAATAATGTAGATATGCAGATATGTAACATACATGAAAAAAATCATGTTCTCCTGGAAGTATGGCAAAGTGGGAAGAGCTTTTTGAGCATTTGCTACAACAGACAGAATGATGCATAGAAATATAGAGGGAAGGAATGTTGGAGCTAAAATCAGGCTTTCCCCTGTATATTCCTCCATTAGAGTATGCATCATCTCATGGAGTTTGCAATCTAGTAGTGGGGAGTACTAGTCCACATCTAGTTGTATGACCTTGAGCCAAGCTAGCAAGGTGACTCAAGAGTCAATCTTTTTGATTCTCTATTTCCTCATTTGTAAAGTGACAATTGTAATACTTGTTCTACCTATTCCAGATAGTCCTTTTGAGGGAAGTACTTTTTAGATTTTAAAGCTTTATGTGATATTTTTTGATGACAGAAAATGTACTCTATTTAATTTTGGTTGCTTCTATAAACTAGCACATAATAATTAATGATTAAAATAATAAAATTCCTATTCTGATGTCAACTCTGCCATTAATTGTTAATGGTACCTTAAGCAAACAAGTAACTTACCCACTTTTCTTTAGCTTCCATTTCTTCAATTGTCAAATGAAGGGGGAGGGGATGTTGATGAAACATAATTCAATAACTCTAAAAACTATTTTTAGAACTCTAAAGTGTCTCACTTCCAATCTAAGACTGAAACATCTAAAAGTCCAAAATATTAATATATAGTTATTTTATCTATAAAGATAAAAATAAATAAATTGAACCTACTCAAGAATCCTTCAAGAGTACCTCCTGAAGATATGAATTTGGGCTAGCATAAATTTTAACACATTTATCATATAGTTATTTATTTACCATGACCATGAGCTGCATATCTTTAAGGAAGTCAGAGGTTCAGAGTATATCACAACTTGAAAAAATCAAATCTTTCATAAAAGAAAAAAGGTTGCTTCAGAGTCTTCAAAAGTTACATTAAATCTTTCAGGGCTCTAGAATGTCATTTAATAAACAAGTATTTCAGAGATTACAGGATGCTCCAAAAACTTGCAAAAGTTAATGTGACTTTCTTAAGTGCTTTACTTTTTTTCCCCAAGAAATAACTAACACATCAAGAAAATCCAGTGAAACATAATTTTTATATAAAGTTCTGGCCTCTTAGGCACCATCCCAAGCAATGAAGGCACCATTCAAGGGCAATGAGGCAATTTTCTAAATGGGATGTTTTAGTCCTTGAAGAGCTAACACAGTTTTCGTAAAAAGCCTAACATTCTCTGGGAGTAACTTATACTATCATAAGATCGTTACTCATTCAGTGTCTTAAACAAGAAAATAGTAGAATCACAGAACTAGAGCTGGAAGGGTGATCAAGAATCATTAAGTCAGTCCCCTAATTGCACTGATGAGGAAACTGAGGCCTGAGGAGCTTAAGTCTTGCCTAAATTCACACAAGAATTCTTCAAAAGCTTAATGGCATTAACCCTCTAAATTATTTCCAGTCTAACTACAGAGAAGGAATATAGGTATATCTAAAGCCAAAAGTGATTCAAGCTGATTGAAAGCCTCACAAGACATTAGTGCTCTTAGTCTCTTTAGAATAAAGGTGCCCAGGCATCTAGCCAGCCAATTACAAACTTTTTTAGTACATATATAGATATATATTTTTTTTCATTTTGCTAGACTAGTGCCCTGACCTTTGTTATTGTGGCTTAGAGGGAAAAAATACTTTTAGTACCATATGGCTGCACCCTAACCAGGTCACAGATTGGAACATTTGGTAACAGAAGGATGCCAACTTTGTCTTTTTGTCTTTTAATATTTCCTCTAAAGACACAATGCTTCTCAGGTTGCTGAGTTCTAGTTCTTGAGGGATGACTAAGCATGAAATGAATCTCTGCTGGTTATCCTCACTCTAATATTTTCAAATTCTCCTCCGTTTTTATTGCAAACCATGACCAAGGCTACATTACAAATACTTTTTTCAGCTCAGTTGGCAGATCCACTGGATAATATTCAGAACCAGAAAATCTGAATTATTTTCATTGTTTGGCATCTTAAGATATAGTTCTAAAAAGACTTTTATACACAATTTGAAATTATTTGAGTGAAAATGCATTTCTTTACTTTGATATGACCTCCTTGTAAGCACAGCACAACATGGTTTGAGGGGTGATTCAATGCTTCTTTCTACAAGTCCCTTTTAATGATATATGAACAACATCTTACTGAAGAGTGCATGTTGCTTTTGAAGGCAGACACATGGGAGGAGAATCTTGGAAAAGGTTCAGTTAGGTAAGGGAAAACACATTTTACTTAAGAAAAAAGAGACTAGAAGAAAAGGAAATGTGTCTTTTATTATATGTAAAGGAAATTGAGCAAAATTAATTACTGAACTAGAATACAAGCATATGGTTTTTTTTTCCAAATTATTTAATCTGATGGGCTGTTGGTAATGTGATTGGAATTTTTTTTTCTTTCTTCTTTTCACAGTTCCCAGAATAGAGGAATCTATTTTCTCTATTTGGAAAATGATTAAATTTTAGATATTTGGAAAAATATTCAAAGGCTCCATTTAAGGAGGTAGCCCAGCACTATCTTCTTCCTCTTTCCCAACAGCTATTTTGATATAGTACGTCTTTGAACTTCTCCACCATGAGCCTTCTACCTTTTCCTCCTCTACTCCCTTTCAGCTTCTTTTTGTATGTTATCTTTCCCCATCAGATTATAATCTACTTGAAGGCAGGGTCTATATTTTTTTAACTAATTTTATATTTCTAGTGTTTTTAGCACCTCTCACACAGTAAGAATTAAATAAAATTTTATTGATTATTGACATATATTATATTTTGCAGACCACAATTGCATTTCATGGAAAATAATTCTGTATTTAATTAGTAAAAAAATTTGAAAATTGTTTTCTAGTCAAGAAAACAAATCAACATTGTAAAATAATGTATATATTCCTATCTGCATATATATATAAATACCTATGTTAAATTTCAGTACCGAAATATGTATAGTATATATGCACAAAGATAACAGATGTGTATATATATAAATGTATGCTTTTTTATTGTGTGGAATAAAATTTCATGATTTCTTTTAAATTCTCTCATTTTTTATGCTAAAATGTTGGTGCTCATTAATGATTAAGTCCACAACAAAAATAAAATAAAAATATTATGATCGTGTGCTGGAACATAGTATCCCAGAGAATAAGGGAACCAAAGTCCAAATATATTTTAAAAATTTATAGACGTCTTTTATTTTTCTACTACATTCATGTCCTACTATGATATTTCCATTGAAACTCCTTTCTTTTAACAAAGAAAAAGTTACACAGGACCAATCAACACAGCAATTTTGCTGGAAAGTATATATTATATCGATAGCCTCATTGTAGGTTAAAAATTTCCTTCATGCAATATGCTGAAGCAAATCAATTTTTTCCCTTTAATAAAACTCTCAAACTGGTAGAAATGGAGGACTACTATTGCTCTGATTTCATAGCCTTACTATCTGTTTTAAATCTGGAATTAGGATCTTTCCCTTAGAATTTAATATACATCATTTTCCTCTTTGTTACTGAAAATCTGTTATGACATTAGGCAAATGACTTAACCTGTCTGGATGTCAGGTTCCTCAACTTTCAAATGAGACAGGACTCTATGATCTTTAATTTCACTTATATCTTCGATAATCTATATCATCTTTTGGTTGTCTCCTTTTGGGTTGTAACATGATAAAAAAAATAGAAACTTTCCTGAGCTGACAGTGACATTTTCACAAACTCCCTGATGGGACACATAGTGAAATTGACCAAAATGTGTCCTAGAATACCAACAATGTGCTTGCAGATTTCTATAGCTTCCAAATCAGAGTTGTACTAAGGTACAACTGTAAATTATTGGGAAATATCTCTTTACTATTAATTTCTAATACAGGAAGGTAATAAAAATTGTAAAGAGTAGCCTTCTGTAAACCTACTATTCCACATGTAGAGTAACTTTACAGAATATTTGAAGTACTATCTTCAGTAGGAATAAAGCAAAAAGAAATAAAAGTTGGTTATCTAAGTGTTGCACATGCAAATTCCAATGATAAGCTATTTCTGACTAATTTAAAACATACTTCAAGTGTTTTGGTAAAAGAACACATAGCCCCAATAAGGTAAAACACAATTTAATTAAAATATATTTGAAAAAAATGCTCACCTATCAAATGTGATCTTGATGGAATGTCCTGGTTTTGCTTCAATGACCCATTCACAATTTAAAGAATCTTTATAATATCCTGGCCATCCTGGTGGTAAAATAACCCCACTGGATGCTGTCAAATGTCCACCACATGGTGCTGAAAGTTCATAGGAAGAAAAACAATTTCAAATTAAGACGATTGGAAAAAAAAAGCTGAGTTAAATGATTAACAAATAGATGATAATAATTAATAAATACAAATGGCTATCATATGTCTCTTTACATGTTTAATTTTTAATAAAATTTAATAAACAGAACAAAAAGTTTGCCTTAATTACACCAAATGTTTCCCTCCAGTCAAGAATGTTTCTCATAAATCTTTTTATTCATTAAGGTAACTAATACAATTCTGGGCATGCAATAGGTATTTTTAAATAGTTCTCAATTAGTTACTATACAGTAAATTATATTATGGATTACTTTGCTTCTCCATGCATATTACATTTTGATGTAATATGCATATACACATAAAGGCTAAACTTTTATTTTCTTCATTACATGAAAAGAATTCTTAATTTTTTTATTTTGTTGGGAAATTTAGATGATAACTTTTTAAAGTTAGAAAACAATATTTTCAAATAAATTAAAAAAACCCTGATTTCCAGAAAAGTAGAAAAAAATCCTAAATAACAGGGCAGCAGACACTTAATTCAAACCTGTCTGAGAAGAGAGATTTTTATGGGAGAGTTTTTCAAATTAAAGAAGATTATTTCAGGATGGATGGCAATACATTGATATTTCATTAGTAATAAAATGAACTTTCAAACATATTCATCTGACAACTTATGTTCTAATTCAGAAAGCTTTAATTCCAAAACAGTAGTTTACATCTTCAGTTTATATCTGTTTTCTTTCATTTAATTCAAATGGTATTATATAAAGACAGCTCAATGTAATAGTTAGATTGGCACACGGAGTAGGAAAGATCTGGGCTTAAATTCCATCTCTGCTACTTGCTGATTATATAAGCCAGCTTCACTTTCCCTAGCTCCTTTAAGCTGAGGCAATGAAAAAAAGCAGATAATAATAGCTATAGCACTTACCTCACACAATTCTCATGAGGATTAAAGGAGATAATGTATGTAAAGCACTTAGCAAAACTTAAACTCTATAAATAGGACTATTAGTATGATTATTATCTGGTTTAAAAATGGCCATCTCCTCCTTTGATGAAGAAAATTCCTTGGAGCAAGTAACTATATCATAGGCAAAGACTGTGACAGAGCCATCCATTACTAATGAGTCTTAGAGATTTTTCTAGTTTGGTGTTTGAATTCACATTAAGTTCAATCATACTTTTGCATAGGTTGGCTCTGCAGATTGCCCAGCTTCTATATTTCTTGAAGACAGTCACATTCATCTAATGAAAATAGTATTAGTCTTTTTTGTGTTGTGAATACCTCTGGTAGTCTTGAGAAGCCTATTGAAACTTTCTCAGAATAATGTTTTTAAAGGAATAAAATACAAATTACAAGATTACAATGGAAATGAGGCATATTGAAATATAAACATAGATATAAATATATATTTATACATATATCTATATTTAAAATTCACAGGACCTAGGTTAGGAACACATTATTTAAATGATCATAGAAACAATACAATTTTCAGACACCAAGTTGATTTTTAAAAATTTAATTTTGAGCATATAAAATGAAACTTTTGAATTTACCATTTGTACCCTAATTAATATCAGAATGAAAAAGCCATTTGTGAATACTGGAGGAAACAAATACTTTGGATATGGCTTTACTAAGAAAGATAATATTTGTGTCTTCAAAATGCCTAATTCTTTCTAAGGATTTTGAAACACTAAAATTATAACTGTCATTTCAAGGTAAAACAGTATATTGTAAAATGCAAAAGCTATCTTTAGGCTATCCACAAGACTGAAACATTCAAACAAATCAACATTTTTATCTTATAATATTTTTTCATCAAAGTAAATTATTTCATATGGAATGTTATAGACTAAAGAATTACTTAAGAGGTACAGCAATCTAGCCTATAATATTGAAACCATGATTCCACAGGATGTTCTTGGTGGTTAAAGTGAGTAAGTAGAAGCTGCCTGGAGTAACTTATTCAATTTATGTTCTAGGAATACACACTTTTCTAATTAAAGGTTTGGGAAAAAATGTTTAATTGAAGTAAATTTAAACTTTCCTTTCAATGTTCATTTCTACTCAGTTTCAGAAGTATCCACAACTAGGCACTGACAGTAGAAGGCTGAAAAGAAAGAGACTTGAGAAATATTCCATTTTTAGAATTGTCTTTGGGTAGATCTTCTAGCAGTGTTGAGAAGCAATAAACTCAATTAATTTACTAAAAACAATTGAGAAATATTCTCACTTAATATTTCAGTTTTCCCTTGTTTCAAAGGAAGTCCAAATGGCCTTTAGTCTTACAAAAAGTATAAAAGATATACCTTCACAACGGGGAACAGTAGAGCTCCAAACCACATTTCCATCTTGCATGATGCAGGTTATAGACTCTGATCCTTGAGTTTTGACGAAGCCATCATCACAATGAAAAGAAACAGAACTTCCTAACAGAAATCGGTCACCAAAACGTCTTCCATTTATGGGAATACCAGGGTCATGACATTCATTCTGACCAAATGCTAAGTGGAAAGGAAAAAATAATAACAAATTGACTAAGCTCAACAAATTTTTTAAATAAAATGATTTATTGATAATTAAACATGAATTCTAATTTTTTTTAGAGATTTATGATTTCATTCGTATGGGGTGCTCAGTCTGGAAATATCTCCTACAATAAATATTGGGGCATTCTGTAATATAGTCTTGGAAATTTTCCTGGAACACTGAGAAATTAATTGATTTGTCCATGTACATACACTCAATATATATCAGAAAGAAGACTTGACCAGCTTCTTTATGACATCTATGATGCCATATTGTTTCTCTGTTTAGTTATATTGACTCAAGATTACACACACACACACACACAAACACACACACATATACACACAAATAAATATATTATGTGAAAATATTAGTGGCAAAGAGATGATCTCAAAATCGGCATGATGTATATTCAAGTCCTCCCTCTGATATGTAATGAATGAATGACTTTTGGCAAGTGAATTAACTTCTCAGTGCCTGGGATAGGGTAGGGTAGGGGTGGGTAGAGAACTAACTCTTTAAAAATATAACTTGCATAGCATCTCTTTATTTGCTTTAATATAGTTTCTTCATTGGGGAACTCCCTATATGGAAATAAAATCTCAGGAAAGAAGGAAGGAAGGAAGGAAGGAAGGAAGGAAGGAAGGATTTCCATAAAAGTGTGCTCATTGTTTAGATAAAGTTAGATTTCTACCAGATGCTTTGGCCCATTCAACCCAACTGGCCAACTAGATATTACCTGATCATTTGCTATTCTCTCTTTCTTCTGTACATTTGTCCAGGCCATTTCTTGGGCCTGAGAAATGTTCCTTTTCCATCCCTGCCTAGTAGTTTTATTTCTTTCTTCAAGGGTAAGTTCAGGTACGACTTTATAAAGCTTACCTATTACTTCAATATCTGAAAATCATTTTACCATCCCACTTTCTTCTCCTTGAGTACTTTGTACCTCTTTGTCTCTATTATATTTCATTCTGTTGTTTGCTTATGTATGCAAACATTATGCTGCCTTTTACAAACTCCTTGGCAGCTGTATAGTTTTTCAGCTTTGGATCTCCAGTACTTAGTACAATGTCTTATACATACAAGGAATTAAATAGATGACTTTGAAATGAAAAAAGCCAAGAATGCACTGTTATTTTCTCCTGTTAAGGCATCTTAGAATTTCAATAACTGTTGATAATACAAGAAGAACTTAGAAGGGGTACCTGTATTGAAGTACTTACTAGTATAAGTGATATTGAAACCTCTCCCTGTGGTAGAATGATCTGACTGAAACTCCAGGCGTACAATGTGACCACTGCTGGCTAATTGGGAAGGGACTTCATTTCCAGAAAATGTTCCAAGAACTGATACATCAGACATTCCATCATCTTTGACAGCGAGAAAATCGAACTGAGGCTCTACATCAAAGTCATTAAAAATGAGATGAATCCTACTTCCTGGCTCAGATATAATCAACCAAACACAATTCATATTGTTGCCATACTCTTCAGGGTAGTTTGGTGAAAGGATAATGCCCGATGGGGTAGTGAAGTTGAAGAAACATGAGACTGTAAAAATAGAACAAAGACAAGTATATGACAGTCTTAAATCTTAATTTAAACATACATTCCACCCCTACTCCCCTATAAAACATAATACAGAATCACTGAGAGGTCCTGATTTTAATGTGTTTGCGGTAGAATCTGATTTGGTATATATTCTAGCTATATAATTTCCATCTTTTCATAAATTTTTATGATACATCTTCATTATTTTCTTATATTGTACAATAATAGCATCTATGAATTACCTTAAGATTTGAAATCTGAATAGACTGGATCATAAGTAAATTTCCTTTTGAAAACTAATATTAATACAATTTCTAACATCTATATACTAGTTTGAGAAAACTAAAGTAACTTTACATAAAAGCTGATTTTGTGAATACAGGGAAAATAATGACAAAATTCCTGCTGGCTAGGTTAGATAGTCATGCATTAGAAAAATGCAGCAATTATAGATGGAAAAAGAGATAGATAATATCAATCAACACATAGATTTTATCTGTCATATTTAGAAGGGCAGGCTAATGACTTATTTAGGGATGAATACAATATAATTTTGTTGGAAATTTGGTTTCTGTAAAGTGTGTACCTTATGAATATGCCAAAATACCAGAAAATTGTCCTACTAAATCTCAGCCAAGATTGAAACATTGCTACACCTGAAAAAAAATTGTGACAAGTATCCATTAGTTTTAAATGTCATACAGCAGACTCAAGTGAATCCTGATGATAGTGGGTTTGTTTGCTATTGCCATTAAATGGGCTATTACAACTTTGGGGATTTTGATGCTTCTTGAATGTGTATTACCTGTTGTACTATTATTCTTTCTAAAAACTGTTACTTTGTGAAAATCATTTGTACTCACAGTGGATCATGGCCAGATTTTAAAGAGGAAATGGATCTCATTTTTGGTGAGAAACCTTTGTATTCTACTTTTCCTTAGTTGACACATTTATTTATTTTTAAAACTTTTTTATTATTGGTTTTGCTTGCATGTGCAATATACTATTTCAGTTTTATTTTTCTCTCCTTTTTGTGTTTGAAGCACGTCACCAGTATTGAGAAGATTTTCTTTAATTTTTTTATTTTGCTGTAATATAAGTTTAAAATACATTTGCCCTAATATCAATGCATACCCAAAGAGCTTTAGAATATAAAAATGATGCTATTGATTGTTTAAAAAAATTATGGGACTTTGCTTAATGATTGTGTCTGATTCCAGGAGAAGGGAACAAAAGAGCCATTATACAGTTCTAAGAAGCAAAAGGTCAAGGAGATCAACCAATCCCAGTGGGGTTGATAAAAATCTGCACAGTGCCAAGGAGCACAAGGTCAAAAAGGACCAAACCAATCCAGGAAAACTTGATGGACTTCTAAGCCAATATGAAAGGACTTGTACCTAGTGAGTTTTGGTTTGAGACTTGAGGTTTTGGTGCTTGACATATGTTAAGATGCAGGACACCTTGTATCCACACTCTTTGTGAAATACTCACAGACAAATACTGAGGTTTGGCTATCATCCTGCCCCCCCCCCATCCCTGAGAGGGAAGGTAAAATCAGACTAGGGAATGACACTTCCCTATCACACAAATATCTAGTCTTCTTTTCTCTTTTATTGTATGGCAACTTCCTGTAGTCTTGGCTGTAAATGGGTAAGTAAAGTATTACTGCATTTGTCCTACAGACTTGTGGGATAGAAATTAATTAGTTTCTGATTCAAGGACTGATTATAGGTTTATTTTCCTTTACTTTGAATTTTTACACATAAGATTTTGATAGTCTATTTTTCATCCACAAATTATTTTCTTTTATCTGATTTTTTGATGTTTTTGATTTCTCTTGCCAATTGATTCATATATCTCATAACTCAGTCATATATCCTTAAGTGATCACTGTGTTTTTCAACAACCTCTTCAGGGGGGAATGTTTTAGTATTCTAAAATGAAAAGTGGAAATTCTTTTTGAGAATAAGTTTAGGATAAGAAACATGCTACCTCTCTGAATCCAGAAAGTGAACATTTTTGGAGAAGGTACCATGAAGATGACTACACAGACAACATGTTGAACCAGAAAATCCAGAGTGAACTTCGGGATGTGGTGATTTGAACTATATGGAGTTGAATGCATTTTTTGTATGTATACACTTATTCCAAAGGGGACTGTCACCCAAGTGGCTTTTTGTCAATGCGTCTAACAATCATAGGTTTGTTCTTTTCCTTTTTATCCCCAAATTACTATAATTTAAAAGTTGATTATGTTAAATGATCAATTGGGGGGTGGGGGCAGCTGGGTAGCTCAGTGAATTGAGAGCCAGGCCTAGAGACGGGAGGTCCTAGGTTCAAATCTGGTCTCAGACACTTCCGAGCAGTGTGACCCTGGACAAGTCACTTGACCCCCATTGCCTTTAAAAAAATGATCAATTAGGGAGACTAGTCTTCCAATCATCAACAGAAGGGAATGAATAATTGAAAATCTGTTACCCTAAAAAAGAACTACATTTCCTGGGAACCCACTGACTTCCTGTCATTCTGTACTTCCTGTAGTCAGGGAATATATATTCAGTGGGTTGTCCTGCTCTCCCTGTTTGGCATGATGACAGTTAGCTTGGTGGTAGTAAGGCAGTGTTTTGAACGGTCTGATCAGCCATGGGCACGTGGTCTTATTTTTTTATCCCTTTATTCCTTTATTTCTAATAATCATTTAATAAATCTCTTAAAATATAACATTTAATTATTTGAGATTTAATTTTAATTTTTATAGTGTCTGTATAAAATTTTTAAATGATCATTGTAAAGGAGAAAGAAGTTTTAAAATTTTCATTTTCCTTCCCAAAACAGAAATTATCATCTTTTGTGAATAATATTTAATTTAGTTTGAGTTGATATGAATTTTTCCTCCTTGTCTATCCTTATCATATTAATATATTTTGTTTGAAAAACTGTTGTCTGTCTTTAAATAGAACATGCCATTTATTCTTTTTAGCTGTTAGAATGTTTTTATTATAAGGTTTTGAGTTAGAAGAGACCTTAGCAAATAGGTTCTATATACATGAACTTATTTAAAAAATACATATGTATACATATATAGAGACTATTATATTTCAATATAATTAATTTCCTTTGCAATACTATTTTTTATTTAATGTATTTAAATAATTTCCTATGAGAAATGATCTAATAGCAATAAAAATAGTACTTACCTCTTAGAGTTGTTGAGAGCATAAAATGAAGTATTTGTAAAGTGTATTGCAAATTTTACATCAAACACTAGCTATTAGTAATATAGAAAATAATGAGCTAAACCCAAGTCTTCTGCTTCCAAATACAGTGCCCTTTCTAGTATATCATGATACCTACTTATTTTTAATAGCAGGAATCAATTTTGTACTTGAATATCAATTTTATTATTCAAACTTGTTTTTACCAATAATTCACTATAAAGAGAGCTTAATGTTGAGCATGACTGAGGTATGAATTTTAAAGGCATTATCAATCTGGTTATGGCTGGTATTCACATAAGCAGGAATCATTTAATAGTTATTGCTACAAAATTTTAAAAATTAAAAAAAAACTATGATTTTATCAGGGCAAGGCCCTGCTGGTATGGAATCTCTCTCATAACTTATAGTCTTAGAGCGTATAATGAAATTTACATTTTTAATATTTCTGATATCTCATTTTATTTCTAATTTCTTGTTCAATTATTTTCATCATATGTGACTCTCATGATCCCATTTGAGGTTTTCTTGGAAAATATAATGGAGTGATTGACTATTTCTTTCTCAAGGTCATTTTACAGGTGAAAAAACTGAGGTATCCAGGATTAAGTGACTTGTCCAGGTTTGCACAGCTATTTAATACTATTTGAGATCAAATTTCAACCCAGGGCAATCTTCCTAGCTTCCCCATTCATCCAATATAAATTTATATTAAAACTATTATGTTGTATTAATTAGTAATCAAATATGGGAAAATAAAAGTTACAAAAGAACCCTACCTGGTGATTCTTTAGACTCTGAATTTAGAGATGGAAGGGATGTCAGAGGCCATATGGTCTATAAATCTCACTTTATAAATGGGGAAACAGAAGGATATTTAGCTTAAAAGATTTGTCAAAGATCACACAACTAAGTAATAGAGGCAGAATTTGAACCTAGGTCCTGTGAATCCCCAGCCAATTTCTTTCCATAAAACCAAACTAAATATGTGGAGAAGCCATAATCATTAAAATGATCTTCAACTTCTGTTGTAGTACTTTGCTGGGAATATATTTTCTGGACAAAGTAAGTTGAGTAGAATGAACAAAGCCAGTTTGAGAGACCAGTACTTACAAACACAACTGGGTTTGTTGCCAGACCACTGGTTATTCTGTTGACATGTGATAACTCTTTCTCCCACTAATTCAAAAGCTGCCTGACATTCAAATGTAAGAGTATCTCCATGTAGGAAACTGTTGCCAGTTCTTTTCCCATAAGATGGAATTCCAGGATCACCACATCCTCCTTTATCAATCTCTGAAAACAAGAAGAGCAGAAAAGGATGAAATATCAGCACTCCTTGAATATTTTCTAGCATTACACTTTGGAGAATAGGAAAGTGTTTTAACTTTAGTACTTGGAAAAGCATTTATGTAAGTAGTTCCTAAAGAATATGCAATTCATTAAAAATCTAACAACTTCAATTAAGCTAGACAGAGAGACAATTAAGTACAATTTAAGGAAAAAAGATATTACACAATTTGCTTTGTTTGTTCTTTTAAAAAGATTATGAATGGCTATATGAATGCTATCCCACAGCAAGTTAAATTGATAAATTCATTCGCATTCAGCATATTTTCTGCATGCATATTCATTTTGCCAATACTAAAATGTAAATGATATTTTTATATGTATGTGTTTTAGAGATCACAAGCCACACACAAAGAAGTTTATGCATTGTGTGCTGAATGTTTAAACTGATTAAGTTTCTTGTTAAAACTCATAAAACAATGAATATATTTATTTTCTTCAGATCAAAATACAATAAAGAGAAGTAAAGTTCGACTCATTAAAATGTGATTATAAACAAATCTAGTTCAACAAACATTTAAAATATTACTTCCAAAATACCATGCTTGATCCTGGGGATAAGAACAAAAGTAACAAAACCTGCCTTTTAAAAGCTTATATTCTACTGATGTTTGGGGAGAGGGGGGGAGAAGAAATATTACATACACACAAACAGATAAAAGATACTTTGAGGAGAGAGAGTACTAAAAATGAGGAGAGCTGGAGTATCTTAACCTATACAAGGCAAAATCAGGAATTAACCTTGCAAGATTACCATGTGTCTAAAATGATGGGGGAGTACATTTAAGGCAAGGGGTACGTTCAATCTGTGCAAAAGCAAAGATGCGGTATGTTTTCAGTCCATTTTGGAGAATTACAAACAGGCTAGTTCAGTAAGAACATGGAATGAATTTAGAGGAACAATCTGAAGTAAATTTGAAAAAATAACTGGAAGCCAGATTGTAGAAGGCCAAGTTTAGGGATTTTGCATTTTTTTACTAAGAGCAATAGGAAGTTATTAATGATTTTGAGAAGGGTAATAACAAAGATAAATTTGAAAAATGTATAAAAATTAAAATTCTACTCAAGCTCTAATAAATGCTGATAAATCCATCAGTTTGATCTTCTGGCTGGGGCATTTCTTCATATCCAAGGACCTAATAACCTTGGGTTCTTTCGTAAAAAATATACATGACCAGAAGCTATTGGTGGAATCCCAAGAAAACTTAACACTGGTACAATGTAAATGAAGAATAGCAGCATAGAAGCAAAAGAAACCCACTTGGTGGCCTTTAAAGAGAGAAACATCTTCTGTTTCTACTCTTTCTCTCTTTTAAATGCATGTCTTAGAATTCTGACAGATCTTCTTTGGACCCCTTGATGTGGGTGGAGCAAGAATGGATTTTTCTCCTCTTTCTTTCCTAAGTTACTAAAATGAAGAAATGCCACTCAATACAAGGGCTCTGCAGGTAAACCAGAACTGGCTCTCAAGATTCTAGCTGCCTGCTTCAATTTGTGCCTCTTTCCATGACCATGGGTTACCAAAGAGCACTGCTGAGGTGAATCTTTCTCTTCTTGATTGAGATAATGTTATTCTTCAAGGGAAAGAAGTTAAACCTTATGATAAGAATGAGTTATGTTTATTAGATATTCAGAAGATATGTCATTTCATTTGCTGTTCGGACAGTGAAGAATGAGGTGAAACTGATAGATCTGTTTGCATCTTTACCTTGCCTTTAGTAAAGAATAGGAATACTATTTTATATTTTAATTATTTGTTAATGTCAGTATAATGGGGGGTTGAGAACAGACTGGTACTTGGGATTGTTCAGAGGGACAAGTGTTCCCTTTTAACACCAAATTAGACTTGGAACTATCATCATCATCTTTGAACTGGAAGATAGATTTGAGTCACACCTGAGAGATCAAAATGTGATTAATACACCATCTGTAAGTGACAGATTGAGATGAAAAATATCAAAGAACTCTACTGGCTCCCTATAGGACTACTTAAAGCAGAAGACTGACTGAGGAAACTTACTGGTCACAGCCATCTCTTCAAGGAGTGAAGGAATTTCCTAAACAAGGCTTTTTTCTGCTACTTCTTTCTTCTTGTCTAAATGGAAATGCCATTCCCTCTCTATAGATAACTGCCCCTAGACTTCTGTTTCAGGAAAGTACCCAAGCCAGACATGTCTTATTCCTCTTTAGACTGCAGTCTGAAATTTCTCTACCATGCCTTTAAAGCAGGCACTCTGGTCTCTACCATTCCTCCTACTTTTCAGTATCCTTTTATGTGCTATCTTCCCCTATTAGAAGAAAAGCTTCCTGAGGGTAATGATTATCTTTAATTATATTTGTATTTGTATTCCTGGGATCTAGCCCAGTACTTGACTAATTTTTTTCAGTTAATGACTGTTTTTTGACTGTCTGTTAATAGTCATTTATGATATGCCTGGCACAAAACTAAAAGTGTACTTTATACAAACTTCCATGTCTTCTGTATTGCTATTCTTATTATATTACTAATATTTCATCTGCTATTACATTACAATCCATAAGATTGTGAGCTCCAGGGAGGAGGTGGGGAAGAAATTATCTCTTCCTATCCAGGAAAGAGTAGAAGTGATCTAGTTTTGACTGGCCAATTCTATATTCATGGTGAAACCTAATAATATACAAATATGGTTAGGAGTATTTTGTGTTGTAAGCATTTCTTGTGTAAAGAATATAATTAGCTGTCCTCTAAATATTATCTTCAACTTTGCATGTGCAGTAGCATTTCTTTGAGACCCTATTAACTCTTTTTAGTGAGACCTCTATAATCACATTGGAAATATTCTTTGGGAAGATACTGGATTCATTTGTCATTTCCTTCTCTAGCTCATTTTATAGATGGGGAAACTGAGGCAGAGAGAATAAATGACCTTATAGTGATCAAATGGCTTATAAAAGGAAAATTTTAGATTTAAATCAATAATTTTTAACCTTTAGAGAATTATCTATATAGAGAGTTAGATAGTGGTATAATGGATAGAGAACTAGACCTGAAGAAGGATGATCTGAGTTCAAATTTGTCTCTAACATTTAAGAGCCATACAACTCTGGACTAGACACAATCTCCATCAGCTAGAGTTTTCTTATTTCCAAAAGAAGGATAATAATATAAGATTGTAATTTTAAAGTTCTTTGCAAACTTTATGGTACTATATACATTCATCTTATTTGCCATTTCTTATGGCACAATAATATTCCATTATAAGCATATACCACAACTTGTTAAGCTATTCCCCAAATGATGAACATCCCTTTGGTTTCCAGGCCTTTGCCACCACATAAAAGGTGCTATATATGTTTTTTCACAGATATGTTCGTTTCTTCAATCCTTTATCTCTTTGGAATACAGACCTGGTAGTAGTATGACTGGATCAAAGGTTTTGCACACCTTTATATTATTTTGGGTATGGATTCAGATTGCTCTCCAGAATAGATGTATCAATTCATAGATCTACCATATCCTTTGACCTTTGGCCAACTGGAGAATGCTGTGTATTCTTATACATTTGACTCAGTCTTCCATATGTTTGAGAAATAAAGTCTTTTTTTTATTTCTTGTATTTTATATCTTGTAACAAATTTTTTCCTTATCCATAGGGCTGAGAGGTAAATTATTTTTTGCTCTCCTAATTATCTCATTTCTAAATCATGGATCCATTTTGATTTTACCTTGGTATATATAGTAAAAGATGTTAGTCTATGCCTAATTTAGGCCATATTGTTTTCTAGTTTTTCCAGCAGTTTTTATCAAGTAGAAAATACTTCTTTTAAAAGTTTGGATCTTTGGATTTGTCTCTAATTTCATATTATTCCCCTTTATCAACTCCTCATTCTACCTAAAGTAGCTTTCTAAATTCTTCTCCCAAATTGTATCTCTGTTACCTGTCTCAATTTTCACAGGTTGCCTACAACTTTCTGGAATGTACTTTCTCCTCATCTCAGCTGTTTTAGAATCCCTATATTCTTTGTAACTTGAATGCACATGTGATATTTTATGTTTTGATTTCATTTGATCAGAATGTTTAAGAAAAAATTTTAATTATAATTTCCCTTATAAGCCAGAAAATGCTTGACCTGTCCAAATGTAAGCAAAATGACTAGGTTATTTCTCTCTGATCCACAGAGGAGTGGTTAAGGGAAAGGGAAGGAGCAGTCTTGACTTAACTAAAAATAATATTCTTATATGAACTTCTGGGATGCTTATAAAAACTCAGAAGCACTAAATAACATATGATTTGCAATCATTAATACAAAGATCTACCTAGTTCCTGTTTTGACATAGACTAGAAAAAAGGAACACAATCAGTTTCCTAGGCAAGTAGGTATTGATAGAGATGTGACTGGAAATTTCAACAATCAGCATTTATTAAATTCCTGCTTTGTGCCAGCCACTGTTCTATGACCTAGAGGTACTAAAAGACATGACAGTCACTCCCTATACTCAAGGAAATTACAGCCTAAAAATGGAAACAACCGGTAAATAAATATATGCAAAACAAACTGTATGCAGGAAAAATAGGAACTACTTAGCAGAGGGAAAGCATTAAAATTAAAAGGAGTTGGGGAAGGCATCCAGTAAAAAACGGGATTTTAAATGAAACTTAAAGGAAGTCTGGAAAATCAGCAAGAAGAACTGAGGGGTAAAAAAACAACAGAGTTTCTTGGCAAAGGGAAAACCCAGAGGAAATGACTGAAGCCAAGAGAGAAAGAGTCTTGTTTGTGGAAGAGCCAGAAGGCTTGTGTCCCTGGACTGAAGAGATTCTTTTGAGGAGTAAGGTATAAAAAGACTGAAAACTTAGAAGGGAGTTAGGTTATGAAGGGTTTTGAATGGCAAAGCATTTTAGTTTTGCATCAAGAGGCAATAAGGAGCCACTGCAGGTGGTGAAGATGATATGATCAAACCTTCACTCTTGGGAAAATCACTTTGGTGGCTAAATGGAGGATGGATTGGAGAAGGAACAAACTTGAGGCTGTTAAACCCACCAAAAGACTACTGCAATAATCCAAATATGAAATGATGAGGCCTTGTACTTGAGTGGTGGAAGTGTCAGATGATAGAAGAAAGCATATATGAAAGATGTTACAGAAGCCAAATAGACAGGTTTTGATAATCGATAGAATATAGGCAGTAAGAGATTATGAGCAGTCCAGATTGAAATCGTAAAGGACCAGGAGAAGGGGCAACTACTAGTCCTCAAATTCAAAAGAACTACTATAAATTTGTGTGTATGTGTGTATATATTTATATCATGTTTCCTCTTGTCACTCTGGAAATAAAAACTTAAACATTAATTCATATAATTATCCAAAATATTTTTCTTATTGTCTATTATACTTTTTTTTTTTATTTTTAAATGTCCCTGAGCTACATTTGAAGCAACACCAACACTCACAATCATTTGAATGCTACTTCAACACTTGGGAATATCTCCTATGTTATAACATAAACAAACCCTCAATTATATTCTATCCTGATTATACAAATATACAAATGGATCTATAATCTCTTCAACATGAGCATCCTCTCTGGCTTTGCAGATCAGCACTCATCCATTCCTCTGCACTGCAACCTGCTCAAGTCTTATAAATGTCTTTACTCTTCCCATGGACATTTACACTAAAACTATCCATTGGATTTTATTAGGCTAGAAATCAGGAAAATAAGCCAGAATCTTTGTCTTCACCATCCCTGACAAGTGATCTTTTAGCTTTTGTTTCCAGACCTCTAGGAAGGGAGGAGGAAATGACTGTTACCTGAAGCATCCCATTCTAGGCTTGGATTGTCCTGCTCCTTAAAGTGGTATTTTCTTATATAAAACCCATATGTATCTCTGCAACTTCTACCTATTGGTGCTAGTTCTGCTCTCTGGGGCCAGGCACATCTACTCTAATGTCAATACAAGCTTTCAATATATGTATTATGCAATTACTGTGTGCCAGACATTGTATCAGATATTAGAGATAAAAGTACAAAGAATAAAATAATCTCTGCTTGCAAAGAGTTTAAATTCCAATGGGGAAGACTGTATATACAAATCTATATCTATCTGTACACACACACACACATACATACATACATATGCATATTATATACAATCCAGTATATATTGATTATATATTATCATAATATATAACATATATTATCATTATAATCTCTATAGGGATAAAGTGCGAAGCTTAAAATCAAGATTAATGTTCCTGAAATGTTCCTAAAATCTGGCCTCAGGCATTTACTGGCTGCATGAATCTGGGCAAGTCACTTAACCCAGTTTACCTTAGCTTCCTCATCCATAAAATGAGATGGAGAAGGAAATGACAAACTACTCCAGTATCTTTGCCAAGGAACCCCAACTGTGGTCACAAAGACTTGGACACGACTAAAATGACCAAACAATAATATATAGATATGTATAATTTTAAAAATTGAATAAATGTAAATGTATTCAAAGTCATTAAATACAAGATACTTTGGGAGGAAGAGTAGGTAGATCCAGAACTAGAAGTCACTTCTAAAGTCATCTATCATGTGTAACATTCTCACTCTATAGAGGAGGAAATAACTGAGGTGGTTAGGGACAGAGAGTGACTTACCAATGTTCCTACATATAGTAAGCATCAAAGGAGGCACATAAACCTGTGTCTGCTTCCTCAGCTCCTTCAACTGATCGTTATACAGAATGGGCTTGATGTCTGTTATCATTATCATTATCATTATGAATGCCTTCAAATGAATAGTCTCCTATTTATTGGCAAACTGTTAGCAGGATGTAGGAGGACCTAGTATTATTCTAATCTTGATTAAGCTGATAGAAGTTCTTGAGGGGGCAGCTGGGTAGCTCAGTGGACTGAGAGCTAGTCCTAGAGACGTGAGGTCCTAGGTTCAAATCTGGCCTCAGCCACTTCCTAGCTGTGTGACCCTGGGCAAGTCACTTGACCCCCATTGCCTAGCCCTTACCACTCTTCTGCCTTGGAGCCAATACACAGTATTGACTCCAAGACGGAAGGTAAGGGTTTAAAAAAAAAAGTTCTTGAGATAACACCACGAATTAGCTGAAATTATCAATTCTTTTAGGCAAGTAGTAGGATATAAAATAAATCATCAGGATTTCTATATATCAATTTTCATTTTTTTTACTTGATAGAATATAAGCTCTTTGAGGGCACAGACTGTTTTTGTGCCCCTTGCCCCATTTATATCCCTGGTACCAAACACAGTGGCCTGGACATTTTGAATACTCAATAAATATTAAATTGAACTATTAAAATATTAGGGTTATTTGGGGGTTTCTAGATGTTTATATTTGCAAATCTAAGTGAATAAAGAAATGTCTCAATTATTTAATTTTGGAGCATAACAATAGCACAAAGGCATTTGCAGTGTTTCCAATTCCCATATAAATATAAACAATCATTATCGTTTGACAGGTAACCTGGATTTGTCTAACCATTGCTTTTTTTCAGATGTTGGGGACAGAAAACCTGTCAGCTTCCTCATTGTGGTTTAGAGCAGGCATGTTAATGCTCATTCAATCATATACAAGGTTAGTGTAGTCCTCAGGCATCACCTGTTTTCTGACAACATACATTACAAGGTGAATACACAAGCCTCCCACAGGCTATCTACTCTCATGCTAGGCTAACTGTCTAGTCAAAGCTTCTGAATGCTTCCAAAATTGTATCTTATAACCTCTGTCAAACTCAGGGTATCTAATTGAAAACAGTTTTTAATTTTCTTCTCATGAGGGAAATTGTAGACTTTCTCATTATTGTGCCATCTTAAATTCAGGTCCTTTTTATGCTTTGGGGAAAAAAATGACAAAAAACAGATTGAAGACACATAAAGATAAGTCTTCTCCTTTAAGCAACGATAAGATATTTCTATTACATTTGTAATGTTTACAAAGTACTTCATATAGGTAACCTTAGTTGAGCTTCAAAATAGCCCTGTGAAGTTGGTATTACCCAGAGTATCTTTTCTTAAGAGGAATTTGAATTTCAGAGAGGTAAATGGAGTGCCTACAGCCACACAGCCATAAAGTATAGGAGTGTGAAGATTAAATTAACTTCCCTGCCCATTTTTTGATTTAATCACCAAAAGCATATACACCCCACTCACAATTGAGTGGGGGAGGTCTGCGATCCACATGTGCCATAGTGGGTGACAAGTCAGAATTGACTGACTGCCTTCTGGGTAGTCCTAAGCAAAAGCTTTAGCTGTAATTGGAACATGTAAAATGAAGGGAGTCACAGGAAGTGACAAAAAGAAATGATCTTTAAAAATGCTAAGCTCTTCCTGTGAGGAAGTTTCTGGGTTCTTCAACTTGACTTTGGAGGAGCTCAGGCTTAAGATCTCAGACTGCTTCCCCTTGGACTGACAAATGGTGAGTGAAAGGCTGACTCACTCCTTTCCTGGATTTTCTGAAGGGACTAACCTCAGGAAAGACCTACCCTCTTCAGAGAGGCTTCCTGTAACCCCAGGTCCTTGGCTCAAGGCTGAGGTCCCTTCAGCCTAAGGACTAACTAGCCCTGCCTCATTTAAGCCAGGGTTGGAGCAAAATACTGGTGTATAGCCTAAATATCTTACCCTACCTTCTCTCAGGTTTTCTTATTTTCACGCTTTCTATATTTTATAAATACATTGTTAAATAAATCTCTTTGGAATTAATTAAAATTACTGGCAACTGTACTCTTGAATAATCCTCTCCAACCTTTTATATAAACCCCTCACATTTCTACCTCTTACAGGAGCTAGGATTTGAAATCAGAGCTTTCTGACTCAAAATCCAATAATCAAACCATTAGGCCATTTGCTTTTACTAGCAATATCTATAATGAATACTGAATTTGGAAAGGCTCCAGAATATTACTGGAATGCTGTTCTTCGGGTCTGAGCCTCAGGCCTAGTAGTGTAGTCTTAACTTTGTAGAAATACTTCAGAAAGTAAACAACCTTGAATTTGCATTCTGGATGAACTTAATAATTTCTTTGTGGAAAAAAAGTGTGTTCAAGAAATCCAGTCCATTGAACAGGGACTAAGTAATAAGTACTTTGATAGTTCAGTAGCATAAATGGCCTGTGTATTTTCTTTAATGTATAATTGCATATTTACTTTCATCAAAAATACTGAAAATGTTAATCAGTCATTCACTGCTCCACTTAGAATGCAAACAATAGACATGCAAAAATAGCATGAAAACAATTCTAAATGTGCTATAATACTCAGGAGCCCATAATTAAAATCACCTTGCTAAAGCACAATTGAATCAAAGTAGTTCTGTTGATGTGGGTTGGGAATTAGAACATGAAATAAACAAACCATTATATTTATTTTGAGTATTTCTGAACCACTCCCACCCCAAGAGATAAGATGATATACATTTTTTAAAAACATGCAGAGTTTCTTCAATTCTCTGGTTAAATGTAGTTTTATACTTCTGAAGGTATAGTATGAGGAACTGAAGAACTGTGAGTTTGTTTAATTAATTCATTGGAAATAAATGAATACGGAAATAATTTTCCACTAAATCCTGTCTGATTACCCATTGTGATGTGGAGGGAAGTATACCACATTATGTTCTACCCCAGGTAAACTGAACTCTCATCATGATGCTGTTAATTTAGTTTCAAATACTCAATACTTTCTCCACTCCCTCAGCCTCCTCTCCTCTCTAATTTCAGGGTTGGGAAACACTAAGCTATTCAAAATGTCCTTTAACACTACCCGTATTTGTGTCCGTACCCTTCCAAACTTCCTTTGCTTCACTTTTGTTCTTTTTCTTTTTTTTCTGCTTCTTCCCCTCTCTGTTTTCTTTTCCACCTCTCTTCCTTTCCCTCCTCCCTTTATTATGGTTACACAATCACTATTCAATTAACTGTCCCCCCCTCTCAATAAGTATATTCAAGTAAAATTTTTGGCCACCTGTGAAAATATTAGGCACCTGTTTTTCAGATTGATGAATTTTTCAGTCACAAGTACTTTTCAAAATCATCTGTTGACTTATAAAGAATTAGGATCTGTATTGGAGAGTATCTACCAAGATGAAGTCACAGTTCTTTGAAATAAAGAAATATAACTTGAAATAAATGAAGGCATTATGTGCTCTTGGTAGAGAATCAGCTACTTTAAGTCTGCAGAAGTTCTATTGCATAGGAAATGATTTATACTATTTGCCTCTCAGCAAAGACTGGTATGCCACAATCATCAGCACATATGCCCCAACACTAACCAGCACAGAGGAGACCATCGAGCAGTTCTACTCTGACCTGAGTGCCATCCTGCACTCAGTGCCCACAAATGACAAGCTGATACTACTGGGAGACTTCAATGCCCATGTTGGCCAGGACCATGAAAGATGGAAAGGAGTGCTCGTGGAGTGCCAAACATGGCGTTGGGAAAAATGAACAACAACAGCCTACTGCTACTCAGCAAATGCTCAGAGTTCGAACTCACCATCACGAACACTGTGTTCAGAATGGCGAACAAATATAAAACAACGTGGATGCACCCAAGATCAAAACAGTGGCATCTCATTGGCTACATCATTGTACGCCGGCGAGACATCCAGGATGTATAGATCACCAGAGCTATGAGAGGAGCTGAATGCTGGACAGACCACCGATTGGTTAGAGCAACTCTTCAAATGCGCATTGCGCCTCGCCATCCAAAATGCGCCCAGACAGTTCGCGCATTTTACAACATGAGTCGTCTTAGAGATCCATTTTATTTGCAAACATTCCAGTCCTGCCTGGACAACAAGCTGTCTGCCAAGGGACCACTCACTGGAAGTTCAACAGAGAAATGGAACCAGTTCAGAGATGCAGTGAAGGAAACATCAAAGGCAGTCCTAGGCCCCAAACAATGCAACCATCAGGACTGGTTCAACAAGAACAACACTGCTATTGAAGACCTATTGAGCAAGAAGAACAAAGCCTTTATAGAGTGGCAAAATAACCCAAACTCTGCTCCTAAAAAGGACAGATTGAAGTCTCTCCAAGCCACGGCGCAGTGTGAGATCAGGAAGATGCAAGACCAATGGTGGGAAAAAAAGGCAGAAGAAATCCAGCAGTTTGCTGATATGAAAAACTACAAACAATTTTTCAGTGCCCTCAAGACTGTCTATGGGTCATTAAAACCCACCACCACTCCCTTGCTATCCTCTGACGGTGACAGTCTCATAAAAGATAAAAAAGGCATCAGGAACAGGTGGAAAGAACACTTCATTCAGCTTCTCAACCGACCCTCTTCAGTCGACCAAAGCGCCCTTGACCAGATCCCCCAAAACCGCTCCATTGAACAACTTGACGTCCCTCCTTCAATAGAGGAAGTCCAAAAAGCCATTCAACAAATAAGTGCAGGCAAGGCACCCGATAAAGACGGGATCCCAACCGAGGTGTACAAGGCCTTAAATGGAAAGGCGCTCCAGGCATTCCACATAGTGCTGACCAGCATATGGGAAGAGGAAGACATGCCCCCAGAACTCAGAGATGCCTCCATTGTAGCCCTATACAAGAACAAAGGCTCACGAGCAGCCTGTGACAACTACAGAGGCATCTCACTACTCTCCACTGCCGGAAAGATCCTCGCCCGTGTTATACTCAACAGACTCCTGTCATCTGTTTCAGAGCAGAACCTGCCTGAATCACAATGTGGCTTCCGACCAGATCGCAGCACCATCGACATGGTCTTCACGGTGAGGCAAATGCAGGAAAAATGCCTTGAGCAGAACCTGAGTCTCTACATTGTCTTCATAGACCTGACAAAGGCGTTCGACACAGTGAACAGGGACGCATTGTGGGTGATCCTCAGCAAGCTCAGTTGCCCAGCAAAATCTGTCAAACTGATCCAGCTCTTTCATGTCGACATGACAGGGGAAGTCCTATCTGGTGGAGAGACTTCCTATCGCTTCAACATCTCCAATGGCGTGAAACAAGGCTGTGTCCTCGCTCTGGTACTATTCAACCTATTTTTCACCCAAGTATTACGACATGCTGTGATGGATCTAGACCTGGATGTCTACATCAAATACTGACTGGATGGCTCACTATTTGACCTTCACCACCTGACTGCAAAAACAAAGACAACCGAGAGACTCATCCTGGAAGCTCTCTTTGCAGATGACTGTGCTCTCATGGCCCACCAAGAAAATCATCTCCAAACCATTGTGGAGAGGTTCTCCACCACAACAAAATGGTTTGGCCTGACTATCAGCCTCAGCAAACAGAGGTGCTGCTCCAACCTGCACCAGGGAGGCCAATGAACCAGCCGTGCATTACAATCGACAGCACACAGCTTTCTAACGTCAACACTTTCAAGTACCTGGGCAGCACCAACGCCAATGACGGGTCCCTAGACCACGAGATCAATGCCAGGATCCAAAAGGCCAGCCAGGCACTTGGGCGGCTGCGCTGCAAAGTCCTCCAACACAGCGGTGTAAGCACTGCGATGAAGCTCAAAGTGTACAATGCAGTGGTCCTCAGCTCGCTCTTGTACGGTTGTGAGACATGGACACTGTACCGGAAGCACATGAAGCAGCTGGAGCAATTCCACCAACGCTCCCTCTGGTCAATCATGAGGATCTGATGGCAGGACCGAATCACCAACCAGGAAGTCCTCGACAGAGCCAACTCCACCAGCATCGAAGTCCTGGTCCTCCAAACCCAGCTACGATGGTCTGGACACGGCATCCGCATGGACCCACAGCGAATACCAAGACAGGTACTCTATGGTGAACTGTCAGCTGGACTCAGGAAACAAGGCCGACCAAAGAAAAGATTCAAGGATCAGCTAAAGTCCAACTTGAGGTGGGCTGGCATTACACCAAAGCCACTAGACCTCGCTGCCTCTGACAGAAGCAGCTGCCGAACCCACATTAACAATGCTGCCACCACCTTTGAAGATGAGCGACGTCCACGTCTTGCCGCTGCGTGTGAACGCCGACACCAGGTCACAACCGCACCTCCCGTAACAAATGGAGTCCCAGGCCCCATGTGCCACAAACTCTGTGCCTCAGCCTTTGGACTCCAAAGCCACATGAGGGTACACCGTAGATGAAACTGCACAAAGATAATCGTCATTCTCGATCACAAGAGACTACCACTACTACTATGCGGTAGGCAGTTGTGGGTCACTGATTAAGAGCATTCAGTCTGGAGTCGGGAAGACCTGAGTTTAAATACAGCCTGAGATAGTTCCTAGCTATATGACCCTAGGCAAGTCATTCAATCTCTTATAGTCTGACAAGAATCCACTGGTGAAGGAAATGGGAATCTTCCACAGATATCTGTGGTCCAAGAAGTCAGGGAGAGTTGGAGGTGATTGAACAACAACAACATGGTAGCCAGAAGTCGATAAGAGGGGAAAGCTGTAAGTATTCCATTATAGACTTAAATTAGGAAACAGAAAGACAAATGAATTAAGAAAATAAGGTTAAATAATAATTGTGAGAAATGTCTAAATTTCACATGATTTCCAAATGGAATCTAGGCTATCCTTTTAAGAGAATATGATATGGGTGCAGCTAGGTGGCTCAGTGGATTGAGGAATAGCCCTAGAGTTGGGAGATCTTGGGTTCAAATAGGACTTCAGAGACTTCCTAGTGATGTGACCCTGGGCAAGTCACTTAACCAGTATTGCCTAGCCCTTTCTAAAAATGGAGACTTAAATCCAGGGCTTCAATCCCCAGAAGTCCTTGTTCCACTTCCCCAGAATGCTTTGTAATCTCACTGAATTCTCACCTGGGCTGAGAGCAAATTATTATTTAAAGGGTCTCTGCCTACGGCGGGGTCTCTCTTGGTTTTCCTGTTTCTGCTTACAAGCAGACAAGTCTTTTCATGATGTAGGTGAGGTTGTCTAGGCTTCTCTTTGGCCTAGACATGTGCTTTTATTACTTGTATATTCTTAAATTCTTAATCTTAAATAAACCTCTAAAAATATAATACTCCTTGCAGAGAGAAACTAATTTCTACTTGCCTCAGTTTCCCCAATTTTTAATCTTTACACCTTACCACTCTTTACCCTTGGAAATGATATACAATGTCGATTCTAATATAGAAGAGAAGGATTTAAAAAAAGAACAAGATAAACTTCTGATATAAACCTCATGCCCCTGAATCTCAATTAAAGCAGAGAATGTTTTTTGCAGTTTCCCCAGAAGTGGTTGTGCACTTGTGTTGTGCAAGCCCACTCACTTCTTTTTAGGTGTCATGGCACCCATCAGCAAAATGCTAGAAGAATTACTAATGTAGTTTGTAGTTAGCCAAGCAAGATTTTTTTCCACTGTGTGGAGCTGAATGGCATGTTTGAGAATTGAACCCACAGCTTTAGTCTCATTATCGACCTTTGGTGGCCAAAGAAAACTAACTGGATCAAGAACCACATAAACAATACTGTTTATGTTATTACAGAATCTGGGAGTGGCAAAGAGAAGTCAGAGGCCATCCTATTGACCCTGAACACATATCGCCAATACATTATAGAAACAATCATCCAGTATTGCCTGGAAGAACTCAAAATGTGAATAAAATGTTCCCTTACATTGAATCCTCCCTCTCTATAATCTCTATTCATTATACCTGCTTCTTCAAGACTAAAAATACGTCCATGCTCACTTCTACAAGATTGCCCTTAAAAGGAGCTATCACAACATTCTTTGACAGCCATCAAATTTTCTCTTTCACAAGATAAATCTAGTTCTCGCCAAATGAAAACTCAATGAGTAACTGGTGATTTACAAATTTATTTCTTCATTCAGTTTGTCATTTTAGGTTGATTTCTGCAAGAGAAATGATGTATCATTTGGAACCCTTGCAACTTCATTGACCCTTTAAATTTTAAGGAGATGTATAGTCAAGAGGAGGGGAAAAATAATGGCTAATTCCAGTTTGTAATTGTTAGTCTTCATAACTTGACGATCCTGTAGACAACTTTATTGATCATGAAAAAAATACCTTAGTTATCTATTAACTTTAGAAAAATATGATCATTGATAGATTATAATAATTGTTGGGGGGAACACACTAAAAGTATCCCCTAAATGATTTCAAAGGAATCTTTTTTAATAAATATGAATTATGTTAATAATAGTAACTCTCAAATATAGTCCTTACAAAAAACAGATGCATTGAAAAGACATCATCTATCTTGTTTCTCTTATTAACTTTGTGTATTAAATAAAATTTATTCTTGTGGTATCCCCATTTCATAGTCAAGAAAACTAAGGTTTAAAGAAAAAAAAATCTTTATAAATATCATAATTGTGAAGTCCCACCCAAATGACAATTTTTCAAATATAATGCTCTTTGAACTATAGAAAGTTGCCTTTATTGTAAGTATGGGCCAACTTTTTGATGTTTTATGAACATCTACCAGCTTTGAAAAACAAGTGCTCCACTTGAATGTGATTCAATTGTATTACTGTGACTTTTCTTCTGAAAGCTTTCATTTTTTTATGGTAGTTTTATTGTAGTAGATATCATTAACACATTTGCTTCAAATGGTTTTACTCATAAACAAATTCAAAATCCTTTGAAGGTAAAATACAAGGTATAGTTTAAAGGAAGTTGTGCATTTGGGTACCCCTTTACAGCTAAAGATAAATTATCAGGGTTGTAGTCTGCATATATACTTTTTTTTTTGGAGTTCATGGAGCTTTCTAATTTCTTTTATGTTATAGTGAAACCATCAAGATTTTGAATAGAATGAAACACTTGGAGACATTAGTAAAAGAAATAAAGCACATCAACAGGAGAAATAAAATTGTGTTTGAAAAAGCTATTTGAGAAATTGTAACATGTACATTGTAATCAGACATTCAATTTGCAGAAAGTTCATCTTGCACACAAAAAATGTTGATTTGCTGAAACAACTTAAGATTGATGGGGCTTGCGTGCTATCACCTACTGCCAGGTTTTTAAAAAAAGAATAATATTTTTCTTAACATTCTATAAATGCTGAATCACAAAGACACTAGTCCAAGTAACATGTATATTTCTTACTCAATTAATTTCCCAAATTTAATAATTCATAAGGGAAGAAAACACTGATGCTGTTCTGTTTTAATCTCCTAAAGAACCAGATTTTATTCATGTTCATGATTGAATGCATTTACTATTTTTTTAAAAAGTAAAATCCCACAATTTAAGTGCTGCATATAGTACTAATATGGTATCATATTATTGGGGGGGGGTCACAGTTTCTATAAATATATTCCTTTAATATAAGGAAAAATATATAATTTAACCAAACCATCTAAATGAATCATGGAAACAATCAAAAGAGTTTGATTTTCCACATGGGAAAACTAAATGTATAAAAAATATCTAAGATCCAGGTTATGATATTTAATTAGATGAAAAAATTGTCCATTTGTATATATAGCTTGGAGAGATACTGAAGAGTCAAGGAAATAAGGTTAGAATTGAACAGAACTGAGAGAAAGAGAGCTGAATTGCATTTGTAAAATTGTACAGTGCTTTAATAATCCCAAGCTTCCCCTGAACCAAAATCAATTTAACATACATTTTGTTTATAAAATATTTTATTGATGCTTTGAAAAAATCACTATCACTTCCTAATAACCACTCCACTTACAGAATTCATTCTTATAACAAAGAAAAACATCTGTACATCAATAATGTCTTTGCGTTTGTTCACATGTATAATAAAATATTCCTTTAATATCTCAAAGTACAAAAGAGTTGCCTTTAGGTTCTAGAAAGCTATGCTGAGGAAGCATAAATCTTGGAAAGTCCTACCAATAAAGAATGACTGGTTATGGACCCAGTGATGGACTAAATATCTATTGTCTGAGGACCACTCCTAATAAATTCAGAAAGATTCAACTTGTGTTTGGGTTTTTGGTCATGTTTACTCACAAACACCTAAAACTTGGAGAAGTATAATAGGTATTGGTGGAGCAACTCCCTCTATAGATTAAGTTGTAAATCATTATATTAGGAAAATGGTTTAATGGCTATAAACCAACCATGGCATCAGGAATACTGAAATTTAAGTCTTACTACTGACTAATATTAGTTTTGTAACCTGAAGAAATCACTTATTCCCACAATTCCCCAAGCAAATTTCCACTCACATTATTAGAGGGAATCTCCATTCAGGAAGTTTTACTTCACTGGTGAAATCACAGTTTGTACTAAAATAATTAAATAAATGTGGAGAGTGGAAAGAAAATAAATATTTACAGAGAATCTATTTTTGTTTTAGGAACTGTGCTTCCATAAAATTTATCTCATTTGATTCTCACAACAAACCTGTGAGGTAAGTGTTATTATTGTCCCCATTTTAAACTTAAGGAAACTGAAGCAAAGAGAATTTAAGTGTCTTGTTCAAAGTCAGAGATTATGTATTTAAGGATAGATTTGAACTCAAATCTTCCTAAATCCAAGCCCTGTATTCCATCTACTCCACACACACATATACATAGAAGTTTTCGAAGATTCCTTACTCTGAAATATTTGTCACTCAGCGATGCCATGAAAGGTAGCCAAAGATAATCCTTTTAATTTGTACTTGTTAGTCAAGGATTTTAGGTCTTTTGCTCTATTTTTTTCTTGTTGAATGTATATAAGACAGCCATTTAGGTAGAAAAAATCAATTTAAAATGTGATTTATTTCTAAAAATTATTTCTCATACTTAGTTCTGCATAAAAAATCTTCAAAAGAGAGTAGTAGAATTCACTAAAGAATGGAAGTTCATTTCTAAACTATAAAATTATGTAAAATAAATGGTTATCATTTCATTAGGAACCTATATATTTTTTAATCCTTTCAAAGAACATATCTGATTTTTTAAAATTTTGTATGTAATTTTGCATCTAAAGCTTTAGAATAAAACCAAAATACAAGCAAAGATTATCTTCATCATTATTTCTGATTTTTAGGGAAGGACAGCAAATTGAAGAATAATCATAGCAATGAACTCTTTTAAAAACCTCAATTCATTATTGCAGAGATATGAAAGATATTCCTCCACTTTTTTCTCCAAATAACTTTTTACTTGATATACTATTGGGGCTTTAAAATATTTTAATATCTTATTATTAAAATATTAAAATTAATTATTTTAATTAAGCAAATAAATTAAAAATAAAATATTAATATTTTAAGCTATCTTCAAAATATATTCTATAAAATTTGATCATCTGCCTTGAGGAACTAACAAAAATGTATTCTAAGCCACGTAGTGTTGTAAATAGAGTTCCAGACCTAGAGTCAGGAAGATTCATCTTTCTCAGTTTGAATATGGCCTCAGATTCTTTCCTAGCTTTTTAACTCTGGACAATTCACCTGTTTACATCAGTGTCCTCATTTGTAAAAGAAGTAGAGAAGGAAATGACAAACTACTTTAGCATCTTTGCCAAGAAAACCCCTAATTTAGTAGAGCAGATTGCCTCGGAAAAACTGTAGCATTTAAGATAGGTTATGTTTGTGAATGAGGCAGAGCATCACCATCAATAACCAACCTACTGCTACACCCAGTTCAGGAAAATCAGCCTTGCTAAAGCAACAAGCCTCTGGGGAGAGAGATAAAAAGCAAGGCAAACCAGAAGCACAACTACCATCTTCCTTACTCTCACCCCTCAAGACAGTCCAGGACTCTGAACCCAACAGCCTTGCAATTTGCAATGTTTTAATCTCAGTGCCCTCAGTCATCTCCCAGAAAGCAGTGCCTCAGGAGAGAGAGTCTAGCAACTACTCATGGAGGTGCTACAACCACAGTTACTAAAGACTCCAGAAAAAGTTATTGCCACCAAAGCCTTGCACTGCGTAATGGTTCAACATGAGAAACTGATATTTTATCAGTGGAAATAACACTAAAGATGAAACAGTAACAACTGCCTGCCGCTGCATGGGAACATTCTAGCCCAATTGCAATCTAAACCTTTCATCTGTGCTATCTTATACATTAGAATTTGAACTTCTTAAGAGCTGGGACAGGCTCATTTTTCTGTTTCCCTGGTGCTTTGCACATAGGAAACAATAAATGCTTCATTCATTCATTATAGTGGACTATAAAATACCTGAAAAGATATATGGCTATTCTGTAGCCATCTCCAACAGGCTATCAATAGCAAAGTGTTAAATTTTCAGTGTGAACATTTACCTCTCAAAAATTGGCAAATACTACCAATCAGGGCTGAATTTATTGTTTTGTTGATTATCTAGGTTTAAAAAAGTGATGGAAAAAAGTTAAATCACAGGTTAAATTTAAAAGTATATTTTAGGTATGTAATTTATTTATTTATTAGAAGACTTGGTTTGTTAAATATTTACCAATATAACCCTGGGCAAGTGACTTATCTTCCTCTCAGCTACACCTTCTTTATTTGTAAAATAAAATAGTTGGAATGGAAATGGAAGGTAATTTGATGTAGTGGAAAGGGTTCTGGGTTTCAAGGTGAGGGTGTCACTTTAAATCTGAGCCTTGTTACTTATTACTTATGTAATGTTTAGCAAGTTATTTCCCTCTGAGTCTCAATTTCCTCATCCATAAAATGATACAATTGGATTGGATTACTTCCAACTTGAAATACAGAAGTCATAGAATATCTAGATTTCCTTCTAAAGCTAACATTCCATAATTATGTTGTATTGCCAAGTAAGAAAGAAAAAAAAACATGGAATGTTTTGAAATGAAATGAAAATGAAATGAAATAAGATCTCTGTTCTATCACACAATGTCCATGAATTACCGTATAAGACTTATGCTTAACACTGAAAAAACCCCAGCCTTTGTTTTCTGCCATCTGCCAGTCTGATAAGTATGCTATCTATGCTTTCCTCCCAGTCATTGATAAAAAGATTTTATTGAATCTTGGCAGTGCCCTGGGGCACTCTACTAAAAACCACCCCACATATAACCAGGAATGATTAATTGGTTAAAAAAATCTAAATTTTCTCTGGTAGGAGAAGAATGTCAATCAACACAGGGCTTATAGGATCAGAAAAAGAAATTCTGCTCAGGTTGATGGTTTCTAATAGACTTCTGATACGTGAAATAGATTGGAAAAAAAAAAAAGTTATGTGCGCGTTTGTGGCATGATTAGCTGAGAAAATTCCAGTGTGTCTACAAGTAATAGCTCCACAATGTGGTTTTCCCCCTAAGTTTCAGGTGGTAGTATGTTGAATGTTTCTAATTGGATTTGAGCTTTTGGAGGGGAGAAGGTAAATTATTTCTTATATCTGTGTCTGTGCATGCATAGGCACATGTATGTTTGTATGTATTAACTACTTATTTTATTGAAATTTAGAATTCTGTTCAAGTAAATTCTTAAGAATATTGAAAGACAATTTCTATAATGTCTGATACTCATAGTTCAACCTAAAGGAGTTGGTCTTTGGTTAACCCTCAAGTTTATGTATCCCAAAATGTAATCTTTAGGTAAATTTATGAGCAACTTGGGGCCATAATAGTGTCCAGCCTGGAGTCAGGAAGACTCATTTTTGTGATTTCAAATTTAGTCTTTGATACTTACTAGCTATGTGACCCTGGGTAAGCCACTTACCTGTTTTTGCCTCAGTTTCCTAATTTATACAATGCATTAGAGAAGGAAATAGCAAACGACTTTAATATCCTTATCAAGAAAAAATTCCAAATGAGGCAACAAGTAATAGGACATAACTGAACAATTACTGAACAGAATGAATGATTTAAAATGAAAGGTTAAGTCGGTGAAAGGCCTAAGACAGCTATATAAAATATAAATCCTGCCTTTACCAGAATTTATCATTAAGAGAGAAGAGGATTTCTTTTTCCCTTCTTCATTGAACATTATGCTCCTGGTAAGTAGAAACCCCTCATTCACCATTCTTCCATCCAATAGTAGTTTGAGAGTTCTTGGATTGAAGAGAGTTGGTCTCACTGGGTGTCTGTAGTTGTTTTTTTTTTTGCTTTATTTGGATAAAAATATTAATGTTAACTATATAAATATTAACAATATAATATCCCATGTGGAAAAGGAGCCCCAGGTGAGTGTTCCATAAAGGAAAATACAAAAATGTATCCTAAGAACAAATATAGATAATTATGATAAAGAACTCAATATAGGATTATTCCTGCAATACTCTCTCCTTTTCTGGGAACATTTACCAAATCTAAAATAATTACAGATATTTCCTCTTATCCATCAATTCACAATTGCACCAAATCGATTCTGATCATAATGACATCTCCTTTGCTTGAAACAGGTAAGTGAAAGAGCACTGGATCTGGAGTCAGGAAGACCCAAATTCAAATAAAGTCTTAGATATTTACTAGGTATATGACCCCAGACAAGTCACTTAACCTTCATCTTGCCTCAGTTTCCTCAGTACTTTAATACTTATAATCTGTTTTGACTTGGTCTTAAATAGTAAATAAGTAGCATATACATCCATGGTTATTGTGAGAATTAAATGAGACAATATCTGAAAGTATGCATTATATTTAATAAATACATGAATCCTTCCTTCCTTGAATATAAGACACATGTCTTTACCACAAATGAAGACTCCCCAAGGTGAATCATTTACTGCTCAACTGGACCTAATGCACAAAGTGCTCAATGTAAACCACATTCAGTTTTAAAGTAGTTTAAAAAGGATATTTTCTTTTTTTCTTGAAAATTATTTAGTCATTTGTCCATTGCAACAAAAATAGTACAATAAAAATGTAAATCCTGTACTTGTGCACAGCTGGTTAGTTCTTCTAAGACTCAATTAGGCTACTTGACCCAGTTTTCATTTTACTTATCAGAAACAGAGCAGCTAATTATAATTTTAAAAATTCACATGAATGAGTTCATCTAGATGATTTCTCAACAGTAAAAGTACATTTAAAAAGTTCATAGATAGAAATAGATTTACACAAGAATGAACATAATTCATCTCTTGTGTTGTCCACTAAGTATATTAGGAGACTGTACAAAAGCATCTGAGACTTTGCCAGAATTAAAGTAAGTTGAAATAAAAATTTTCTTTTCTAAAAATGATGTGACTTTTTTGTATTTATGAGTTAATTTAACTCTTTTCTGGTTTAAACTCATCCTATAGAAACATTTGTATTTAACATGTTTCTCTACCACTTTCCTCTCATCATTTGTCACTACTGCTCCTTATGTGGTTTGATTTACTCTTAAAATGGGCCATTGAGGAAAAATAAAAAAGTATTAAACAATATTTAGAAGGAATGTTTCCTAGAAATTAAAAAAAGAATCACTTTGGTGTCGTCGCTAGTCATCAAATAAAATGTGCTAGTCATCAGTTAATGTTTATTTTTTGAGGGAGAAAAAAATAAATCAAAGCAGAGTGTATTAAAAATGATCACTACCTACTCTGCCTATTAGATTATTTATGGTCATTTTTGTAAGGCTCTGAATTTAAATCCCTTAAAATCATCTATTCCCTTTCATCATCCTTTAGAATCTAGATCGTTCTTTTAGGATTTTGGAGTGCCAATGGCAACCAACCAATCCTTTCCCTCAGTGATAATGATAGAGAATTCTCTTACTAAGAAGAATCCTGTGGAGTTGGCTGGGTTTATATGCTTTTTGCATTATTTTAAAAACCATATGGACATAATATAATCAGAGAAATTTGTAGGAAGCAAAGGGAGGTAGAGCCTCTAGTGAATATTTCATTGTCTATAGAGATGAATAGCATAACCCTGGAAAATAGAAAATTGCTAAGACTATGGCCTATGCTTGTTACAATTATGTATAATCAGACTTAATTATGATGTTCTAGAGAAATTCTCTTGTTCAAGTAAAATACTACATTTGCTTCTCACACAGATGTGACTTGTTTGACTAAAAACAAAAATAACCAACTTTAAGGTATGTGTAACAGCTGAAATAACTCAGAAATAACATGTTTTATTTTTTTTTTTTGCTCCTCTTTTATGTCTGTAATGTCCACAGGAAATACAAAATTCTAGTAATAAATGATACATATTATCACAGAAGTGAATTGTTACAGCTCCTCACCTTTCTCTTGTCATTTAAAGACAAGGTGAGCCTCATTCTTCAAGCTCAACATTAGTAGTTATCAATTTATTTCTAAGCACTGCAGGAATTCAGGATTTCATTTTTGACTTTATATAGAAGTAAGAGCACCTGAAATCAAAATGACAGAAGCTGAAGTTCATAGTACTTATTGTGAAAACCTCAGCTATGACCAAGAGAGGGATCAGCCATAAAAACTGATTGGGGTATGAGGAGTTTGATCTCCTATTTATAAAAGCAAGAGACAAAGATTTGTGTCTTAGCTACTTATATGATGTCCTAACTTTGCACGCTGAAAGATCACATTTAGTCCTCCTAATGAATCTGTGGAAGAAATACAATACCTAAGTTAAGGAGCTCTGGTATAGCACCATATCAAGCTACTCTAGGTTTTAGGGGGGGAAACAAAAAAAACTAAAATTATGGGGACATTTCAATGAATGATCAAGTGGTTCATTAGATCATTTTAAATCACCAGAGTCCACAAATGAATAGATATGTCTACCTCAATACTTATAGTTATACTATACCTATTCATATATATATTTGTAGTCTATTTGTCTATCTCTTTATTATCTATGGTTCTGTCTATTGGTCTATATAGTTATCTATCACTGTCTATATCTATCTTTATATCTATCTAACTAATGAACTATTTAACTATATATAGCTATAGTTATAGGTCTACAAAGCCATACCTTTATAAATCTATAGATATGCATATGTACATGTGTGTATCCAATACAGTGGAAATCCCATAATCTAATTGTAGAATATGGCAAGTCAAGAAACATCTAAAGAACAATGTGAAAGTTCATTGATCCTTTTTGTACCTCTGAAATCATTTAGACCCTTGCTTAGCAAAGCTGTGTTAGAAAAGGAAATGGAGTATCATATGCTAGAAACAGATGTAGTCCAGTCCATAAGAGGAGTCAAGTATAAGAATATCTGAAAGGTAGGAAAGAGCCAGGTTATGGAGAGTTGAAATGCCAGCAAACTTTATCCTCCTGAAGGTCCTAGAGAGCCACTATAAATTTATTTAGAGTATATCCTGTCTGCAAAAATAGTTCTTTAGAGAGGGCAACCCTTCAAGTTTCTCTGAGGTATTTCTTTTCACAAAAGAGATAGCACAGCTATTAGACAGCCCTGAGTGCTGGCATCATTCTGATGAATGACATATTGTCCATGAACTGCTGTTAAGCTGGCAGTGTCTTTCTTTCACAGGTTGGATTCTGGGCATAGGGAATAGGGGCTAAAGGGCAAAGACTAGAAGCCATATCTCATGATATCTCATTCATGCATCTTTACATCAAAATAATTCTGTTAAAAAAAGAAATATTGAGCAGAATTATAAAAGATATGAAAATTTCAGATAGAAAAACATTTCAATTTTCAAGCTTATGACACAGCTAAAACAAAATAGTTCAGCCATATTTTTGTTCCAATCAAAGATATGAAAGATATATTTTTGCTACTGTTTTTATTCCACAACTTGAATATTCACAGATGTGCTTATTTTAAGAAACTATAAGTCTAAGAGATAATTAGATGACATTCTACCCAGAAAGAATAGATCTTTTAAAAAAGATGTTAAGAATATAAATTTAAACTGTAATTCACTACTTTTATCTCTCATTCCTTCAACGTTTTAGCACCACATGTTTCACAAGTTCTTTCTCAGGCTGTGACCATAACTAGAAGGCCAAGTTAAAAATAAGATCACTAACAATTCTGATATTTTTTTAATGGGTGAGAATCTAAGATCATCAAATGGTGAATAACCATGGTTTAGGAAAATATCAAAGAAAGTTTTCCTTCTCTCTGTGTCACTGTGTGGGTGAATATTCCTTATCATCATACAGCTTTCCTTCAAAAAAACAAAGAATTCATTTGTGCAAAAAAAAGGTTAACTATAATCTTAAAAGTAATTTTAAAAGAAAATTTTACTTTAATTTTAGTAAAATCATACAATTACAGATTGGGGAGAGAATTTAAAGGATTGTTTGCTGACTTGAAGTGGCTATAATTCTCTCTAGATCATTTCCAACTTGTAAGAACTCATTTTAAGAACTTTAGTGATGGGGCATACATTATGTACTTAGGCCATTTCATTTTAAGATAGCATTGTTAGTAATTTCTCTACCTATATATTGAGCCTAAATCTGTTTCACTGTGATTTCTGCTCATTTCTAAACACTTCATCTTGAAGCCAATCAAAAGTCCAATCTGCATTCTACATTATAATTCTTCAGATACTCAAAGACAAAGAAAATGCTCCAATAGCTAAATTTTATCTTCTCTAGGCTATATATCTCCTTTCAAACTGACATTTTGCAGCTTGGCTTTAAGCTTCTTAGGATGTTTTTGAAAGCTCTCCTATGGCCATATTCTAATATCTGTACTTGGATTGTGGTATAATACAATAGATGTGGACTAAACAAATTTATGCTATGACTACAATAATTTTAAAGCAGCAGGCCATTATTTTTCAGCATTCTTTCTTTATCAGGTCTCATCTTACTGATTGTTAATCTTTCTATTTCTCCTTTAAATTGACTTGTGGTTATGTTTCAATTTTTAAAAATCTTATAAATGTATAAATGAACAACTTTGAAAAACATAAGAAATTTCATCATCGGAAATGACCAGCCATTTTCATTATCAGTGACCAATTGTGATATCAGAAAATAAAGAATACCATCTGATTCCTGACAGAAATGATATAGTAAATATACATAATGTGATCACATCTTTCTATAGAGCACAGTGCTCTATATGGAAGTATACCGATGGTTGACTGAAGGTCCAGTATACTTGCTTACAAATAAGAAGTGTGACCTATTTGGTTTTGCATTTGATTTCAAACACAGAACATCATTGGATTTGTACCCTGGTATACTACTGCATAATGGATATATAGGTCACTGAATGCTTACACAATATTAAAAATCTGTCCATGATTAATAATAACTGTTTGATAACTGAATTCTGGCTACTTTTAGCTTCTGGGATAATTAAGCTCAGAGATTAGGACAAGTATATTGGTTTAGATAAAAAATGTCAAGAATAGGGTTTTTTTTTAAGTTTATTGTATCAATTGCTAACTTTAGGAGAGGAATTTCTCTCAGTAGCTAAATTCAACTCTATCATTTTATTAATAAGTTTACAGTTGAGGATGATGAAGCCAGAAATACTAAATAGCTTGATTAGTATCATACAGAAAAATCTAATCTACTGATTCCTGGCCCTGCATTCTTTTCCATTGCATGATGTAGGCTCTTTATTTTTTTAATTAAAAAAACAATAAATTAATAAGAATATCTTTTAAAGGCTTCTGGCAACCAAGATTTTGGAATGCACTGAGCTTGCCCAATATACCTCAAAACAACCATGCATGTACACACACACACACACACACACACACACACACACACCAGATTCTAAACAAATTTTGGAACAGCAAAACCAATGAAGACAGAGTGAAGCAGGCTTTCACCAAAAGAAAACATAGAGATAGAGTAGAAAGGACCCTATTTTACTGGGAAAAGAGGGGAGATCATTGGATCTGGTAGCTTCAGGAGCAGCCCAGAAGGATTTTAGAATCCTGAGGAGCAGCCCAAACAAGCATACCATTGGGTACCCTCAGAAGTGGCAATCTGATGCTTATGATTTCCCCAGGAGCTAGCAATTGAGGTACAGAATCCAGTTCAATCCAGTGCATGTGGCACCAAAGGAAATCCAGACAGTATTCTCTTCACACCAGAAGTGGAACTTAGCTTTAATATGTAGGCAAAGTTATAAAAAGTTCCCCTCAAATAAGCAAAATACAAAGATTGACCCAAGTAGACCTATAAGAGATGCCATTTTCTCAACAAAACAACTCAGAAAGTTTATCTAATTGCCTCAGTTACAAATGCCCATACTCTTGGTACTGAATAAAAATACTACCAAAAATATTGAGCAGGTCATATCAATCTGACATCGTGAAGCATTTTTTTCAATGTGAAAGCAATTTTCATCCTCTATTCAGGAAAAAAAAGTGCTTAAAAGAAACACCAGGTTGTCCTAACCTCTTAACTCATCTTATGGGAATCAGTTCAATGCAATGCAATCTACTCCAAATCAATAAACATTTATTAAGAATCTACTAGTGTAAGACATTCTACAATTCTAGGCATACAAAGAAAAAACAAATAGTCCCTTGAGATTTAAAAAAATCTACATTTCTCCTTTCCTTATTGTTGTTTAGCTGTTTTTTCAGTTGTGTACTCTTCAGGACCACACTAGAAAATCCTTGGAAAAGATACAGAATTGTTTTTTTCATTTCATTTTCCAACTCATTTTCAGAGGAAATTTTCAGGGAAGCTGAGGTAAACAGGGTTAAAAGACTTGCTCAGAGTCACAGTTTATAAGTACCTAAAACCAGTTAATGAGTCCTGCTGACTGCAGGTCCAGCACCCTTTCCACTGTGCCACAAAACAAAGGTAGTATACTATAGAGCTTCACTGAAAAAAACAAGCAACTCTACTCGATGCTTAGGCAGTTTCCTTAGACCCCTCTTTTGAATTGCATTTCCCAAATGCCCTCATTGAAATAAATTTCTTTTGTCTTAGTCATAGTCATTTTTTAAACATCTGATTATGTTCTACATATAAAAGGTCAGGCTTTTCAAATAAGATATGCTACATGTTGGGTTTTTTGCATGTTTTTTGCTTTTTAAAGTAAACATATTGTGATTTTCCTTTCCTTCACATTTTCCTATATCTTTTTTTTTTGCAACATTAATGCATTACTAACTATAGTGAATATCCCTTTGTCCATTCTATCCATTTGTTATAGCCTATTACTTCAGTCACTTAAAGCAGTTTCTCATTATGTCATTAAGGTCACATTATGTCAGAAGATCAAAACCCATTGATCTTAATTTTACCCTTGGCTTGTATTTTTGATATTTTTATGATTTATGATATATTTATGCTTATATTTATGATATTAGGTAATGATACTTTAAAATTATCCTGGTATCTTACATGCAGTCAATTTTTAATAACAGGTTAATTAAATTCAACAAATTTTTTTTGAATACCTACTATTCTCAAGGCACTGTGCAAAGAGATAGGAAATAAAATATCATCTTTTCATCCTCCTAGCACTCATTGATGAGGGTCAGTATCATAACAAATATGTTTCATATGAAAGTAAAAAAAAGAAAAAGTTTGATAGTCCTGTTCTTAAGAAATTCATATATTAATGAATGGTGCAATATATAAAAAAACAAAATAAAGTTGTTAGATCGCAACAAGTGAGAATAATCAGTCCTGTGAAGTGGTTGCATTATTCAAACTTGCACAGTATCTTTCCATTGGGCTGGTACCATTTACCACAATTTACCACTTCAAATAGTATGAATTCGAATGTATGTGATCATTTCAGAAGATTCATTATTTACACTAATCAGAATATAGTTGTATATGTAATAGAATACAGTTTTTCTAAAGAAAAAGAAGACCAAGAACTAGGGGTGTGAGAATCAAGAGCGGCCCTGTATAAGACCCCACTTCTTCTTTGAGGAAGCTAGAATTTCTAAGAGGCAGAGGTGAGAAAGGAGGGCAATTTAGAAATTAAACTTAGATATTAAATTTAGACATCCCAATTTAACCTTTATATTAGAGAACCAAAAACCTAAATCTAATAATATTTAATTCTAAATTATGAAGAACAGAATGATCTAGGAAGACACAGAAATGTCACATCTATTCAACTAGGTTAAGACTAATCATTCAGGTGTAGAAGAGTTATCTAGGTATGAGATGAATATTTGTGTATGGATTGGGCAGGGTTAGGTTCTGGGAATCAGTAATAGAAAGAGAGGTAACTCCTCTCCATATATACACACATACATATGTATACATTGTGTTTATACAAATATATATATATATATATATACCTACATATATATATATACACAAACACATTCAACAGCAATAATAGATATGATAACATACAGTGCTTTAAGGTTTGGAGCAGTACTTTACATGTGTCATTTATATTTCCTTTGATTGTCACAACCTTATAGATGTAAGTGTACATTTTAAATCTAAATTTAATTGGTCGCCAGGGAAAATCCCAAATAAAATATTGAAGTCAGTTTTGAATTTTATGCTGGTTTAATTAACATAGAGGGAAGGAATTAAGAAGAGAGAGGAAAAGGGTATAGGATTTTTCCCACCTAGACTGTGCCAGGGGGAGTTCAAAGACCTCTACCACGAGGTCTTTTCAGTAGGGGTATAGACATTCCTGTTTTGTTAGACTAAACACGGTGGAGTAAATCTAAAATTCACAATCCCCCTGATGATGATTGGGAGACTAGTCTCCCCAATTGATCACTAAATATAATCATCCTGCACCTCCAAAATTTCTAACTGTAGGTGCATATAAAATTTCACCTTCAAAGAGGAAACTACAATAGTTAGATAGAAGAGGGAAATAGAAGATAGACAGACAACAAAACCAATGTTTGCTGGGACATTGACAAAAACCAATTAAGGGGCAGTCACCTTTTGGCATAAGAGTATACATTCAAATAAATGTTCAATAAAACTTCAGTTCAATCAACCACACCCAAAGTTCATTCTGGATCTTCTTGATGTAGTGTAGGTTTTCTGGCACCTTTCTGCAACAGTTCATTCTCTGGATTTAGGAGTTAGCCAGCTTCTTTCCTTTAAAATCTTTCTCGAACAAAATTTTAAAATCTTGAATTTTTATTAAAATACAATCCCCCCTGAAGTGGGTGTTAAGAAACATCCAGTTCATAAAGTAGGTGCTATTATGACCCCCATTTTGCAGGTGAGGAAATGGACTGAAAGAGATTACATGCTGTAAAAATAAAGGTGAGAATACAAAAACGAATATAAGCAATGAATTTGATTATTGATTATAAACTGATTTTAGATACTATGCTTGTTGCACTCACAAAGTATCCTCAGTTTATATCAGTGAAGTGAAGTTCATGAATGAACTCTTCTTCAGGAACAGGCACAAGGATGCTAAAGAGACTCTGCTTATAAAAATAAAATATTTATTGAAATATATAAGGATAAAAAAGGATTTCAAAATCTAAGGGATTTTAATTCCACTCAAATAAAACTCCCTGGTTCTGCAAGGAACCACTTCTCCTATTCTTCAAAGGCTACACTAATCCTTCCTGATCTGACTAACCCAAATTTTCCCTATTCTACAATAAACTATGCTATTATCCCTATAATTTTTCATTTGTCTCCAAGTTACAAAAATTACAAAGGCTAGCTGGTTGAGTCTCAACAAGATTCAAGTTAGGACTTAGCCTTAAGTTAAGGAGTTAGGAGCCTTAGCAAACTCAGAGTCCAAACCAAAGACCAAGTCTTTCTTTAGTCTTCTCAGAATTAAACAATCTAGAAAGATAGTAATTGCCATGGGCAAAGTCCACCCTTACCCACAACTCCAGGCTATCCGGACTGGTGGCAAAAGATCAGTCAACAAAAATAACAAACAGAAGACAGCTTAATCATTACAACCATGGAATTGTTTTGCATCTCAAAGCTGCTCCAACATTCCCAGGTCTGGGATTTATTTTTATACCCATTTTCTTGGCATGCAGGTATACAAAATCAAAGAGAGATAATTGGAAAAGTGATACATTAACTTTTAACAAATCACTTGATTAACATTCTATATTTTTCTATTGTGATTAAAGACAGAATAAAGGTTGCATACAAGATAAATGATTTCATCACAGGTGGCTTAATTTTCTCATTACCCTGTGAGAAGTTTTGAACTTACAAATAATCAAGGAAAATTACATATTGCTTTTAATAAAATGGAATAATTAATTAGCAGTTCCTAGAAGAGAATTCAACAATCATACCATTGAGGCTGAGGGTACTGGGAACACAATTCAAATTTAGACTGGTCATTTCTCAGGTTCTTTACTAGGGAGTTCCTGAGTCATTGAGGCATACTGAAACTTGATGTACTTGTACTTATTGCTTGGGCCTCTATGATTGATTTGTGTACTGGCTTCATGAGAACAGGCTTCTATGAGTAGGAACGTTCTTGGGCTTGGCCTGTAGCTGCAGTTTTGCTGGGAATTATGTACCTAAGTAAAAAATTAACCCATGATAGTCTTTTTGGGATTGGGTTTAAGGGACTGATCTTTTGGTGATGTTTTGGGGAATTAGGGTACAGGTATTTGGCTCTTGCATCATTTCTTTTGAGACTAGGGGGAATAATAATCATGTCAATTCATAGGTAAGGGGCATTGATGAAAGAGGTCATGTAAAAGGGGGTTGGGTGGGCAATCACATCTCACCAAGGACCACTCTGTGGTCTCCCCAGCTACCACATATGACTCTGTCAAGGCGTTGTGGTCTGATGGCTCCCAGCAAGTAATAGATAGTCAATAGCGTTTCCCAAGTTGGAAAAAGAAAATGCTTAACTCCTTTAGGTCTTTACCTCAGAGAGAGAGAGAGAGAGAGACAGAGAGAGAGAGAGAGAGAGAGAGAGAGAGAGAGAGAGAGAGAGAGAGAGAGAGAGAGAGAGAGAGAGAGAGAGAGAGAGAACTAGAGAGAGAGGCAAAGATATTAACTCCTCAAAGCCCTCAGAGCCAGAGTCTCTGTGTGACTGACAACTGCTACAACTGTCAACATTTGAAATTGACACTGTCTCAGATCTGCTTGAAACTCTGATTCTTTCTCAAGCCAGCTTCTCTTCTCTAAACTAATATAACCAGACCCAATTTCTAATAATATATCCTTATAGTGCACACAGATAATAAGTGTCTGAGGAAGGATTAGGCCTTTCTCATTCCAAATCCAGCACTCTGAACCATGTAATCACTATGCACAACCTACTCATCCTAACAAATGTGGGACTTTGTTTCTCATCAAGAACATCAAGAACACATGCAATTTAAAAGCAATAAACATTTATTAAAATCTAATATGTACAAGGGAATTTCTTATAGGATAGGAAAAATTTTTTTTAAAAGTTCCTACACTTAAAGAATTTATATTTGAGAGGAGAGAATAGGCATTTATATAGTGCCTACTATATGCCAGACTCAGTGATAAAGCTTTTTATAAATATTATCTAATTTGATCTTTATAACAACCTTTTGATGTAAGTGTTGTTTTTATTCTTATTTTTACAGTTGAGGGAATTCAAGCAAGCAGTAATTAAGTGACTTGCCCAGAGTCACCTAGCCAATTTAGTGTCTGAAACTGAATTTGAACTCAGATCTTCCTAATTTCAAGACTAGTATTGTGTCCACTATGCCACTTAATTGCCATATATATATATATATATATATATATATAACATAAACATATGAATAAATATACTATAATTGAAGGAGGTATAGGAAGTACTATTAACAAAGCCTTACATTAAGTGTATGCATATGACATCAATCTTATTAAAAACTTGAAATTCTAAAAGGATAAATGAAGAAGTCCCTTAAAGACATGAGGAACTAACTGTGTAAAAGTTTCAGAGATGAGATATATCAAAGTCAGTTAGGCTGAAATGTGGCCAGTGTAGCAGGGTACCAGGCAATAAACCTAGAAAGAAAGGCTGGAGACAAATTATAAAGGTCTTTTAAATGCTAAGATGAGGAAATTGTTTATGAATATATATGTTTGTATGAGTGTGTGCATGTGTATGCACAAATATTTGGTCTTTCAATAGGGAGTCACAGAAATTTACCATCTCTCTTGTGGATAGATTGATGAGAGGAAGTGACTGGAAGTCACAGTACAACTAGGAGATTGATTTCACCTATCATTACTTTGAGTAAATCCATTAGGGGACAGAATGAGAAGGAAATTACCCTTCTCAGAGTTAGCCTATAGCTACTAACTTGCTATACAGGCCCAGATAAAAGTATCTTTTTATTCTTTATATTCCTTTCAATAAATCTGTTCTGTGCTTAATTATTCAGATTAAGCTGCTTTCTAAAAAACAAACAAACCCCTCATAGAATGAAAATGAGTCAATTTGATATATTCCCAGGATCTGAGGGCTGGGTAGGGGCTCAGTCATTGTTGAGAAGCCTTTAACTATATAGTGTGACTGTATTTCTTGGCTACAGGTTAAACTTAAGAAAAATAATATAACTAGAAGGTCTATTTGATAAATATTAGAAAATATTAATGCAATCAAAAATCAAATGAAAACAAATAATCTTATAATAATCATTGTATAATGGAGGTGGTATGTGATAGTAGAAATAAAATTAGATGACATCAGAATCAAATCAAATCAAATAAAAATCAGAATTATTTTTTTCACTTTTAAAGTAGCAAAACTTTATTCTTTTTCAAGATGTGGAAATAATACTGAAGAGAAAAGCATGGGTTTGAACTTCCTGTAGTTGATATTAAAATGGTTCTAGTACAACTCTAAGGGGTCTACTAAAATCAACTCAGTCCTTTCATTATATAGTTGGGAAAAATTAAAATCCCAGGAGGGAAAAGGATTGCTTGGGTTACAAAAAAAAACAAAAAAACAAGACTTTAACACAAATCTTCAGATTCCAGGTCTAGTGTTCTACTTAAATATACAGCAGTAGTATATATATACTCAAATATAGCGCAGTTTTAAGTGGTTAAAACTAGGTTCAAATGTGTCCTTAAAAACTTCCTAGCTGTGTGACCCTGGGCAAGTCACTTAATCCCCACTGCCTAGTCCTTACCACTCTTCTGCCTTGGAACCAATTCTAAAATGGAAGATAAGGGTTTAAAAAAACTGCACTAAGACTTTTTATGGTCAGTTTTTATTATATTGCCCTTAGCCTCCCTGATTGGTGCTTGGTGTCCTGACTAGGTCACTTACCAGTTGTTGACCTTATCCAAAACATTTCATTTTCTTTTTTTTAAAATATGAGCCAATAGATTTATGGCCTAGCCCACCAGAGAAATGTTGGGTGGAGTTGTAAATCACTACTTTTTTTTTTAAACCCTTACCTTCCATCTTGGAGTCAATACTGTGTATTGGCTTCAAGGCAGAAGAGTGGTAAGGGCTAGGCAATGGGGGTCAAGTGACTTGCCCAGGGTCACACATCTGGGAATTGTCTGAGACCAGATATGAACCTAGGACCTCCCATCTCTAGGCCTGGTTCTCAATCCACTGAGCCACCCAGATGCCCCCTATTTCACTTTCTTTAATTGTTATTTGCTAATCTGCAAAATGATGGAGTTGAACTATAACATTTTAAGGTATTATGTTTAATAATTATTATATAAATTATAATTTTATATTATTATTATAAATCTACAACAAAATCAAAAATGATAAAAAGATAGCCAAAAGTATTTGTTTACTATAAAAACATTTTTGATGGAAGTCTACCAATAATTGTTGCCTAATTTACTAGGATAACTTGAAGATCTGTAATTTTTTCAGTGACAACTCCCCTGTTAATGGAGATGACAACTCTCTGTGCTTCAGTATATGGTCTTCAGAAATTGTTCTGATGGAAAAATTCATCATCCTTCAGCCAGCCTGATGATTGATGAGCTCTTTTGAATTTTAGTATCCTGGTTTTCACCCAAAAGACATATAGATTGTCAGAAAGCTGATACCAAAAGTCTTTCCAGCTTGGAAAGAACTATCAGAGCAAATTCCTTGATCATATCACCTCTAAGAACTATAGGTACTTCTAGGGCATAATGTATTATAAGAAAAGGAGTATAGTAAATTTTGTAACAATTCATGTATTTATATTTGGGTGTAGTAATTTCAAACAGACCAAATAAAAGAATTTATTTTATGTTTTTGTTGATTTCATTAGCTTTTTAAATTTCCCCATTTCTAAGGCCTATGAAAATACAATGACAAAGGGTGAAAAAATGTTGGTTAATAATAAGATTTTTTTCATCAAATCTGCTAATGAAACAAGAAATCAATACCAAAAGCTGCTCTGGAGGACACATGGGCTCTGAAACAGGTGGAGGAGTTCTCATGTCAAATCAGTTGCTGTCAAAGTGTGAAATTAGCATCTGTTTCTGGGCTGTCCGGGTAATCATACAGCTGGAGAACATCCTTAGAAAGAAGTAAACTAATACAGTAAAGAAGTTGAAAGTAACTTTATAATAAATACAAAGTCATATTCAGGAGAGGACCTACCTAAGGTATTAAATATCTAACTAAAGGACTTAACATTTTCCTTTGTTAACACAAACCTCTCCAGGCCTGAATTTCATTTTATTATCATTATTTGGAATTACACTGGAATTTTCACAATAGAAAAAGATAAAAATTAAAATAAAAACCAAAGAAAAATAATTTTCTCTAGTCATATCAACTCTTTCATAATTTGGGGGAAGGATTTAGAGATTTAGAAGTTGACCTTATAAGAAGTACTTGGTATTGCAGCAAATGATATATGACTCAAAAAATGATGGATGGTAAATTTTCACTATAGGGATACTTATAATTAAAGTTTTTGAGAAAGAATACTAGGTTAAAGGAAGAATTTTGTCAGAATTTGAGAGAAGGGGCAAAAGGTCTAAAAAGAGTATTGAAAGAAAAGGGAATTATAGATAAGATTAGAAAGAAAGCAATAAGTTGGGAAAAATATAGACATTTTTTTCACATAAAGGTATTAGATCTAAATAATATAGAGGCCATTGGCAAATATATAAGAATCTATGTCATTCCCAAAAAAGATATGAACAGTCAAATTTTAGATAAAAAAATCCAAGCTGTGTTTAACTATATTAAAATGATTTAACCCATTACTGATTATTGAAATGCAAATCAAATCAACTCTGATATATAGTCTCACACCCTTCAGATTGACTAAAATGACAAAAGGGTGAAGATGTGATAAAATAGGGACACTAATACATTGTTGGTGTATGTGACCTGATTCAGACATCTTGGAATGCAATCTGGATTGATATTAAAAGAGTTATAAAACTGTGTGTTTTTCTTGACCCAGAAATATCACTATAAGAATTATTTCCTAAGGTGATCAGGGGAAAAAAAGGGCCTACATGTAAAATATTTAAAGGACCTTTTTTTGTAGTAGGAAAGGACTAGAAATTGAAGGAATGCCATCAGTTGGGGAATGGCTAAATTAGTTGTAGCATATAACTGTGATGGAACACTACTGAGCTATAAGAAATAATGAGTGGGTTAATTTTGGGACAACATGGTAAGTCCTAAAAGAAGTTATGGTCATAACCAAGTCATAACCAAGAGAACAGTATATATGAGAAATATTATTTGAAGCATGACTTATGAATGTCTACCTCCAGAGGAAGAACTGATGAATAGAAATAGATGAGACATAGTTTTTTATATGATATTTTGCCAAATGATGCCTTTCCTTATTGGGATACTTTAATGTAACAAACAAATAAGTATTTAATATTAAATAATAAATATGAAGGAAAAAACAGCAATGATTCATATTTTTAATTTATCAAAGTTTTGTGAATAATTTAAGGTGAAAGTAAATAAATTTCTGAAAATTTTAATGGGGAGGTAAGAGACAATGTAAACTTCTGGAGAAAAGGCAGGTAGAATTAAAGGTATGTTGTTAATCCTATACTTTATATAAATTTGGGTATTCTGCTGAAATAATTGGGAAGAGAGAATGAACCATGCAGTAGAAAAGGGTTATAGCTTCCATAGTGTTTTTTCCTAATATTGGGCATATACAAATATGTATTATTTTGTGCAAATGCTTTCCAATTTTTTAATAATTGAAATTATTCATTTTACTTCTATGATATTTTCACTATCTTATCTGCTGGTAGATAGACTAATGATAAGGAAGACACTACAAATCACAATCCAACTAGGAGGCTTTTTTCCCCTTGTTCTAATTTTTTTAAATGATATCACTCATAATGTCTAAAATTATTTTCTTCTAAAGTGCTATCCAATTTTCCCAATAATTTTTATACTATAGAGAGTTCTTGCTTAAATAGCTGTTATCTCTGGGTTTATCAAACATTAAGTTTGCTGTCCATTTGCTATTTGCTACTATATCTTGTCTGCTTAATCTATTCCACTGTTCAACATGTCTTTTTCTTAAGTGGTCCTAAATAGATGTAATAAATACTGCTTTATAGTAATGTCTGAGATTTGATAATGCTAGATTCTCTTTCCACTCCCCCCCCCCACTACAAATTCCCTCAAGATTCTTTACCTTTTGTTTATTTAGACGAATTTTATAATTTTTTCAGACCTTGGGGGATACAACCTTACCCTCTCAGAACTAGATATATACAATCAAAAATAAATGAAAAATTAAAACCATTAAACCAATAAATAAGATAAGGAACTGTTATTAAGAAAAAAAATAAAATATTTAAACCATTGATTGTTCTGATTGCAAAAAAAGAAGAAAACCAAAATTTCTGCATCAAAAAATGAATTAACAACCAAAGAAGGAGAAATGAAACCAATTAATATGAATTGCTTTGTCCAGCTATATGCAACCAAATCTAACAATTTAAGAAAAATCGATGAATAATTAAAGAAATATAGGTCATCAAATTAACAGAAGAGGAAATAGAATACCTAAGCCACCCCACTTCAGAGAAATAAATTGAATGAATCATCAGTGAATTCTCTAAGAAAAAATCCCCAGGGTGAGATGGATTCCCAAGTAAATTCTACCAAACTTTTGAAAAACAATTAACTCTAAATAGTATATAGACTATTTGGGCAAATAGATGAAGAAGGAATTCTATCAAATTCTTTTTATATATACAAGTAAATATGATCCTGATACCTAAACCAGGAAGAGAAAAAACAGAAAAAGAATACTAAAGACCAATTTCCCTAATGAATATTGATGCAAAATTCTTAAATAAAATACTAGCAAAATATCAACAATATATTACCCAGATCATACATTATGACTAGGTGGGTTTTATACCAGTAATACTGGTATGGTTCAATATTAGAAAAACAAACAGTGCATTTGACCTTATCAATTAAAAAATCAATAGGAAATATATGATTATATAAATAGATGCAGAAAAAGCCTTTGACAAAATGTATCACCCACTCCTTATGAAACATCAGAGAGCACTGGAATAAGTGGAATTTTCCTTAAAATGATAAACAGCAGGTATCAGGTATCTTAAGTAATCATATAGCATTTTCTGTAATGGAGATAAACTTGAGGTCTTCCCAATAAGGTCAAGGGTGAAGTAAGGATATTTGTTATCACCACTGCTATTCAATATTATACAAGAAATTATGTCCTAAGAGTCATCAAATTGTGCATCCCCTTTGATCCAGCAATATTAATACTAGGTCTATGTCACAAAGAGATCAAAAAAAGGAGAAAAGAACTTACTTGTACAAACATATTTATAACAGCTCTTTTGGGGATAGCATAAGACTTGAAATTGAAGGGATGTCCATTGATTGGGGAATGGCTGAACAAGTTGTTTTATATGATTGTAATGGTATACTATTTCACCAAAAGAACTGAGAAACAAGATGATCACAAAAACATAAACATAAAAACCTGGAAAGTCTTATATGAAGTCATGTAGAGTGAATTGAGAACAAGCAAAAGAACGTTGTAAATAGTAATAGAAATAAAGTATGATCAACTGTGAATGACTTGAATATCAACAAGGAAAGGATCCAAGACAACTCCAGGGGACTCATGAAAAAAAAAAAGTTTTCTACTGCTATGGAAGGAATTTACAATGTCTGAATGTAGATTTAAACAGGCCATTCTTCACTTTATTTCCTCCAAAATTTTTGTCTCTAGTGTAAGTAGTGTACTTTTTCTATTACAGCATGATGAACATGGAAACATGTATTGAATAATAACAATGTTCAATCTAAATTATATTACCAGACATCTTGGAGAAACAGGAGGGGTCAGAGAAAGGAAGAGAACATAACTTTCAAAATGTCAGGAAACTATTACTAAAAATTATACTGACATGTAAATTGGAAAAAAATTATTAAAATACACTTTTAAAAAGGGGTCAAGTGAAGTGATGACAGCTTAGGCATTAAGGGAATTCCTCTCTAAATAGAGATTGGATTAGATAATTGATTTTTTTTTTAAAATTCTCCTCAATTCATGTTCTGAGAGGGGAATAAAGCAATTATAAATCTCTGTAAAAGAAGTAGGAAATACCTTGTGGAATATAAACTTTGTTAAAGAAAGAGATATGTGAGTGAGAAAGAAACTTGAGAATTGTGAAACCATAACTTCACAAGAAATTTTTGGGGATTATAAATAATAAAATCCTATATTAATAGTATGTGTAACAGGAGCAAATAGGTGGATCTTTGGATAGAAATTCAGTCCTAGAGACAAGAAATCCTGGGTTCAAATCTGGCTTCAGACCTCCTATGTGTGTAACACCAAGCAAGTCACCTAAGTCCCATTGCCTAGCTCTTTCTGCCTTGGAACCAATACTTAGTATTGATTTTAAGTTGGAAGATAAAGGTTTTAAAATAGTACATGCAATAACAAAAAAAAATGGGGAAGACCCAGTTGATAAGAAATACCATTGGCTGGTCAAAATGATTCCTACCAACTGATAGCATGAAATTATTGAATAATTTAAAGGTCAAGGTGCTGTCATAGACATATTAGTCAATAAATTTTGTTTTAATTTTTAAGCACAGAGATGAAGGTACAAGTCATTTCAGTGAATACGTAGCATCTGGAAGCTGGTACTGTACCTATATTCATATATCCAATGAGCTTTATTCCATAGTGCTTTCATTGAGAATTTATCTAAATTCTTGCTTCCACATAAAACTTTTACCTATTTGAGCATGTTCTTGGGAACAAAGAGAATAATTCTTTCAAAATTGTAGAACCATCTGACATTAATAGAGAACTCCAGGAGTCATTAAGATCATCATTTTATTCACAATATATTCACTGATACAATGATATTCTTAGAAGCCACCAGGAAAGACAATAGACATAATATCTTGGTATTTATCTTTTCCTCCCACTGGTTGCTCACACAATTAATTATGGCGAATATTATCATTTCTTCAGCTCCTAAGTTGGGTTCTCTATAAAACTTTCTTTGAAATTCCCAGTTGGAAACAATGTCTTCTTTCCTGAACTCAGGTAATATTATGTTGTGTATTTCTCTAAGGCATTTTCATGCTATAGTTTCTTTTTATTTTTGCAATTTGGTTTTTACAGAAATTTCTCTAATCAAGTGTTTTGATGCCTTTACCACCTTCTATTGAAATCTCTCCTTTCCTTAAAGGCCAGTTTAAGGACCACTTGCCCTGTGGAAATTTTCCTGAAATCCTTAAATGAATATGATCTTTTTTCATAATCCTCACAGAACTTTGCTGATACTTATCTTTAGCATTTATGTCAGTTTCCCCCTTCATTCCCTATATATGTGTCCCTCTTCTTTTCTACTAGGTTGTAAATATTGTGAAAATAGTGATACTCTGACACACATCATTGTATCCCCAGCTTTCCAGTATACTGTCTTGAATACAGTAGAGGTTTAATAAATGTTTACGGAATGAATGAATGAATGGTGAGGATAGGGGTATGTCTTTCTCATCTTTCCACTGCTTAAATGCTCAACAATATTCATTCAATTAATAAGTGAATGAACAAATAAAAGAACAATGGAAAGACCACTATCTCTGGATCCATACATCTAAGTTTGAAACTACATTCTGCTATTTACTGCCTATATTTTAGGCTTCCAAGAGGCAGCACAGCTCTTTGAGCAACTTTGAGCAAAAAGCTATTGGTTGTAAACTATTTTACCAGATTTTTGTCTCTAGGGAGAGAAGTATAAAGGGCTTTATTTAACGAGCTAAGTTTAGAACCATGATATATTGTTTTGCATTTTTGGATTTGCTACTTTGGCTGAGTAAATTTAGGTGAGGTCCCATCTCCTTGGAACTTTTCTCTACAGTAAAGAGTGAGTATTCTAAGGTCCTTTCACTTTCAAAACCCCCAAACCTTCCACACTTTGAGTATATGCAGTCTTTGCTTTGTGGAAAGAGAGATGGCTATGGGTCTAAATACAAATTCCAATTCTACCTGGTGACTTTGAATGACTTATTTCATCTCTCTGGTGTTTCCTCATTTGTAAAAATGAATGTATTGAATTAAATATCCTTGAAGTTCTTTCTAGTTCTAATTTTATAATCCTATGATCTTCATTTGGGTCTGGAATCACTTCCTCCATGATTAACACTGTAACTCCCAAGCAGCATTTAACTTCTTTGTCTGGACACAGATGAGAAGACAAATGGGAGAACAAATATTTCTTGTTATTTGTCTTCTAATATTCTACACACTATTGCTCCAGCCTCTTTTATTTCTAAACTTTAAGTTTCTCCATGTTCTGGTTTCCAAAACTTCCCTTTCTGTGATTTAAGTTGATTGAAATATTTTTCTTTTTGATATTTCAGAATTGTGAGACTCATGGAAGGGTCAAGAACTTTTTGTGTCAGGTACCACATAATTGGATTTGTTTCCTTATTATGCATAGGAGATGGCAGTCCATCTTCTCATCTCCATGTTAAATTCTTAATGACAAAATTGAGTTCTAAGATCCATTCTGTAGCTATCTTAGACTGTGACTACAGAGCTACAGAGGGAGGCCCTTGCAGTTTTTTGAGGGCAAAGCTCTAGTTAAAGAAAATGAAAGTCAATATACCTTAGGGTCTTTCTATTGATGTTGCTTTCTTTCTCCCATAATCAGAACATTGCACCTTTAGGATATGTTTAAACAGATAAAAGCACCATTTGGATTTCAAGGTCAATGCAAAAATTTATTTAATTTCCAGCAGATGTTCATGTACTTAATTGCAAAAATAAAGGTCAAGGTGGTTTTATGTTTTCCTCTTTAAGTCTTCAAAGAAATTACTATAAAAATAGTTGATTCAATATTGCTCATTCACAGTACCAGCAACATGAAAGAGAATTCATTCTTTAACAGCTAGGCTAAAATTTAACAGTGTCTTTGCTATAGATGCTTCAAAATACAGTTACTTTTATATGCGATTTCACAGCCAATCCTAGTTTTAATTTTCAACAAATTATAAATGTGAGTGTAGCTAGGGCAAATAATATTTTTGGGATGTTCACGGTGCCTCCTTGAAATGAGCAAGAGAGAAGACACGGAATTTTTCCCAGGCCAATTTGTAGAATTGGCATGTTGCCATGAACTGATAACATGCCTAAAGAATGCCAAGATCCTCTCTATAGTCATCCATTCATTTAAAAACCTTTGTTAAGCTCTCACTGTGTGAAGCACACTGTGATAGACATTGGCAGATATACAAAGATGAATAAGACATTTTCACTGTTCTCAAAGAACTTACAAGATAGGAGACAGAGAAAAGTTATGTCCACAATTAATTATGACAGAAATCAGAACTTGTGAAATGAATAGTCTTTTGAGGTCAGGTGAGGGAAGTCTAAGAGCTATCAATTATGTAGTAAGTTTTCAAAGTGCTTTATATGAGCACACACACACGCACACACACATACATCATTTGAAATTACAACAGCCCTGAGGGGTAGAAGGCATTATTATTATCTTGTGAACAAACCAGGAGACTAAGACTGAGATAAGTGAAATGATTTCTCAAGAATCCCACTGTTAGTCACCGTATATTTTAAATTCTTGTCTCTTTGACTCCAAGTCCAATATTCTATCTACTGTACCACCTATCTGCCTGTATATGATATAGGTCCCTTGCAGATATGTGGGTAGATGAATGAAAGGCTTTATGAAGGAGTGGCACTTCAGGTACCTTTTCTTATAAGAGAGAAGTTAATCAGCAGATGGAAATGGAGAATAAGACATCTAAACCATAGAGAATAGCTTCAGCAAAGGGAGAAAGGATATCATAGTATACGTGATAGAAGGGAAATGATTCATTTTGTACTGGAAATAGAATACCTGAAGAGAAACAAGACAATTGCACAGGGATCTATATAGGTAGCAAGAACTTTAAAATACTTGTTTAATTGAACTGAATTATGTGAAAGAAATATCTGTACATGTTTCGATGGTTAAATCAGCAAAAAACAGTATGATAGTTAATATTTTACATGCCTCCCCACCCATCAAATGATATATCAATCTACCATGGAGACAAGTAGAAAGCAAACCAAGAAGGCCTTACTATGGTGTAATAGAAAGAAATATATGTAGAGTATAATAAAGAGATTAAGATAGAGATAAGAAAAGAATTTATATATACAAAAACAATTATAGCAGTTTCTTTTGTGGTCCATAGAAATTGAAAGTGAATGGTTGTCCATCATTTGAGGTATGGCTAAATAAGTTGTGATATATACTTTTAATGGAATACTATTGTTCCATAAGAAATAATAATTCACAAAAAACCTAAGAAGACTTTTTGAAGTGATACAAGGTGAAGTGAGTAGAACTAGGAGAACATTAGACAGAGTAATAAGAGTATGTATGATGAGCAACTGGTAATGACTTAACCATTAACATCAAGGCAAAGATCCAATAATTTTCAAAAGAATCATGGCAAAAATAAAAGAATATTCACCACCATAGAAGGAACAGAGTCTGAATGCAAATCAAAATATACCATTGTTTAATTTATTTCATCCAAGAATTTTTCTCTAGAGTATACAATAGGTGTCTCCTTTTACAACATGATGAACAGGGAAATATGTACTATGTGACAATACAGGGACAACTTTTATTATATTACTTGCCTTCTTCAGGAGGAGGGGGGATGGATAGAGAGGGAACTTATGTTGAAAAATATCAGAAAATTAATATTAAAAACTGTATTGACATGTAAACTGAAAAAATATTTATTATATATTTATATGTTATTATAATAAGGAAAAAAGTTAGGGGAAATGGTATGATTTTGATTTCTGGCTCAGTGACCTTGGGAAAGTCATTTAAATTCTAGATTTTAGTTTGCCCATTTGTAAAATGAGAGGGTAGGACCAGATGATTTCCAACTTTCCTTCAAGTAATATAGCATGATTTGTTAAGAGGAAACAACGTGGTACAGTAGATCACTGGACTTGGAGTCAGGATGATTTAAGTTCAAATCCATTCTCTGATATGACCTTGAACAAGTCACTTAGGTTCTTGAAGACAGTTTTTTTCCTAATCAGTAAGGTGAAGATAACAACTACGTTTCAGGGTTTTTGTGAAGATCAAATTAGGATTTTTTTGAACCTTAAGTTACTCTGTAAATACTAGCTGCTGCTGCTACTGCTATTATGGCTGCCACCATCACAACCACCACTGCTACTGTCCATGATAAAATGATCACTAGATTCAGATAACCATTAAAGCAATATTCATTCAAATTCACCTCATTGTGCCTGACAGTATTTGAAAGCAAGATGACATATGATTAGTTTGTTCATTTCATTTGTAACAAATTTTTATGAATTTACAAATCAACAAAATACCTTTTAAATATAGGAAGATTTCTCAACAATTGGTTAGGGAAAGCTAAAGCACCGAAGGTAGGTGGGCTGCCCCATACTATGGAGGAAGAATCTGAATTTGGTGGGGACTTCCGGTTAAGATGGCGGCTTAGAGAAAGCTGAAGTTCAGATCTCCGGAAAACCCTTCCCGACCGATCTCAAACTAGAAGCTCCTAAGGCGCCGAAATTCAAAACGATCAACAGCACAGACCCTGGGAACCCTCCTCCTGGACCTGGACCCTGTTCAAAAGGTACGGCTCCCCTTAAAAGCCAGAACCCGAGATCCCTCGGACCTCAGGGGTAGGAGCGCAGAGTCCAAGGCTCCCGGAAGCGGCAGCTGCGCCGGGCTCAGAGAGCAGGGTCTGAGGAACAACAACCCTCAGGGTCTTCTACCCAAGTCCCAGTCCGGGTGAAAGTTACTGACTGGGGCCTCCGCTACAGAGAGCTGGTCAAAACAACAGCAACCCTCAGGGCGGGCAAGACAGCCTCACGGGCTGGATCCTGCTATCCAAGTCTCAGTGAAAGTCTGTGCTCTCGGAGCTTGGGGAAGCGGCAGCCCATCCCCCCGCAGGCCGACGAAACAGCCTCACGGCCAGGGATTCTGAAGGCAACTTCCGGAAATCGAGCCAGGGGGAGAGTGTGGCCTCGTGGTCCAACCCTTCCATTCCAGTTACAGTGAGCCATATTCAGTTTAACCCAGGGAACGCTCATAGAACCAACATCTGCCCAGGACTAAAGCCTCTGATCACCAGACAAAGACAAGAAAAGCCAATCCTCCACGTTCAGAGATGACAAACTCCACAGAAGCACAGAAGCCCCAAAATACCAAGAAAAATAAGAAGAAAGGGGCGACTCTGGACACATTCTATGGAGCCAAAATACAAAATACAGAGCAGATAGAAGAAGATATACAAGAAAATTCTCCAAAATCTCCCAAAGGAAATAGAAACTCTCCACAAACCCATGAAGAATTTGAATCAGAAAGGACCAAAAAGATGGAAGCCCTCTGGGAGGAAAAGTGGGAAATGATGCAAAAGAAATTCACGCATCTACAAAACCAGTTTGACCAAACTGTAAAAGAAAACCAGGCTTTAAAGCAAGAACTAATAAAGCAAAGCCAAAACACCAAGAAATTAGAAGAGAACATAAAATATCTCACCGACAAGGTGATAGATCTGGAAAACAGGGGGAGAAGAGAAAATTTAAGAATAATTGGACTCCCAGAAAAGCCAGAAATAAACACCAAACTGGACATGGTGATACAAGATATAATCAAAGAAAATTGCCCAGAGATTCTAGAACAAGGGGGCAATACATCCACTGACAGAGCTCACAGAACACCTTCTACACTAAACCCCCAAAAGACAACTCCCAGGAATGTAATTGCCAAATTCCAAAGCTATCAAACAAAAGAAAAAATCCTACAGGAAGCCAGAAAAAGACAATTTAGATATAAAGGAATGCCAAACAGGGTCACACAAGACCTTGCAAGTTCTACTCTGAATGATCGTAAGGCATGGAACATGATCTTCAGAAAGGCAAGAGAGCTGGGTCTCCAACCAAGAATCAGCTACCCAGCAAAACTGACTATATACTTCCAAGGGAAAGTATGGGCATTCAACAAAATAGAAGACTTCCAACTTTTTGCAAAGAAAAGACCAGAGCTCTGTGGAAAGTTTGATACCGAAAATCAAAGAGCAAGGAATACCTGAAAAGGTAAATATTAAGGAAAGGGGAAAAATGTTATCTTCTTTTACTCAAACTCTCTTCTATAAGGACTACATTTATATCAACCTATGTATACTAATATGTGGGGAAAATGTAATGTATAAATAGGGGGTAAAGAAAGACCAAATAGAATAATGGTTCTCACACAAAGATTCACAGGGGAAGGGGAGGGGAAGAAAACTCCTATAAGAAGGAGAGGAAGAGAGGGGGGGGGGGTTACTTAAACCTCAATCTCAGGGAAATCAACTCTGAGAGGGAAAAACATCCAGATCCATTGGGATCTTGAATTCTATCTTACCCAACAAGGGTAAGGAGAAGGGAAAACCAAGGGGGGGAGGGGGAGAGGGAGAACAAAAAGGGAGGGAAAGAGAGGGGGGAGGGGGAGGGAACAAAAGGGAGGGACTAAAAAGGGAAACATCAAGGGAGGGGACAAGGGGGACTGATTCAAAGTAAATCACTGGACTAAAAGGTAGAGCCGAAGAAGAAAAGGTTAGAATTAGGGAAGGCAATCAAAATGCCAGGGAGTCCACAAATGACAATCATAACTTTGAACGTGAATGGGATGAACTCACCCATAAAACGTAGATGAATAGCAGAATGGATTAGAATCCAAAACCCTACCATATGTTGTCTTCAAGAAACACACATGAGGCGGGTTGACACCCACAAGGTCAGAATTAAAGGATGGAGTAAGACCTTCTGGGCCTCAACTGATAGAAAGAAGGCAGGAGTGGTAATCATGATATCTGATAAAGCCAATGCAAAAATAGACCTGATCAAAAGGGATAGGGAAGGTAATTATATTTTGTTAAAAGGGACTCTAGACAATGAGGAAATATCATTAATCAACATGTATGCACCAAATAATATAGCACCCAAATTTCTAATGGAGAAACTAGGAGAATTGAAGGAAGAAATAGACAATAAAACCATACTAGTGGGAGACTTAAACCAACCATTATCAAATTTAGATAAATCAAATCAAAAAATAAATAAGAAAGAGGTAAAAGAAGTGAATGAAATCTTAGAAAAATTAGAATTAATAGACATATGGAGAAAAATAAATAGGGATAAAAAGGAATACACCTTCTTCTCAGCACCACATGGCACATTCACAAAAATTGACCATACATTAGGTCACAGAAACATAGCACACAAATGCAAAAAAGCAGAAATAATGAATGCAGCCTTCTCAGATCACAAGGCAATAAAAATAATGATTAGTAATGGTACATGGAAAACCAAATCTAAAACCAATTGGAAATTAAACAATATGATACTCCAAAACCGTTTAGCTAAAGAAGAAATCATAGAAACAATTAATAATTTCATCAAGGAAAATGACAATGGCGAAACATCCTTTCAAACCTTTTGGGATGCAGCCAAAGCGGTAATCAGAGGCAAATTCATATCCCTGAAAGCTCATATTAACAAACAAGGGAGAGCAGAGATCAATCAATTGGAAATGCAATTGAAAAAACTCGAAAGCGATCAAATTAAAAACCCCCAGCAGAAAACCAAATTAGAAATCCTAAAAATTAAGGGAGAAATTAATAAAATCGAAAGTGATAGAACTATTGATTTAATAAATAAGACAAGAAGCTGGTACTTTGAAAAAACAAACAAAATAGACAAAGTACTGGTCAATCTAATTAAAAAAAGGAAGGAAGAAAAGCAAATTCACAGCATTAAAGATGAAAAGGGGGACAGCACCTCCAATGAGGAGGAAATTAAGGCAATCATTAGAAATTACTTTGCCCAATTATATGGCAATAAATACACCAATTTAGGAGAAATGGATGAATATATACAAAAATACAAACTGCCTAGACTAACAGAAGAGGAAATAGAATCCTTAAATAATCCCATATCAGAAATTGAAATCCATCAAGCCATCAAAGAACTTCCTAAGAAAAAATCCCCAGGGCCTGATGGATTCACCTGTGAATTCTATCAAACATTCAGAGAACAGTTAACCCCAATACTATACAAACTATTTGACATAATAAGCAAAGAGGGAGTTCTACCAAACTCCTTTTACGACACAAACATGGTACTGATTCCAAAACCAGGCAGGTCAAAAACAGAGAAAGAAAACTATAGACCAATCTCCCTAATGAATATAGATGCAAAAATTTTAAATAGGATACTAGCAAAAAGACTCCAGCAAGTGATCAGAAAGATCATTCACCATGATCAAGTAGGATTCATACCAGGGATGCAGGGCTGGTTCAACATTAGGAAAACCATCCACATAATTGACCACATCAACAAGCAAACTAGCAAGAACCACATGATTATCTCAATAGATGCAGAAAAAGCCTTTGATAAAATACAACACCCATTCCTATTAAAAACACTAGAAAGCATAGGAATAGAAGGGTCATTCCTAAAAATAATAAACAGTATATATCTAAAACCAACAGCTAATATCATCTGCAATGGGGATAAACTAGATGCATTCCCAATAAGATCAGGAGTGAAACAAGGATGCCCATTATCACCTCTACTATTTGACATTGTACTAGAAACACTAGCAGTAGCAATTAGAGAAGATAAAGAAATTGAAGGTATCAGAATAGGCAAGGAGGAGACCAAGTTATCACTCTTTGCAGATGACATGATGGTCTACTTAAAGAATCCTAGAGATTCAACCAAAAAGCTAATTGAAATAATCAACAACTTTAGCAAAGTTGCAGGATACAAAATAAACCCACATAAATCATCAGCTTTTCTATATATCTCCAACACAGCTCAGCAGCAAGAACTAGAAAGAGAAATCCCATTCAAAATCACCTTAGACAAAATAAAATACCTAGGAATCTATCTCCCAAGACAAACACAGGAACTATATGAACACAACTACAAAACACTCGCCACACAACTAAAACTAGACTTGAACAATTGGAACAACATTAACTGCTCATGGATAGGACGAGCCAATATAATAAAAATGACCATCCTACCCAAACTTATTTATCTATTTAGTGCCATACCCATTGAACTACCAAAATACTTCTTCACTGATTTAGAAAAAACCATAACAAAGTTCATTTGGAAGAACAAAAGATCAAGGATATCCAGGGAAATAATGAAAAAAAACACATATGATGGGGGCCTTGCAGTCCCAGACCTCAAACTATATTACAAAGCAGCAGTCATCAAAACAATTTGGTACTGGCTAAGAAACAGAAAGGAAGATCAGTGGAATAGACTGGGGGAAAACAACCTCAGCAAGACAGTATACGATAAACCCAAAGATCCCAGCTTTTGGGACAAAAATCCACTATTCGATAAAAACTGCTGGGAAAATTGGAAGACAGTGTGGGAGAGACTAGGAATAGATCAACACCTCACACCCTACACCAAGATAAATTCAAAATGGGTGAGTGACTTAAACATAAAGAAGGAAACCATAAGTAAATTGGGTAAACACAGAATAGTATACATGTCAGACCTTTGGGAGGGGAAAGGCTTTAAAACCAAGCAAGATATAGAAAGAATCACAAAATGTAAAATAAATAATTTTGACTACATCAAACTAAAAAGCTTTTGTACAAACAAAACCAATATAACTAAAATCAGAAGGGAAACAACAAATTGGGAAAAAATCTTCATAGAAACCTCTGACAAAGGTTTAATTACTCATATTTATAATGAGCTAAATCAATTGTACAAAAAATCAAGCCATTCTCCAATTGATAAATGGGCAAGGGAAATGGATAGGCAGTTCTCAGATAAAGAAATCAAAACTATTAACAAGCACATGAAGAAGTGTTCTACATCTCTTATAATCAGAGAGATGCAAATCAAAACAACTCTGAGGTATCACCTCACACCTAGCAGATTGGCTAACATAACAGCAAAGGAAAGTGATGAATGCTGGAGGGGATGTGGCAAAGTAGGGACATTAATTCATTGCTGGTGGAGTTGTGAACTGATCCAACCATTCTGGAGGGCAATTTGGAACTATGCCCAAAGGGCGACAAAAGAATGTCTACCCTTTGACCCAGCCGTGGCACTGCTGGGTCTGTACCCCAAAGAGATAATGGACACAAAGACTTGTACAAGAATATTCATAGCTGCGCTCTTTGTGGTGGCCCAGAACTGGAAAACGAGGGGATGCCCATCAATTGGGGAATGGCTGAGCAAACTGTGGTGTATGTTGGTGATGGAATACTGTTGTGCTCAAGGGAATAGTGAAGTGGAGGAGTTCCATGGAGACAGGAACAACCTCCAGGAGGTGATGCAGAGCGAGAGGAGCAGAACCGGGAGAACATTGTACACAGAGACTAATACACTGTGGTATAATCGAACGTAATGGACTTCTCCATTAGGGGCGGTGTAATGTCCCTGAACAACTTTCAGGGATTCAGGAGAAAAAAAACACCATTCATAAGCAAAGGATAAACTATGGGAGTGGAAACACCGAGAAAAAGCAACTGCCTGAATACAGAGGTTGAGGGGACATGACAGAGGATAGACTTTAAATGAACACTCTAATGCAAATACTATCAACAAAGCAATGGGTTCAAATCAAGAAAACATCTAATGCCCAGTGGACTTACGCGTCGGCTATGGGGGGTGGGGGGGAGGAAAAGAAAATGATCTATGTCTTTAACGAATAATGCTTGGAAATGATCAAATAAAATATATTTAAAAAAAAAAGAAGTAGAAAAATGAAAAAAAAAAAGAATCTGAATTTGGGGGGATTCAGTCAAGGCCATTTTCAGTGATGTGGTCTGCAGAATACTGAGCAGTACCCAACAGGAAGAGCAGATGGGCCAGTCTATCATGTAGCAATCTGGAGCCACGGTATGTGATGGGACCCAAGGCATACTGCCAAAGCTTGTCTACAAAGCAGGGAAACCAACAGCGACCCTTTCTGTAAACAGGGAGGAACAAACTGTCAAAGCTGCCTCCCTCATGGGTATAGTGGGCAAATGATTGTCAGCCACTGTTCATTCCAGTCAAGCCTAAGAAGAGGGTGTTTATCTTCAAGGGGATCATCTTTAATCTCTAGAGGAATATACACACATACATATGTAATTGTTGTGTGCCTGTAAATAAGTATAGGCATGTATGCTTCTCTATACAGATTATTTCAAAAATTTTACTAGATTTTTAAGCTATTAAAGCTTTAAATTGCACTAAAACTTTTGAGACACCTTGTATACATATATACATTCATACATACATACATTCTTATATAGCCATATACATATATACACATATGAAATAATATAAGTATATATATATATACAAACTGACATAATATATCAAAATATGTTCCCTATATCAATATGTACACATTACATATGTACTTGCATATACAACCATATGGAAATTAGACAATTGTTATTCTTATTGATAACATTAACGTCATAATAGTTTTCTAGTCAATAATATAGTTTGTAACAGCTGTAATACTTAAAATTTAATATCATGAATAAAATATCATTTCTTGACATTTTCAATAATATTAAATAAGATACATATCTTTTACTTAGCTGTTAATGATTCATGTTATAGGTGACTGACTGGGTTAAGAAGGGATATGTCATTATTTAGTATATCTTCTAGTTCATTTTTTTTTCTATAAAGAAAGTTAATTACTCATAGACAAAAGGTCTGGGCTGGATTTTTGGTTCATACATATGCCAATTGAATGACCATAGATAAGACACTTGATTCCTATACATCTCAGTACAAATTAGAAACAATAGACAAAAACTTTGAAATCAGAAAATACACTATAAATATTAGCTGTTTTTGAAATAATGTGAATCTGAGAAGGAAACAACAGAAAAGGTTCTGGTTGAGACAGTCTGAGGAGGCAGCCAAAAAAGCCAGTTCATTGCTCATTTAAAGTGTAGGTTTTGATTTTTATCAGTAGACTGGTTGTCATGCATCAAAAGGCTTCAAAGAATGGAGGGCAAACTCATTTTCTTTGCTTGATCCTCCTGGTGGGGGGAAAGAGATTGTCTCAAAAATCAAATGCTATTGTGTGAATTTATCATAATATTGTTCAAGGGAAAAACTCATAAAAATCCTATCTGTTGTTTCCCTTGTTATGATGTATCCTCCTCTCATGCCATCATTTACAAATATGAGATAAGCACTTCAAATGATGGAACAGCTCTCAGAATTTCAAGTTGGTCCCATTACTGTTGGTCACAACTAAGGAATTTTTATCTGTGGATAAGAATTTGGTTTACTATAAAGTGATTCCTTGGCTAATCTATAAAATCTTTTATTACCACAAACAATAGAGTACAGAGTATAATTTGGAAATGTAAATGGAAATTCATTCAATTATCCATAAGAAAAATGTAATTGATCAGTTTCCATCAATTGATAAATACTATTTAAACACCTACTGTGTGCAAGGCACTGTGAAGAACTGGGGATTCAAAAAGAGTTGAAAAAATGCAATACATGAGGACTACTAGGTAGCTCAGTAGGGAGATCCAAGACTGGAGATGAGAGGTCCTGAGTTCAAATTTGATCTCAGACACCTGTTAGATATGTGACTGTGAGCAAGTCACTTAATCACAATTGCCTAGCCCTTACATCTCATATGCCTTGGAACCTGTACTTAGTAGGATCAATTCTAAGACAGAAGGTAAGGATTATTTTTTAAAGAAAGACAATATTTACTTTTAAGAAGCTTATAATTTTAATATGCAAAGAAATATATATATATACATATATACACATATTATCTATATTTATATATCAAACTAGATACAGAATAAATGGGAAATAATTAAAAGGGAAGGAACTAGAATTAGGAGAGGTTATAAAAGGTATACTATAAAAGGCAGGATTTTATTTGAGATTTAAAGAAAGCCAGGGAAATGATTAGTGTTAAAAAGTAAGAGTTTTCTAGGCATAAAAACAGCAAAAAATGTTCAAAGTCAAGAGATTAGATTATTAAAGGCTTAGAATGCAAAAATGAATTTTGTATTGGTGGTAGATGTAATAGGGAGATACTGAGTAGATGGGTGACATGATTAGACCTGTGCTTTAAGGAAATCACTTTGGTGACTGATGGATTGGAGTGTGGAGATAATTGAAGCAGGCAGAACCACAAGCATGGTATTACAAGCAAGATATTATGAGGGCCTGCACTAGAGGGATGGCAGTAACAAAGGAGAGGAGGTAAAGCTTTAAGTAGTAAAATATACAAGCTGTGGTAACAGATTAGATAAGAGGAGTAGGTGAGACAGTGAGGATTCCAGGATGACTCATTGGTTGTGAGCCTGAGGTACTGGGAGGATGGGGTTATTCTCTTCAGTAAGAAGGAAGGTAGCAAAGAGGAGGGTTTAGGGGAAAAAAGATCAAGCTTCCAAGTTTAGACATTGAGTTTATGATGTCTTCTAGACATCCAAATTGAGAAAGGCAGTTGGAGAAGTAAGATGAGGCAAGAACAAAGCTTGGGGGCAGGATATATGGATTTGAGAAACATCAGTATCAAGGTAGTAATTAAATGCATGGGAACTGATGAGATGACCAAATTAAGTAAAGAGGGAGATGAGAAGAGGCCCCAGGAGAATCTTCTGATGGACAACTGTGGTTATAGGGTATTACATGGAAGAGGATTCATCAAAGGAGACAGATAAAGAGTTATCAGATAGGTAGGAGAAGAACCAGGAGAGTTATAAAGTACTTATGAAAGAAAACTCATGTAAAAATAAAGACTATAAATGAATGATGACATCAAAATTTAGATAGTTTTTTAAGATTTGCAAAGTGATATTCATATTTTATCCATTTGATTCCCAAAACTAATTTTACAAATAAAGAAAATAAGATTGAGAGAGGTTAAATGATTTGCAAAAGATCATACAGAAAATGTCTGAGGTAAGATTTTTTTGATATTTTTTATTTTTTTCCCAGATTACAATTAGTGTTAATTTTAATAATTTTTCTGACATTTTCCAATCTATGTTCTCTCCCTCCTTCCAATCCTTCCCCCCCTTCCCCAAGATGGCAGGTTATATGATACACATTATACATGTGCTAACATGAAATACCTATTTCCAATCACATAATGTTGTAAAAGAAGACACATTGATGAAGGAAATACATTGAAGATGAAATGTTTATATATTCATTCAGATTCTATCAGTTACTTGTCGGGCAGTAGGTAGTCTTTTTTTGTCATGAATCTTTGCTTATAAAATTTGCCATTCATAGCTGATCAGGATATTTTCTAGGTGTTATTCTAAACAGCGTTTTCCTGGTTCTGCTCATTTCACCTTGCATCATTTATATGTCTTTCCAGATTTTTTGGGGGGTGAACAAAGTCATCATGTTTGTGATTTCTTTTGGCACAATAGTGTTCCATTATCAGCATATACCACAACTTGTTTGGCTATTCTCCCATTTATAGAAATCCCTTCAATTTTCAATTATTTGCCACCACAAAAAGAGTTCCTTTCCCCCTATGTTTTATCTCTTTAGGATACAGACCTATCAGTGGAATTACTGGCTCAAAGGGTATGTACAATTTTATGACCCTTTTCTACATTGTTCTCCAGAATGTATCAGTTCACAACTCTACCAAGAGTGTATTATTGTCTCAATTTTGAATATCCTCTCCAACATTTATCATTTTTCATTTCTGTCATATTAATTGAGGCAAGATTTTAACTCTATTGTTCCTAAGTCTAGTCAGGAACTCTTATCTACTCCATTATCTAGCTAACACTCAGAAGACAGAAATGTAGCAATTTATATACAAGGAAACATGGCCATCCATTGGATTAAATTCTCTACTTGACCCCTGTGTGGAAGCAAAAGCATTACCAATGAAATAAAAAATTAACTTTATTTCTATGGGATTAAAGAAAATTAAATTGGATTAATTTGAATATTTAAACATTTCCAAAGGATTGCTAATTATAACAACATAAAAAAAAATGCTTGGCACTACAAAAAGAATAGAGATGTTCTTGATAGAATATAAATGCCCTGAAGGCAGAAATTTATATGTATACATATGGAGAGACAGACAGAGAGACAGACAATCACTTATTCTGGCAGATAGATGGTTAACAAAAGCATAGAATTTCCAGTTTATTTTACAGATGAGGAACTGAGGCAAATAATATTAAATGACTTGCTCAGGTTCACACAGCTATTAAGCATCTAAGACCAGACTTGAACTTCAGGCCTGGCACTGTAACCACTGTTTCACCTAGTTGCCCCATTAGCTATATGACCCTGGGCAAATCAGCAAGCTTCTCTCAGTCTCCATTCTCTCGTTTGTAAAATAGAAATAATAAATGTGATTACTTCACAGGGTTGTTATATATTTATTGATTTCGCTTGAGTTAAAGTTCTGGGTAAATATAAAGTGCTGGCTTTTGATAGTAGTAGTAGTAGTAGTAGTAGTAGTAGTAGTAGTAGTAGTAGTAGTAGTAGTAGTAGTAGTAGTAAGTAGTAGGAGTAGGAGTAGGAGTAGGAGTAGGAGTAGGAGTAGGAGTAGGAGTAGGAGTAGTAGTAGTAGTAAGTAGTAGTAGTAGGAGTAGGAGTAGGAGTAGTAGTAAGTAGTAGTAAGTAATAGGAGTAGGAGTAGGAGTAGGAGTAGTAGTAGTAAGTAGTAGTAGTAGTAGCAGTAGGAGTAGTAAGTAGTAGTAGTAGGAGTAGGAGTAGGAGTAGTAGTAGTAAGTAGTAGTAAGTAGTAGTAGTAGTAGCAGTAGGAGTAGTAAGTAGTAGTAGTAGGAGTAGGAGTAGGAGTAGTAGTAGTAAGTAGTAGTAAGTAGTAGTAGTAGTAGCAGTAGGAGTAGCAGTAGGAGTAGCAGTAGGAGTAGTAGTATAACAATATATGTGTATTGACAAGTTGATAGTAGGTATTACTAGCCATATTGCTTTCTACCTATGTATTTTATTAACATAAGTGAAAAGTGACATAAAATATGCCACAAAGGGCATTTCTGTCCATTTGATATTTGAGAGAATCAGAGTTAGAATAGAACACAGCAAATGAAGTCTAAGTGCTTAGATAGTGTGAAGATAGGATAAACTGCCCCTTCTCTATTTTTATCTAATCAAATCAAGAACTTAAAGTACTCCTACTTACCATTAAGTACAAAAGTTCACCAGTCACTTACTAGAGTAAGCTCACACCTCCAAAGGCCACTTCCCCCTCAACACATCCCCCCCCCCAACCCATGGCCTCTGGGCAGTGCTAGGCAAATTGAAAGATTGCAATTGGTTTCTGTGAAGAGAAAGAGTGACAGGAAGTGAAGCGGGAAAAGAAGCATAAAAGAAGAGACCAGCATGATCTAGGGATCATTCTTTTCTTGGCATTTGGAGTCAGTGGCTGAGATTCCTGCCTTGGCTTTGGAGGAGGCTGCATTAATGGAACTCTGGCTGTAGACACCACCAGGACTTCTGATTGAGGATTACTGGGAAATCCATGTGGAGATCTGACTTGGAGAATCCCCTGCCCCTGCTGAGCCAGACTTCACCAGAGAAGGGCTGGTAGCCTTGTTAGGAATCTGTCTCTTTATCTACATTTTTTTCACTTTCACTCTTTCTGCCTCTTTGTAAATAAAAACTGCTAAAAGTAATTTTGACTTAAGTTATAATATTTTAAAATCAGTGACCACAATATTATTCTATAACTCTCATATTTATTCATAAAAACCTAAATTTAAATCTTACAATAGAATGTCAAATAATTAAAGGAATCAAAGTGTTTCAATATGATGGGTAGATACTCTAATTGGCCAAACATTAAATATTCTCTTTCTTTATACAAGGCATTTCATTAGGTCCTAGAGATTCAAAATCATACATCAAAAAGTTCCTCCCCTCAAAGAGTTTATATACTTTTCTTGGGTTATCACAATCCTTTGGATAAATAAGTATAATGTGATTTGAAGGACAGATCACTAACACATTATAGGTATCCAAGGAGGTGGGAGAATATAAAAGAGGTCTCATGAAGGAGAACAATCCTGAGATAAATTTTAAAGATAAGCTTTCTTAGCCATTGTATGGCCAGGTGTGGGAATCTGATTTTGTACAGATATGGAGAGAGAAATTGGAATATTGAATTTGAGTAATGGTTCTGATTTTCAGTTTTGTGAAATGAAGAATAAATGAAAGAAAATAATATAAAAAAAGTTTGGGACTATATTATGAAGCCTTCAAATGCTGGGCCAAGGAATTTACATTTTATCTTAAAGGCAAAGGGAACCACTGAGTCAATGAGTTGGTCAATAACCATTTATTAAGTGCTAACCATCTTCTAGCCTCCCTAAACACTTTTGGGGATAAAAAGAAAAACAAAGGGGGTAGCTGGGTGGCTCAGTGGATTGAGAGCCAGGTCTAGAGACAAGAGGTCCTAGGTTCAAATCTGGCCTCAGACATTTCCCAGCTATGTGACCCTGGGCAAGTCACTTGACCCCCATTGCCTAGCCCTTACCAGTCTTCTGCCTTGGAGTCAATAAACAGTATTGGCTCCAAAACAGAAGGTAAGGGTTTTAAAAAAAAAACATTTCCTGCTCACAAGGACCTAATTTATAGTGTAGAAGTTGACACTCAGACAATGATGAAGTATAAATTGCAATTTATTTCTGAAAGGGGCAGTGGCCCTTGCAGAAAATGATATTATTAAGTCTCAAAGTAAGGCAGGAAAGCTAAGAGGTAGAGAGGAGGAGGTACAAAATTACAGTCATGGGGAAGAGCCACTGAGTCAATAGATGGAATCATGTATTTGAGGAACAGCAAGAATACCAGTATTATAGAACTTTTGGAAAATTAATATTGAATGAGGACATTTTTTTGAGAAATAGTTCCCACTATGGCCTTGAAGAAGAATTTGATTTTAAAACTACAAAACTGTCTCTCCTCCAGGCCATAAAAGTGGGTTGGATCCATCCTTCTTTTTTCTTGGTCTTTTACATGTAGAGCTGAAAAAGGCTTTCTATTTATCTATAAATAAGAACTTGATTAGGTGATGAAATACAGTTACAAAACTAGGCAGTCATCATGTTAGGAAGTATGTAGAGGAGAAGCATCTCTTGTCATCCCGAAGACCCAACTCTCCCTGTGACTGAGGTCTCAGTTCATTTCCTATTTGTGTATTCTCTAGGTGTCAGAAGCATATATATATATATATATATATATATATATATATATATATATATATATATATATAGGCATGTGCAACAAAAAGTGGGTGGGAGGGCCTAGAGATTCACTTGGCTCTCCTACCTAGCTACTAATTTTGCTTAGGCTTAAGACTGTTCTCTCTCTCCCACCTAGCCAGGCTACCTGGCTAGTTCTCAGGTGTCTGTTCAGATGGTGAGACAAGTTAGATCTTCTTGAGCAGCAGATTAATAAATTAATATTTTAAAACAAAAAATACAGCCTTTGGGGAATTTATTCATTACAGACTGATGTTAGAAGAAACATGTAGAATGGAAAAGTAGTGGATTATGGAGAGGAGCATCTAGTTACAAAGAGATCAACTAGAAGGTTATTGTCACAGTTCAGGTAAGAATATAATACTTTTAAGCATGATCAATGATTCTTGAATTTTAGTAAAATGAGAGAAGTGAAAAAATAGGGAACTTTGTTGGTGACTAAATGAGTGACTAGAAATTTGGGAGGCACCGAGATCATAAAGGCCTTTAAAAACCAAATAGAGGGTTTTGTAATTAATCTGAGATAATAAGGAGTTATTATAGCATACCCATGGCTATGATATGGGCTTCAGAAAGATTAGTTTGCTAGCTGAGTGGAGGATGGTCTGGAGAGACTCAAAGGTGACCAATCAGAAGGATATTAATATCAAATAAAAATATGTTTGTGAGATGAATCCTTTTAAAATAATTTAACATACTATAGGACATCTATATCTATGCTACTTCTATTACAGTTATCTCTTCAGTGCTAAATATAATGATATATAATACAAATATAATATAATGACCCCATCTTTCCTGATCTCTCTTCAGCATTTGACACTTGATTACTCTCCTTTTAGATATTCTCTCCTTTCTTATGTTTGTGTTGTGTGTGTATGTGTGCATGTGTGTGTTAAGAAGGCAGATGAAATTCAATTTTACTTTTATAGTAACAATACAAATGTGGTTCCATGATGCCCTGAAGGCAATTTATGGGCCCCAAACCTATGGTGTATCTCTACTCAGTGCTAATGGAGCCACACTGATCAGTGACAAAAATGAGATCCTGGAGAGATGGGCTTGTACATTTCCATAGTGTTCTTTTCATACCATCATCAGTTGATGCTAAAGCCATTCACTAGACTTAAACCTCAGGCTGAAGTCAATCCCTCTCTAGTCCAACTTCCAAATAAAGAAAAAAGTTTTTGAATGCCATTACGCTACTTTTATGTGACAAAGTGCCAGGTGCTGATTTCATTTAAGCATAGATTCACAAGGCAGGGAATCCACTGCTTTATACAAAAACTGACCAAAATCTTTCAGGTTATATGACAAGAGGAGGCTACCCCCAGGCATCCCTGAGGATGCTTCCATTGTCCACTTCTATAAAGGAAAAGGAAATAGTTGTCCTGTGGCCATCACAGTGAAGTCTCTCTATTAATTATTGCTGACAAGATTCTTTCCAGAGTCCTCCCTAATCTGCTGATCTTTCACCTTTCACCTACCCCAGAGTCACAGTGACTTCAGAAAGGGCTAAGAAGTAATTGATATTGAGTTTGCTGCCTGCCAACTCCAGAAGAAATGCCAGGAGCATAATAGAGGCCAAGCCATTGTCTTGGAAATCCTTATTCTCAAATTCACCTGGCAGGATAAGGTACAAGACACTGAAGTCTTTTCTTATGCAAAACTTCCAAGATATTCAAGACTACTCCTAGGGGGCAACTCTATTGAGTTGGTCACATTGTTTGAATGCTAAACATACACTAGCTTTAAAGACTATTTTGTGGAAAACTCACATAAGACAAGGATTCACATCTCTTGTGAATCTCTCCTCACTCCAACCCATCAGGAACAACAATTTGTTGTTTTGATATTCATGAAAGATCATGGAATAATTCACCACCTTTTTAAAATTCTTGAGTATTTTCCCATTGTCTTCTATATCTAGTCTAGCCTTCTTACCATGACATTCAAAGTCCCACATGCACCGAGATATCATTCTTTTTAAGCTTGAATTTTGATTATTCTCTTACAAATATTCTATTCTCTATCATAATTAGACTATTACTCTTAAATAAAATCCATTTACTATTTACCCATGACAGCCCACTTGCCTTTATGTTATTTCTTTCAAATGATATATACTTGATTTCACTTTTCCCTTCCAAAATTCTTATCTGCTTAAATCTCATTCATCCTGCCTGAACAATTTATGGTATGTTGCTGCGATAGAATATTATTGTGCTATAAGAAATTGTGAGCAGGTTGATTCCAGAAAAAAACTGGGAAGACATGACTTAGTGTGAAGTAAAGTGAGCAGAATTGGGAGACCATTGTATTAGTAATAGCAATATTCTGGAGGAGGAAATGGAAAACCAGCTCAAGAACTTTCCCAAGAAGATCTCATCTAAGATGGACATGACATGAACAACTGAATAATTACAACAGCAATATTATATGATGATCAGCTGTGAATGATTTAGCTATTCTCAGCAATACAATGATCATTATAATTTTGAAGGATTTGTGATGAAAGATGCAATCCACCTCAAGAGAAAGAAAACTGATATAGTCTGAATGAAGATCTAAGCATATTTTACCTTGATGTTTCTTGGACATTTTTGCCTATTTTTTTTCCAAAACATGACTAGCACAGAATTATGTTCTGTATGGCTACATGTGAATACTCTATATTAAAATGCTTGCTCTCTCAGAGAAGAGGGAGGGGGGAGGGAGGGGAGAGAGAGAATTTGAAACACAAAAATTTTGAAAAATTGACATAAATTATTTTACATATAATTGGAAAAATAAAATATGACAACTTTCAAAAAATCCTATTAATGTTGGAGACAAAAATGGATGAAAAGGAAGGAAACAATGATTTATTTAATGACAACTATTTGTTATGCACTGTGCTAAGGTGAGGAAGCCATATGGACACTAGTTTTATTAAAAAGAAGGCTTCATATTGAGGATGAAACCTCCTTCTTTCAGTAAGATGGAGCTAGAATAAATGTATATCATCTGTCATTACATATGTTTATGTATACAGATTTATATTTAACAATATATTTAACAATGACTATATACAAATTATAATTTGGGAGGTTTACTACATTCTCAATAAAGTAGAGAGAAAAGAAACCAGAAATAAGAGGGGGGGCAGTCAATTAGGACAATGTACTTTAAGAAAGCTATAAATTAATCTCAGAAGAGGCAGATAATACCTCGATGAAAAGATTACTTAGGACAATTTAGAAAAGAAATATTTCTGATTTATTTGAATAAAATACAATTAGAATAAAAATAAAACCATGTTAATAAGGCAAGGACAAAATTATTCAGAAGGACATAGAAAAAAAAAGCAATGGCAATTGCAATTGAAGGATTATAGCCCTAAAATGAAAAAGTCTAATTCAACCTGGTGTGTTATAGAAAAAGAAGGAGCATAAAATTTAGATCCATCACTTTGCCTCTAAAAAAGATTGTATATTGGGGAAACAATGAAATGACTGCTTGTACTAAGCAAACCAGTGGGAGAATGGAAAGTAATGGAAAGTTACAAAATATGGTTTCAGAGGTGTATTGATAATTACATTTTTTTAAAAGAAAATGAACAGTTTGGAAGATAACAGTGAACTAGAAATTGACCAAGAACTAATTTCCAAAAAAGAATTTTTTTTGGAATGGAATTGACTGCAAGAAAGAAAATAACTCAAACCTTGGGAAGAAGAAAAAAAGACCTAGAAAAGTGAATGTACTCACTAGAGCATTGATGGAACTTGGCAGATATAGAAAGAATTTACCGGCAAATGAGAAATACTTACTTAGGAAATCATGTAGCATGTGGGACTCAAGATTACTTTTCTTTACCTACTAAGGTAGAAATATAGCTAGTCATCTGACAGTAAAAGAGATATCTATAGAGATAATTATTATTATATTTGAGATATGTCTTAGGAAATAGTAGTGCTATACACATATATTTATTATGCATACATATATATTTAATTGGTGCCTTTATTTTATATGACACAACCTATACATTTCTGAACATTTCCCCAACAGTATAATTCTTTCCCTTACAATGATTTTTTAAAAAAGAACTTATTAAAAAATCTGCCAACACATTTATTATATCCAACAGAATATGAAACAATACCTAACATTTATACAATATGAAAGGTTTACTTACTGTTTTACATATACTTTCTCTTTTAATCCTCACACAATTTTGTGAGGTTTTACTATCCCCATTTTACAGATAAGGAATTTGTGGCTTGCCCAGGATCAAACAGCAAGGAAGTCCCTGAGATAGGTCTTAAACCCAAGTTTCTACTTTGGATGCAGCTTTCTATTTATGATCACTCTTATATACCCTAATGTTGTAACCCAAGGAGGCAAGTACATTTTTCATGTATGCTCAGGAGTTTGATATTGGTAATTATAGGCTATTTGTATATACTTTATTTTAATTATGTCATTTACATGGCTATAGTAATTGTGTATTCTTCTTGTTTCTGCCTAATTCATTCTGCATTAGCTCAAAGGAATCTTCCTCAGTTCCTCTGAATTCTTTATATTTTTAGTTTACTCCACTTTTGTGATATTCCACAGGATTTATATGCCATAATCTGTTTACTCATTTCTAAATTCAAGGAAATTGTATTAATGGGGGACTTTGAAGGAGGAATCAAAGTTCAGCCACTTGGGGATTGAATACAATGTGACACTTCCTCCTCCTTCCCCAAGTTGAGCAGTTGACCAAAGAAGTCAGTCTGACTAGACTAAAAGGGTAAGTGAAATTTTTCCTTCAGCCTCCTTCTTGAAATGTTTTGAAGTTCCCCTCCTAACACATTTGAATCTGATTCAAATTACTATTAAACTCAAGATGTCTGTTTTATTTAAGTGTAAAGGGTTGAAGGGTAAACAGGACAGGGAAAAGGAAATCCCTAGGTATTTTCCCTGTACAGATCTTCAGGTTTTGAACCAGGGAGTCTTCTTTAGAAGTGAGCTTTATCCTAAAGAAGAGAGTCTTTATCCTAAAGATTTGCCACCAGTTGAGAGATAAGATCTTCTGCTGCTCAAGTAAAAAGGATCGAGAGATTTCTGTATCTTCACAACCAAAGGTAGTTCTCCCTCTCAGCTCCAAGGAGCCCAAGACAAAAAGAAGAACTCTTTGTTTTCTCCCAACTGCCTTTTGAGCCTGGCTGGAAATTACATCCCCTCCACCGATGTCATCTGGGGTTCCATCTGCTCTTCTTCTGAGACATTTCTTCAAAATTCAATTTCTCCATTTCTTCTGGTCATTCCTCTCATTCAGTATCTAGTTTTATTTCCATTTCTTTGCTATGAATATATTGGTGTGGATGATATCCTTTTTTTGTCCTTTGACTTCTTTGACATATATGATTTGCAATTGGATGTCTGGATGTATTTTTTCTTTTTTAATCAAATTTCTTTTTTTTTTTTACAGAATGAATGGACTAATGCATAGCTACTGAAATACTTGGCATTTAAAGATTCTCATAAGTACTCTATAAGACATATGTGCATCATTTGGCATGTTAAAGAACCAGGGATCAGTAGGGTTATATGATTTGCCCAATGGTACACAGCTAAGAAGTGGGAATGCTGAGATTCAAGCCCATGTCCCCCAGCTCTGAGAGTCATGCTTCTTTCCAATCCATCAGGTAAAGACATACCAATACTCATTAGTTAGCAAAACTTAGAAGATTTTTATTTCTAAATGTTCATTAAATAATTCAATACATCTGGAACCTTGTGATGATATTAGTCATATCATTTATTTAAAAGAATATGTATGGTATCCATATTTTAATATAATCAGGAAATATATAGAATTCATAATGTAACAGAAGCTACTTCTATGCTCAGGCTCTTGAGAGATTGGTCCTGACACAAAGTCAAAGAGTGAGAGTGCAAGAAGGGGTATGATGGATAAGGACACTAGCAGACAGAAGTAGCCTGCTATCTGAGAGTTATAGAGAACTCCATATTTGAGTCAAGAAGTCTATGGAATTGGGGTGGAAACAATAACTACTGGGTTAAGTGTGGGATTGTAAACCTCTGGCCTTCATCAATGAACAACGTCAAGTAACTGTAAAACAAGTGTCCTCTGGTTGTTGATAGAATATTTAGGTTGCTTTCCCCCACATCTTTTATGAATGCTTACTAGGGACAAGGCACAAATGCTAGAAGTTGGGGAACAAAGAAAAAAATTAAAGAGTGTTGTACTAAAGAGCTTGTAGTCCACTGTGGGAATACAGCATGGGCAGTGATAAGGGCAGTACAAGGAAGATTGAAGGGAAGGAGAATGCTAACAAGGAGGAGAATGAGTGAGCCAATGCTTCACACAGTGGCTACTAACTATATTGCAACTTAAAAGAAAAAAAGAATTCCATAAATTATAGATGAGACAGGTTACCAATCCAGGAATGTATAAAAGTTTAGGCAAAGGCATATGAATGGGGTAGGAAAACACAGATTCAGAGATGTTTATCAGTCCAGTTTTCTGGGGATATACAGTTTTTTCACTTAATGATTTATAAATTGTTATTTATAAATATACTTCTTCTGGGGTAATTAATTATAAATTATATTATCAACCTTTTAGAAATGAGGAAAGTTAAAGAGTTGCTTAAAGTTCATATGGTTTAAAAGTGAGTGAAACAAACAAAAAAAGAACATGAATTTAGATTTTCTCATCCCAATACCAATTCCTATAATATCATCTTCTCTTAGTACTGTTCCTTTTATGTAAAGCTATAACTTGGAAGGTTCTTTTCCATTCTCCTAATATCTTTAACTAACCAAGACTTCAGAAAAAGTCTCTGCTGCTGCTAGTTTATTTTATTTCATTTTTTTATCTTGAGAAAATTTTATTTATTTAGTTGTTATAATATTTTTTCCATGGTTACAAGATTTGTGTTCTTTCTTTACCCTTCCCCAATGCCCTCCCATAGCTGACGAGCAATTCCAATGGGTTTTATATGTGTCATTGATCAAGATCTATTTCCATATTATTGATATTTGAACTAGGGTGATCATTTAGAGTGTAGGATATAGTTTATAAAGGTAAGTACCATTAAATAAGCTTCTATTGGTCTAAAGAGCAAGTGTCTACAAAATCTTAAATGCAAATTAAGGAATTTCTATCTGATCCTATAGGCAATGAGAAGGCCTACCAATTTTTGAACCAGATTGTGAAATAGTCTGACTTAAAACTGAAGAAAATTATCTTGGTCACTGTGTTGAGAGTGTAAAAAAGAAAACATTAATCAAATTAAGCATGTTTATAGTAAAAAAAAGTTTTGTTTTGGAGGGATTGTTAGTAAATTAATAGCTCCATGCCATTTCATGAATCTGTACACTATATATCATTATCTTATTTGTATCTTAATGACTGTGAAGTTAAGCAATGAGTTAAAGAATCACAGAAATTTTGAGTCTGAAGAGACCACTGAGTCCAACATTTTGTTGAATAAGAATTACAAATACAACATATCCACAAAAATTTCAGTCAGCTTCTATTTTTAAGTCATTAGTGTTCTAGCTCAGCAAATCAATGTTTGCTTTTGTTTCAAGAAATGTAATTGGATTTAATATTTTTTATTATGAAAAGAGTTTGTCTTATCCAAAGTTAGGTTTGTAATATTTTCAAACATTAACAATTAATAAGGAAAATAAAACTTTTGCATTTAAAAATACCTTTATCAATATTATTAACTGAGAAAGTTGAAATTAGAGAAAGATTTTATTTGAAAGCTAATTCTGAAAGGTAAATTTTTTGTCTAATTTTAAACATTAAAGCAATTTATTTTTTTAAAAGGCATTTTTTGTGCTTCTTAGCAGATACTATTAGTTTTTTTTAGTAGTTTAACTTAAAATTTCTTAAAAAGTCATGACTAAATAAAGAAGATAGCATTTAGTGTCCTGAATTCTATTAACTGCAGGCTTATTGTAAATATTTAAATAGTAAAATAAGAGCTCACTTTCAGCTTGGTCATAATTTCTTTATGCAATTAAAGCATAACCTAACCTCTTATCCTTGTTTTGAGCATCCCATCACTAAAAATAAATTAGGAAGCATCCAACAAACAGTGAAACAATGAAAGAAACATACTGAAAAATTAATGATGAAGGGGATTTATAAATTAGGAAAACTAACACAGTAAATGAGAGTATATGTATATAAAATCTGGTACTACTTAACAATATGTGAGTTGAAAAGGAAAAAGAAAGAATAGGAACACAATATGACATAGATTATAACATGTTCTTCCATATACTTAACTAACAAAGTCCTTAAAATTAAATACAAGGAATGGCTCCACAAAATAGGGTTTAACAATTTTCTGTTTAATTCTATTACTTCAAATGATCAAAACAAGCATTTACAAAAAAAAGTGAACCTATGTACCCTTTCTTCAAAATTCAATTTGATTTGTGAAGACAGTCTTCCAATATAATTATGTCCCAAGAGATAAGTCCATTCATGATATTAGCAAAGGATTTTCTCAAAAAAAAAAAAAAGGAAAGAAAGAAAGTAGGTAGAAATGATAAAAACTTTCCAAGGAATAAAAAAGTAAAATCTTAGCTCTAAGAGTGTTGGAAAGTTAGAATCAAATGTGTCACTGAAGTGGAAAAGAGATTCAATTATTTTTTAGTTTTCCATGGCACTAAAGATGTTTGATATCCCTGGTACTTCAAAGCTTATATACGACATGGCATAAAAGATATTAGACTTCAACAATGGCACTATGTAAAAAGCTTTGTAAAAGGGTATCATATTTGTAATTCCTTGAGTAGTAGCAGTCTGCAGAATTTTAGAGAGAATATAACTTATTGGAGATTTTGGAAAAAAACATTTCAAAGTGACTAAATTTAAAAATGGATGTAATTAGGCTTTTATTTCTACTATGGTGTTTTCCTTTTCTATTTCAAAATACAGGATGATATTGATTTTCTGTGATTAGGGATAGAAAGAATAAAGCAAATATGAAAGAAACAGTAAATAATTGAGATTCACTTTTGTCTCTCTGTGAAGAAAAGCATCGCCTATCAAGGTAGAAGAGCTAGCAGTTTTAGGTATAGGTTTCATATTCATAATGCTTACTGCTTCCTTAGAATTGAATGTTAATGTGAAAACAATTCTAGCCCAGTGGCACATGATAAAATAAAAGGAATTTTAAATTACAAATAACTGAAGGATTCTTTCATTAATCATTTCAACTACATTGTACATAACAAAAATAACAAACAAAAGACAAAAACAGTGATTTATGTAGGGTAAGGAAAGAAGTGGAATGAGAAATAATAATCTTTCAATATTCTATATTCAGGAAACCAAATAATTAGTTGTTGGGAGATATTTGGAATTTGGAAAATCAAGATATTTGGCAAAATGTGACAAAGCATCCATTGAATTGGAGAATCTTTCACATAGCATTTAAATGCTTTCCTTCTGTTTAGTGTTCCAGAACTTAAAGCTGCTCATGTACAAACTCCTAACTTACCTAATGACACTCATAGGATCTGGTCTGTCCATATTCTAGTATCACAGTGTAGCATGGACATGTGAATTGACACATGGGAAATGGTATGCCAACAGCTGAAGTTTTGTGGGTCAATGGAACTTATTCAGTCATGAAAATTACTGAAAGAGAAACTAAACTTCTTGGGTTAATCCCTCAAGGAGAAAGCCCTTAAGTGAGGAAGAATTCATTGCCTCTTCAATATAGCCAATTCCATTTTTGGGTATTTCTAACTGATGGGAAATGGTTTCTTAAACTGAATCAAAATTTCTCTGGAGGTTGCTCTCATTGTTTCTTTTCTTTTTACCCCTCCTAAGACGAAGAAGAATAATTCCAGTGGTTCTGCCACATGACAATCTTTCAAATTCCTGATGATCACTATGAAGCAGTCCACATGTATTTTTTTTTACTTCTCCAGGCAAAATGTTGTCAGTTTCTTTCAAAGAGTTCTAATATGTCACTAACTTAAGACTCATCTGGTTGGGAACTCTTTAAAAATAAATATCTCTACTGATTTTAAAAACAAAATATTTTTGCTTTTAGATTGCTTATCTTTCTTCTTGTATACATCTTTTCTCCACTGATTCATTCTATATAATAAGAAAATTTTAAAGAGATAGAGGAAGAAGAGAAAAATAAGCAAAAATACCAAAACATCAATATTTTGGAATATAAATGATTTATACAAAGGGACCTCTCACATCTGCAGTAGAGTAGGAGACGTATGTCAAAAGGGGAAATATCATTTCACATTCCAATTCTTTTGGGTCATGCTTCTTTACTGTAATTTTGCAATATTAACTTTTGGGTTTTTTGTAGTTGTTCTTTCCATTCATATTGTTGTGGCTATTGTGTACAGGTATCCATTCCACATAGCTGAGGTTAGGGATATGGTGAGCCTGGGAAAAGTTTTTGGTTCTTTCTTGATAACAGAGAAGAAGTCTGAATTTTTTATTTTTCATTTATGGAGTATTTATGGAGCCTTTTGTAAAATTTAGATTAATATTTGAAAATGGGTTATATGTAGGTCAATTTTAAGACATCTCTACATTTCTAGCCATTGTGTGCCATCTGCTGGTTTTCATGTTCTTTTTGAAAACTTAAACTTTTTACTTATTTTAACTTCAAAGAAGAAATTATGTATACATAAGGTATTAAAAGATAAAATAGGTTGATATTATAAAATACTCTTAATATATTTTATTCATTTCTGAATTTTTAAGCTTTTTTCTGTGTCATCTCCTGGCCTTTGCATATAGTCTGTGTTCTGCAAAACTCCCCAAAATTCTCATCTAAGTTATTATTCCTAGCCATAATATATTAAAACTCTGATGGAGAAAGAGATGAAGTAGGAAAGATACATGTACATTGTTTCCTTGGCAGTGTTTATAAGGTTTTACATCAATTCACATTAGTGATTCTATACTTTTCTGTAGTAATATTATTTCTTATAGCACAATGATATATTTATATTCATATTATGCAATCAGCAAGTATCTGTGTTATCTTCAGTCTTTGCAATAACAAAATGTCCTGCTATGAACAATTTAGTATAAATGAGGATTTTCTTTTATATAATCTCATTGAATTATATTGCAAATAATAAAATGTACATACCAAAGAACATGGATATTTAGTTACTTTATTTACATGATTCCCAATCACTTTCCAGAATTATAGCTTCACCAGAAATGTATCAGTGTGGATATCTTTCTATCATCTTTTCAACACTGACTATTCCCATTTTTGTCATTTTTGCTAGTTCTCTAAAGGTCTGGTCAAATCTTAGAATATTTGATTTGCATTTCTCTCACTATCCATGATTTAGAGTATTCTTTCACATGGCTTTAAATAGTGTATTATTTTTCTTTAGTGCTAGTCTCTGTCATAAGAGTTAGCAATTTACTTTTTGAGAACTAAATATTCCTATCCCTTTATGAGCTTTCTACCTTACTAATCTCAATTTCATAATTTAGTACCTTAAACAAAAAACAATACTCCAGATGTGTTTTACTCAGGTCAGAATAAAATGGTGCTAAGAATTGCTTTTTCTATGTTCAAATTCCTTCTAGAAAAGTTTTGGTTTTATGGAGTTATAATATATAATATAATAAATAGAGTCTGCTAAGTGGAGCTATGGATAGATTGTTGGACCTGGAGTAAGGAAGATTTGAATTCAAATCCTGCCTCAGAAATTATTAGTTATATGACAGGCTAAATGCCTCAGTTTCTTCACATTTAAAATATGGATAATAACAGCACCCATCTCCAAAGGTTCTTGTGTGGATAAAATTAAATAATACTTGAAATGTAATTCACAAAACAACATATATAGATATAGATAATAGCTATTATTGTTATATGGAATTATTGATTCAAATTGAGCTCTCAGCAAAATAAAACTTAGACTTTTTCATTCTTATACTATGTAGCTACTTTCTTATATTTTTAATTTTTTAAAATTTGAATCCAGTGATAAGATCTAGCATCTATATTGAATAAATTTAATATTCAATAAAATCTGCATTCTAGCCCTATCAAGGTCTAATCTAGGATCAATCCCTTCCAACTTTGTGCCATCTTAAAATCTGATAATATCATTTATATTTTTATCACTGATAAAAGTGACAAAATTTAAAAGTATACATCTCTGGTGAATTTCAGTAGGAATCCTCTTATTCTTTAGCATCAGACTTTTGATTCATTAATGACTTATCCTTGTGTCTTGTCTTCCGATGGGCAAGATTACTTAAAAGATCTCTGAATCATACAAATTCTGTCCCAATATCAAACTCATTGCATGATACTTTGCTTGTGCTTTTCCTTGACTCTTTTTGAACTTTTTGAACTTTTCCTTACTCTGACCTATGGTATCAAATTGAAACCAGACTGTTTTGATTACATAGATTCTTCTTTGATTCTGTTTTTTTTTCTCCCAAGTACTTCATTATTTCATAAATTTTAGAAGTTTAATGGTTCACAGAACTATACAGTGTTACACAAAATAACATATCATGAAACCTCTAATAGAAAAATAAGAAAATTCTCAATTTTTTTACAATTTCATAGGGAAATAATTTAATTTAATATGAATATTTAACCTTAACAGGAAACTAGAGCTATTAAGATCTGTAGGTGAGGAAGGATTATGATTTGGCTTTAGTTTCCTCACCTTGCAAAATAAAACTATCAACCAATGATTAAGTGATCACTTAATGGTAGGATATGAGACAACTTGAGTTTAATTGTGAAAAACAGGAAAAAACAAATGAGAAACATCCTATAAAATGTATTTAAAATTTTGAGTGGTCTGAGTGAGACTTCAAATCAGTATCTAGAAATCATATATTCCTCATTAGAATTAATCTGTTGTCTTTTTGGCCATTTAAAAACAATAATAACTCTTTTAGAAACAAGAATTAATCATGAGAATCAGCTGATTCCTGTAAGATGAAGAGAGAAAAAAGAACATCCAGCCAAGTTTACTATAGCTTCAGCAATCAAACCATTAATCTTCATATAATCTCTACTTCATTTTATTTCAGTTTACTCTCAGGTTGAAGCTGAATTTGTAAGGATAAATGCTGAGGTGAGAGTGGAGGATGTAGCTCAAGATAATGGACCACTAAGCCTAGAATTTAAATGTCAGATTTTCACATTAGAATTTAATACTCTCTGGAGTTCTACCACCTGCTCTCATTTCTCACACAATCTGACAAATTTAAATATTTAATAATGGCTTATCTCAAAATTTTAAGACTAGGCCATTTTTATCATGCACTAAGTTAACTAAGAAAAAACAAACTAAGACAGCAGTAAATGATGTGAAAGGTGTTTCTCATTTCCACTGAAATAAGTTTCTCAATGATTTTAAATATACCTAATGCAGTTTGTTCTGCATAAAGCAAATCAATACAAAATCATTGTTTTGACATTAACACCAAATTGTGCTGGCTTATTTGAATCTTTTGATTTATATTAATTTGGGTCCAATAATAATACTATACCCAAGCATATGCCTCAGGCATCTTTATTAGTACAATCCCTAGATAAAGCCCATTGAACATTATGATCACTTCAAGCAAGTTTAAATTACTTATTCTGGTTCAAGTTTTTAAATTATAAAAAAAAAAACCATACATTTTTCTAAAAAAATAGTTCATTTTACTAAACTCACCAAATGCATTATCCTATCAAATAACTAAACTATATCTGAAAACATTTTAATAATATTATTATTTCTAGATAGGATCAAGCAATCATTATTCATTTATTAAGCTCTTATATGCCTGGTTCTGTGCTAGGTACTAAGACAAGAAAAATGAAACAACCCCTGTTTTTAAAGACATTATATTTTGCACAGAAACATAGAAGCATGCTCTACCCATATAACCCTATTATAATATACATATATGAATATATTCTATACAGACATTAAATTTATTGTGGATACATATATACTTCTATTAATTTGCTATGTATAAATTGCCATATATATCTAAATTCATATGCAAATATGAATTTATCTGAATACACATTCACACTCATACATACACAGGAAGTTTAGAATGAATAGGAATTCTAAGTAGATTTCACTGATTTTTGAATGGATGATTGGGATCAATATTTCTAGATCTATCTATATCTAATCATCTCTGTTATTGCTGTCTACCTCAACTATCTCTATCACTATTTCTTTTCATTCATAATAAATTCATTTTGATGAAGTGCACTAGCAATGAGATATATATATATATATACACAAATTCAAATACATATATATATATATATAATTCTAAATACATAGAAAATATTTTAGTTAGTGATAGCACCAGTGGTTAAAGGGGAGAGGATCAGGAAAGGCTTCATGGAGGTAATTTTTGTGGTAAATGTAAGTTTGTTGTAAGTCACAATAATTCTACTACAATTCTTCAGTAGCACCATTGCAGATACTCTCCAAAATACAGCCAATGGTAATGATTTCAGCTTTCTAATACTTTGTGACTGTTGGCTGTGTCTTCCAAAGAAGATTTTCCAAAGAGGGTCCACTTTATAAACAAGGGGCTTTTCTCTAGGATTTTTCACATTTCTTTAACTACCAGTGTAGCACTGGAATGATATCTATGTCATAACTCACTCTTGCTGCCTGACTAATCTACCCAGTTCCATTTCCTAGCTGGCAGCTGTTGTGCCACAGGTGTCCTGCATAATATTCTACATTTCATTACACAAAGCCCTAAGAAAATTCTTAGCTCTACTTGGTATGTAGTTTCTCAGTTCAATTCTTATCATACTTGGCTAAATAATCTTAGTGAAAGTTAAGGTAAATATTTGATTACTAAAATCCTGTAATTAAAGAAACAAACTCACTGACATATCAAAAAGGCTAAAGTACACATAATAAGCAATTAACCTGGTTGAATGAGGCATGAAGTTATTTTCCCCTGGATCCCATTAAAACAACAGCAGCAACAAACTTACTAAACCATTCTGTTAATGCACTTAGTCTACTTAAAGGTTATATTAATGTGTTCTGCGAGGAAGCTTGGCAAAGAAGAAATTATGGAGAAATATTAGTATGCCTGAGGAGTTTTCTTAATGCTTAGATACATTTTAAGCTATGAGCTCTCCATAACTTGCTGCATAGAAAGGGACTTGTTAAAATAGTGTTTGAGATACTGTGGAAAAAAATCTTTGAACTTTGGAATTATTAACCTTAAGGAAGCTACTGGTGTGTGTGTGTGTGTGTGTGTGTGTGTGTGTGTGTGTGTGTGTGTGTGTGTGTGTGACAGTACCCTTCCATTGGAATCTCAGTGAATGACAAACTTTTCAGTGAAATGCAGGGGAAAATCTTGGTTATTACCACATGTACTGCATTGAAGGGCATAATCCTGACCTGTTTTGTTTGCCTCCAGGTAAGACTAGCTCTAAGCTATATCTCTTAACTCCAAACTCTTTAAACATCTCAGTGTCTAACCATTTTTACCACCAACAGCTTCATAAATAGATCTAATAAAACTTCCTTTGGAGCTTATATCTCATTTTGTCCTTATAGAAAAAGGCTATTTGAACATTTGTTTTCAGTGATGGTCTTAACAGTAGAGAATAAGTGGGCTATAATTCCCTTATATCTGGAAGCTATATCTTCTTTCTAGGCTCTAAGGTCATTTTAACATTGGGGGGCTGATGCATCATACTGAGAATTGATATCATAGTCTACTAATACCCCAGGATCTCGTTCAGACAAATTTCTGTCTAACCATGTTTTCTCTTATAGAGTGTGTAAAGTCCACTTAATGTACCATAATATGAGATGTTATATTAATACCTATTACACTTGTACATATTAGATTCACCATATTTTTTAGTTTTTCACTCAGCATGTTGGCTCTGCTTCCAATATTTGTATCATCTACAAATGTGCTAAGGATGTTTCCTATTGATAAAGATTCAGGATATTTATTTTTTCCTCCAAAAGAGTTAAATAGCCAGGGATCAATAAGATATTACTGGGACACTGTGAGTCTTCCTTCAAAGATGATATTTAACCATTATCTTCATAGAAGTCATTCTTATTTTTCTCATAATGGGAATAGGTTAATATATGTAAAGCACCTGGCAAACCTGAAAGCACTATAAAATGCTATTATTGTTATTATTTTATTATTAAAGGCTCCATCCATTGGATTATGGGCTGTGCCATTAGACTGTAAATTAATTGAGATTAGGGGAAATCTTTTGCCTTTATTTGTATCTAACATTTATCTGTGTTTGAAACATAATATATAACTAATAAATGTTTATTGAGTAACTGACTTAATGAATTATGCTTCTTGTTGTCTTGGAAATATAATGGAACCAACTTCATCAATTCTTTTGCCTATTAAGGAGTTGAGAATGACTATAAGACTGGAAGGAAGTTATTATCCTAAATAGAGATGTCTAGAAAAGAAGCAGCAGATTTTTATGTTTATTTTTATGGGGGCAATGTATAAAATGAATTCCATTTTGGACACAGTGAATTTGAAATGCCAATGGTACATTCCAGTAGGAAATGCCAGCCCACAGAGTTGGCATCTAAGCTCTAGAGTTCAAGATAAAAATTAAGATCGAACAGATAAATTTAGGGAAAAAATAAATCACATACCCAGATGATAATTGAATTACTGGAGAGGATGAAATGACAAAAAGGAGCATATGGAGGAAGAAGAAAAGTTCTCTGTAAAAAGCCTTTGTGATCACTCACATTTAGTGGGCAATGAAGCTGAATAGAGAGGTGCATAAAGCATTGGCCTTGGACTCAGGAAGACTCATCTTCATGAGTTCAAATACAGTCTCACACACTTAGTAGCTGTGTGACCCTGGGAAAGTCACTTAACCCTCCTTGTCTCAGTTCCTCATCTGTAAAAATCAGTTAAAGAAGGACACTATAGTTTCTTTGGCAAGAAAACCCAAAAATCAGGACACAAAGAGTTGACAATGAATGAACAATGACACCAAATTTAGTTGGTGGGAGGTCAATAATTATTCATCAAAAGTCAGTAGGGAATTGTTAGCTTGGTAGAAGGCATTTTTATATTTCTGCTAAGATTTAAGTCCCATAAAGACTTGGGGAATATTTAAACTATATATGACTACACCATTGCAAAACATAAGACTGCACAGAAGGCATTATATGAGCATTTGTTGATTTTAATTCAGTAAAATTCTCTTTTCAGAGAGCTTTTCAGTTAACAGTAAAACAAAGCTATCAGTCTTATCTGTTCCAAATAAATTTCAATAGACACAGGTTGTTCTTTAAAAGGAATAAATACCGACACCAACATCATGCTATTGAATTCATTTGTCATATATTTAAATTAGGTAATGTGTCTTATAAAGTTTCTGTTCATTTATCTGCTATCAAAATGCAAATAGCACCTCAGACACTTGCTAGCTATGTGATCCTATGTTAATCACTTAGCCCTAATTCCCTAAACCTTACTACCTTTCTGCCATAGAAGTAATATTTAATATCCATTCTAAGGCAGAGGACTAGGGTTTTAAAAATTGATTTTTAAAATATTTTTTCAGTTACATGTCAATACAGTATCTTAATATTCATTTTCTGTAATTTGTCAATCTGTATTCTCTTGCTCTCTCTCACTCCTTACCCCCTCCAGTAAGGCAGGCAATATGATATAGGTTGTGCAAATATTATAGTATAATATATATTTCCATGTTCATTATGTTGTGAAAGGAGACACATATTGCTTAAACTAGGGGAAAAAGAATGGAAGAAATGAAAAAAATGATGTGTTCCAATTTGCAATCAGACTCTATCTGTCCATAGAAGTTTTAAAATGGATTACTCTCCAGAATAATTATATCATTTTGGATCTCCACCATCATGGTAATAATGTCCTGATTTTTCCAAATACCCTCAGCATTGATTGATTTCTTTCTTGCTATGTTAGCCAGTCTGAATGCCATGAGGTGGTACTTCAGAGTTGTTTCCATGTGCATATATTTGGATGATTTTCATTTTAATTAATTATTCATATTATCACATTAATATTAATTATCTATAAATAAACATAATAATTAATTCAAATAATTAATATTCATTAATAAACATTGGGAAATTATAAGTATTCTCAAGATCTGACTTAGTTCTTTCTTTATTTAAGAAATAATGCCTTTGCAGAGAAACTTGCTTTAAAGATTTTCCTGTAGTTTTCTTTGGCTTTTTAATCTTGGTTGCATTGTTTTTGTTTGTGCAGAAACCTTTAAATTGAATGTACTTAAAATTATCTATTTTAAATCTTCTGAAGTTCTCTATGCCTTGTTTAAGCATAAAATTTTCCCTTATCCATCCTTCTGAAAGGTAAATTAATTTGTGCTTCAATAATTTATTTATGGCATCATCCTTTATTTATAAACCATGTATCCATTTGTATTTTACCTTGGTATATGACATAAGATCTTCATCTACACCTAGTTTCTGCCAAATTGCTTTCCATTTTTCCCAGCAGTTTTTTGTTAAATAGTGAGCTCTTCCAGAAGTTTGAATCTTTGGATTTGTCAAGCCCTAAGTTACTATAGTCACTTACCATTGTGTTGAATGCTAAGTCTATTCAACTGGTCCTCTATTCTATTTCTAAGCCAGTACCAGATTGTTTTAATGGTTGCCATTATATAAAATTCAGTATAGCTAAGCTACCTTTCTTTATTTTTTTTCAGCACCTCCATTGATATTTTAGGTCTTTTGTTCTTTTGGATTAATTTTGCTATTATTTTTTCTAGCTCTATGACATAGTATTGGTGTAGTTGAGTATGGCACTGAATAAATAAATTAAATGAGGAAGAATTGTGATTTTTATTATATAGGCTTGACCTAGACATGAATAATTTCCCCCAATTATTTAGATACAACTTTATTTCTGTGAAAATCTTTTTTTTGAAAATTTATTTAATTAGATGCTTTAGAATACTTTTCCATGATTACAAGATTCATGTTCTTTCTCTCCCCTCCCCCCAACCCCTTTCTGTAGCTGGCATGTAATTCCACTGGATTTAACATGCATCATTGATCAAGACCTATGTGAAAGTCTTTTGCAATTGTGATCATATAAATCCTGGGTTTGTATTGGCAGATAGATCCCCAGTTGTTTTATATGGGTTTTCCCTTTCTAATTTCTGTTGTTGGGTTTTATTATTAGTACAGAGAAATGCTGATGATTTTGTGATTTTATTTTTTTATCCTATATCTTTGCTAAAGTTGTTAATTGTTTTGATTAGTTTTTTGGATGCTTCTCTAGGATATTCTAGGTATGCCATCATAACATCTGCAAAGAGCAATAGTTTTATTTCTTCATTTCTAATTCTGATTCTTGCAATTTATTCTCATTCTCATAACTAGCATTTCTAGAACAATACTGAATGTTAGTCACGTTAATGGGCATCCCTTTTTCACTTCTGAATTTATTAGGAAGGCTTCTTGTTTATCCCCATTACATATAATGTTTGCTCAAAGTTATAGATAGATTCTATTTATTATTTTGAGGAAGGTCCTTTAATTTTAATATTGTCATGTTCTTAAATAGTGATGGGATTTGTGTTTTGTGTGTTTTTGAAGTAATCATATGGTTTCTGTGGGGATTGTTAGTAATATGGTAAATTCTATAGATAATTTTCCTATAGATAATTGAACCATCTCACCTCTCTAGTCATAGTATATGAATTTATTGAGAATATTTCCCATTGTTACATGATTCATGATTTTTTCTACCCCTCTTCCATCCCCCCTCCCAGAGCTAACAAGTGATTCTACTGCTTATACATGTATCATTGTTCAAAACCTATTTCGATGTTATTCATACATTTAACATCAAAACCCCCATCATATCTCCAATCAAACCACATGATTGATCATATATTTTTCTTCTGCATTACTGTGCCCACAGTTCTTTCTCTGGGTGTGGATTGCATTCTTTCTCATAACTTCCTCTAGGTTGTCCTGGGTCATTGCATTGCTGCTAGTAGAAAAGTCTAATACATTCCATTGTGCCATAATGTATCAGTCTCTATGTACAATGTTCTCCTGGTTCTGCTCCTTTCATTTTGCATCAATTCCCAGAGGTCTTCCCAGTTCACATGGAATTCTTCCAGTTCATCAATTTCAGTACAATAGTATTCCATCACCATCAGATATTCCAATTTGTTCATCCATTCCCCAATTGATGGACACCCCCTCATTTTCCAATTTTTTTACTACCACAAAGAGAGTAGCTATAAAGATTTTTGTACAAGTATTTTTCTTTCTTGTCTTGCGCCTAGCAAAACATTATTTTTGCTTTCTTTTCTTTTCTATTTCCTCTCTCACTATTCTAATTTCTCTTAGAAAATTGAATATTGTGTATATCTTTAGTTAGAAGTGAATTTAGAACTACAAAATGATTATGTTAAATGATCAATGGGGAGACTAGTCTCCCAGTGATCATCAGGGGGGATTGTAAACCTCAAAATTTCTTAGACTTATAAATGTTGGAAATTTCACCATTGGGAAATTTCATACTTGAAAAATTCCATATTGATAGTGGGTCTTGGCTATTGGAATGTGAACCCCTTTGGCATGAGAGTTTCCCCCTCCTCCCTTCTTAAGATTACTTTAGGACAGAAACCTTTTGCTGAACAATGGAAAGGACTTTGACTTATGCTTAAGCATAGAACAGGAATTTCTTTGAGTCATGATTGATTTTAGAATTGATACAATGGAGATACTTGGAATCAATCTCCACCCTACTCAGTCCTAACAGGATTGAGGAAGGGCTGCAGCATAGATCAAAATTTAATTATTCCAATCTCTACCCTACTCAGATTAACAGGATTTAGGAAGGGCTGTAGCAAAGGATCAAAGATTTAATTATTTGAAAATATGACCTTCAACAGACATGTGCAAAGCCAGAGACCTCTGGGTGGTCCTGGGTTAAGCTAGAGCCTCCATTGGCACAGGGAAATTGATGGACAGTGATTGGTAGATGTGAGAACTGAGGGGAGGCAACTTGGATGGTTTCCTTAAAGAGAGAGGGGTCTGAAGACAAACTTAGGAGTTTGTCTGAGTGGTTGCAGTGGTGTTCTGAGAAGCTTGCTCTGAAGGAAGCTGAAGGTGGGGGCTCTGAGACTGTTTCTCCATTTTGGTCACGTGAGTAATAGGGACTGATCTCCTTTCTTTGCCCCAGCTATCTAAGGGCTTGGGCCTTTTGGCCCAGCCTAAACAGAAGGGGTATTTAAGCCCTATTCCCTTCTCTCCCCTTTCTCTCTACCTCTATCTCTCTATCTCTAATTCCTTTCTTCCTCCTGTTTGTAATTAAAACTCCATAAAAGGTTGACGGCTGACTTGAGTTTTCATTTAGGAATTACATAGCTGAATTCCTTGGCGACCTTAAATTAATATATATCAGTCTTTTAAAAGTGATTTCCTTGTCACACTTTGGGGTATAAACTCAGCAGTGGTATGACTGTATCAAAGGGCAGGCATTCTTTTAAAGCCCTTTGGGCATAATTACAAACTTCTCTCCAGAATGGTTGAGCCAATTCACAACTCCAACAGCAGTGTTTTAGTGTCCCTATTTTGCCACATCCCCACCAACATTTGTTACTTTTCTTTGTCATATTGGACAATCTTCTAGGTGTGAGTTGGTACCTCAAAGTTGTTTTAATTTGAATTTCTCCAATCAGGAGGGATTTATAACTTTTTCATATGCTTAATGATGATTTTGATTTCTTCATGTGAAAAATGCCTATTCTTGTTTTTACCATTTGAGGATTGGGGAATGGCTTGATTTTTGGTAAATTTGACTTAGTTCCTTATATATTGGGGGAATTAAATCTTTGTCAGAGAGTTTTGTTATAAAAATGTTTTCCTAGTTTGTTGCTTTCCTTCTAATTTTGGTTGCATTTGTTTTTTTTTTAATACAAAATCTTTTTAAATTTTATATGATTATAGTTTTTCATTTTACATTTTATAATGTTCTCTATATCTTGCTTGGTCTTAAATTCTTTCCTTTCCCACAGATCTGACAGGTATGGTATTCTATGTTCAACTAATTTATTTATGATTTCACTCTTTATATTTAAGTAATTTACCATTTTTTATTTTTTTTATCTTGGCATAGGGTGTAAGATGTTGATCTAAACCTAATTTTCCCCATACTATTTGCCAATCTTCCAAGAAGTTTTTGTCAAATAGTGAGCTCTTGTCCCAAAAGCCAGGGTCTTTTCATTTATATAACACTAGCTTGCTGAGGACATTTACCTGTAGTCTATTCCATTGATCCACCCTTCAGACTCTTAGCCAGTACCATATTGTTTTGGTGACCACAGCTTTATAGTACAGTTTAGGATCTGGTATTGTTAGGTCCCCATTCTTCACATTTTTTTTCATTATTTCCCTTGATATTCTTGATCTTTTGTTCTTCCAGATGAACTTCATTATACATTTTTCTAATTGTTATTTTGGTAATTTGATAGGTATGCCACTGAATAAATATTCATTATGATCAGGTGGGATTTATACCAGGAATGCAAGGAAGGTTTAATATTAGGAAAACTATCCACATATGAATGACTATATGAATACTCAAAACAACAGAAATCACATGATTATCTCAATAGATGCAGAAAAAGACTTTGAAAAATACAACACCCATTCCTATTGAAAAGAAACTAGAAAATACAAGAATAGATTAGCCTTTCCTCAAAATAATAAAGAGTATATATAATTAAAACCATCAGTAAGTATCATATGCAATGGGGATTAGAAGCCTTTCAATAAGATCAGGTGGGAAGCAAGGATATTATTTAACATTGTTCTAGAAATACTAGTAATAGCAACATTGTTCTAGAAATACTAGTAATAGCAATGAGAAAATAAAAAGAAATTGAAAGTATTAAAGTAGGCAATGAGGAAACTAAACTATCACTTTCTACAGATGATATGATGATCTACTTAAAATAATGAACAACTTTAGCAAAGTTGCAGGGTATAAGATAAATCTACATAAATCATTAGCATTTCTATATATTTCCAACAAAACTCAGCAGCAGGAGTTAGAAAGAGAAACTCCATTTAAAATCACTCTAGACAATATAAAATATTTAGAATCTACATGCCAAGACAAACACAGGAATTATACAAACACAACTACAAAACACTTCACACAATTAAAACTACATCTAAATATTTGGAAAAACATTAATTGCTCCTGGGTAGGATGAGCTAATATAATAAAAATGACAATCCTACTGAAATTAATCTACTTATTCAGTGTTACAATCTTCTTAATAGTATTTTGTTTTTAAAATTTGAATCAATACTCACAAAAATGAACAGTATGTAAATATGTTTTGCATGATAATACATGTATAAGCCAGATCAAATCACCTGCCAGCACTAAGAGGGGGAAAAGAAGGAAGAAAAGGTGATAAGTTTGATCACATAACTTGGGAAATTTTGTGTAGAAATTTAATAAATGGAATTGGTAAAAAGATACTAATAAGTCAAAAAATTGCATCTAAACTCATTAGGGATACTGGATGATTTCTTTATTTTTTTCTTGTTTTTGTTTCCTGGTCTAAGGATCAACATCATATTTGTGTCATAAAAACCAATTTGGTAGCATTCCTTCCTCAGCTATTTTTTCTGAATAATTTATATAGCATTAGAGTTAATTATTCTTTAAATATCTAATAAAATTAATTTGTTTATCTGTCTAATCCTAGGGTTTTTTCTTAGGGAGTTCATTGATGCCTTGTTCAAAATTTTGTTTTCTGAGATGGGATGGTTTAAGTATTTTATTTCTCCTTCTGTTAATATGAGTAATTTATATTTCTTTAAATATTCATCTATTTAATTTGATTTCCCAGATTTATTGACATGTAATTGGGCAAAATAATGCCTAATAATTGCTTTAATTTCCTTTTTAATTATTTGTAATCTCACTCTTTTCATTTTTAATATGAGGGATTAGGTTTTCTTCTTTCTTTTTTGATCAAATTAATCAATGATTTACCAATTTTATCAATTTTTTAAAAATCTCTATGGCAGATAATAGGATAAATGGCTTCCTACAATTCTATCAATCAAAATGTAAGCTGAATGCCATATGAAGACCATTGTTTTCTTATTTCTCTGGTTGTAATTAAAATATCTTCAATGTAACTCCCCCAATTATCTTTACCTACATTTTTCCAGCTGTAGCACAGTTAAAAATTAATAAGTTCAGAATATAAAGAATTTATTATCATGTACCCAGGAGCTCAGATTTCTTTAAAGGAGATATATTCCAATGATAGTCTGTCTTGATCACAGAAGATCTGTGTTTGAGACTTGCCTCTGAAATACATCAACTATGCAACATTTTTTTCTCATAATCTCTAACACTGAAATGCATGTAAAAATCTGAATTCAAACAAACAAAATACATTGTTGAAGGCAGTATTAGGACTAATGTATAGAGATTGCAAAGTGACATATTTTCTTACAATGTATAAAAGAATTTTGTAATGTTTGCAGAACACTTTAAAAATTGACCATACTGGCTTTTTAATAAAATATTAAGTTCTCTGACCCTTGAAGTCTTAGAAGAGAGGTTAAATGATCATCTACTAAATAATATCCCAAGGCTGAGTTCAGTAGTAAATCATAGCAGATAACAACTTTGGTTCCTTCAGACTCTAAATTACTGTAATTTCCCCTAAGTAACAACTTAAATTCTTAAAAGATAAAATTATTAAATTATTTTATGGCTTTCTAATCAATACATTACATTTGCTAATCATTATTTTAAGCCAAACTTACAAACTAATAAGTTAATATTTTGAGTTAATACTAAATTATTCAATATTTTCCTCCCAGTGGTTAACTAGATAGTTTGCCTTAAAATGTTAATTTATAGGAATATTATAATTTTTTAGATATCATGTTTTACTTAATTTTCCTTTTAATATCTTCTCCTTTGTAAACTTGCTTCCCCAATTAAATTATCCCTACAGCTTTGGAACATGAATCTTTGACAAAACCAAATTAATATAGAAAGTCTTGCCAGGACACCTCAACCTTGAGTTAGACAGGCCAGAGAGATGGAAAGTGATCCATGTTGCCATGACAACTAAGGTTATTGCTTTTGCTCAGACTGCTAAAACAGTGTTAATTAGATCTAAATATGGTGATGATTTTTTGTGATGTGGTTACATAAAGACATGCTCAAGCATGTGTACCTAGAGACACCTAGGGTAAATTGAGATTGCAAAACTATGAAGAATATTTTAAACAGAGTGAGACTACTTAAATATCTTTCCTTTCAATGATTCACATGAGTAACTCAGAAACATTATTCAAGCCTTATTTATCATAAAGCACCATTATCACAATTGTTTTTACTACACTCTTAATTTTATGCATGAATACTGCCATGGTTGACTTGCTGCAATACAAGTTTATATTGTTTTTGTGTTTTTGTGTAAAAATGGCTTTACATATTCATTAATTCACTAGATTCTGACAAAAGCCTCCCATTTAAAAGAAAAGGTAATAGTCTAGAAGAGGTTATTATTCATCCAAAATGATTAAACAAGTAAGGGATGGAATCAAGATTCTAACCAGGATCTTTTCAATTCATATTTCAGTATTCTTTCAAGTATGTTGCTTCTACATCTTTGAAACTCAAACACACACACACACACACACACTGTTTTATAGCAATAGTAGCAGACTAAAAATACTATATTGAAAAGCAAAAGTAATGTAAGTTTTACCAATTGTTTGAAGAAGTGCAAATGTATATTTTTAAATTTGGATTTCTGGGCATGAAACAAAAGTAATCAGTATTTTTGGATATACTAAGAAAATTAAATTTCCTGGAGTTTGGTTGCAGATATTTGATCAAAATTACTTAGCACATTGGGATAAATTACATTAACATTTATAATCATATTAATTATAAATTATTTTCAAAAAGGCATTTGACTTCAAATTGAGAAATCTAGGTGGAACTCTACCTCCTACCTTTATTCTTAGTGTGACTCAAGAAAAATAATTAATTCTCTATTAGTTTAATATTGTTACCACTTTTTAGGCTTGTTAACTATAGATATATTTTTATAAAATGTTATACATATGAATATGTATCTATATCTGTCTCTCTGTCTCTCTCTCTAAATGAATAATTTATGGAGTTTTAGTCCCAGTTATACCATTTCTAGCTGTATTACTTTAGGCAACTCCCTATAATCTTTTAGCTTCAATATGATTAACTAAAAAATGTAAAACTCTGAAAGGCGAGTGGATTGACCAAAGAGAACAATTTGTTGCCTATTACAATGTTCCAATCACAATGGGAGCAGGGAGGGAGAAGACAGAGAAAGACAAAGGGAAGCAGAGATAATGAGAGGAGAGAAAGATAGTAAAACAGAATCAAGAGACAGAGAGATACAGAGAGAGAAAGTGGAGAGAATCATGGTTCTGATAAAATGTTTCAAGTTTTGTGGCTACATTCTTAATTTTTATTTTTAAACAGAGTATTTTATTGGTCATTTAATCTTTAAAATCTTTTAGATCTCCAATTCTAATATCACCATAATGGTTTGAAATAAATCGTACCACTAGTGAAAAGACTGATACAAAGAATAAAAATCCTTCTGCTATAGCTATTATGTTTAAGTTTAAGTGAGATGGGAGAATTTCTCTTTACTGAAGTTGTGGTAAAAGCAAACTCTTACCTCAAAAACCACATCCTGAGATATCAAGGAGCCTATGGTAAGTATATTCTACACACATACACACACACACACACACACACACACACACTGTTCATATAGTTCATCCAGCTCCTAGCACAGGGTCTTCCACAGAAAACAGGTTTAATCCTTACATATTAAAATCTTTAAATGAAATAATCGTTAAGTTCAAAGTGAAAGAACTAGAGTATTCATAAACTCTTTTGATCTTTATTGCATGTTTTTCAATGACTACCCATTCTCTTCCAAAAAGGATTTATTTTTATTTGAAACATCTTGCTCTAAAATAGAATCATTCCCAGGGAACACTCATCAATTTGTACTGCTTCACCACAACTGATATTATTTCCATGGTCATCTTAATAATTTTACTGTCCAAATTCTTCAAAAGATTGAAAAATGTGAAAATGTTTGAAATTAAATGAGTATTATCTGAAAAATAGTTATGCTCTACGACTTACATTTTTCTTACATTCACAAAATCACACCCAACCATAACTCCTAACCAGTGATTCATTTTTATAGGAGAAAAAGCAAATAGAAAAAAATAGATATTTTACCACAAGAATTTTTATAAAGTTAACTATTAAACCAGCATCTTATGTGACACATTAAAATGATGTAATTAAAGTAGAATCTACAAAATGCTTTCAACTATAAGTAGATTTTAAAAATATGCATAAGTAAACTTTATATAAGGGATTTTCAGTTATAATATCAGAAATTTCTAAAAGCAAATCTCTTTATATGCAAATGTTTTGGTGGAAAAATCCAAATATATGCTGTTGACAAGTCATTTAAAATGAGTTAATCAAAACCTAATTATTACTATATTTCAATACAACATAACATTGAACACAAATTTAAAACCAAACTTTAGTTCTTTACATTTTAATTAATATCATAGCATAAAGTATTCTAATATTTTCTAAGTCAATCTTCTATATCTCCAGGTATTTTTGTCTAAATATTTTCATTCATGTAGCCTCATAATCTGTATATGTACTCTATTCGTTGGGTTCTGGTTTTGTTTGTTTTTTTTGCTTCACACCTTTGCTTCATACATACAAAAATGTCTTTCCACAAATGTCTCTGTATCCCTCAAAGAAGTCCTGTTATTTGTATTATTATTATTATTATTATTGTTATTATTATTATTATTATTTAAAATAATGGTGATTCAGTGGATAGAATACTTGGGCTAGAGTCAGGAAATTAAATCAAATTAAAATTCTTATATGAGTTCAAAGCCATTGCACAAAGTTATTTTTGACAAGTGACAGTCCATTAGAGAGTGCTGAATCTGCAGTAAAGAAGTTCTGAGTTCAAATCTTGTTTCAAAACTTAAAAATAACATGATCTTGGTCATGTTAAGCATCTCTATGGATCTAAATTTCCTTATTTGCATAATAAGCATAATAACATCAAATACTGCAAATATTTATTATAAAAATAAAATGTTTCCCACTGAGATCAGGAGAAAAGGGAAAGACCCATATATTCCAAAATACTTATAGTAGCTTTCTTTGTGGTGGAATTAAGTATAAACTGCAGAATTCTCCATTAATTGGGGAAGGGCTATAAGAAAGAATGAGCAGACTAATTAAACATGTTTTTTGAAAGAATGGCCTGGGATAATGAACAGTGAAAGAGTAGGACCAACTTTATGAACAACTTGTGAACAACTTCAGATTTAATACTTGAAGGATAACTTGTAAATGTCACCTCCAAAGAAGGAACAGTGAAATGGAAACATGAAAGACATATCTCTATATATACATATCTGTTTTTCACATGATGCTTTTTATGATGCCTGGTGTAAAGAGAGAGGCTGAGAGGATTCTAAATAAATTCAATTAATATAAAAAATGAAATAAAATGAGTTAATAAATTATGTTTTACAAATCATAAAGTGTTAAATAAACATGATATATGATTATTATTCTGAATTTTACTGTGTCACAGAAAAGTTGAGAACTCATATACAACATATATTCTTTTTTTCTAAAGACTAAACAGCATGGAGGTACTGAATGATAGAACCAAAGTTGAAGAACTAAGTATCTTTATGACCATTTTTATGTCTTTGCATCATGTAAGCAGAAGAGAGAAATTTATAAAAGGAAACATGTGCACTTGTAGTTAAGCTAAATTATATTCAGGAAAAATTGAACATTACTCTAATATTTTATTAAACATTTATTATGTACCAGCCACTACAGACAATGTGTGCAAAGATAAAAAATTCAACTTACATGACTTTAAAGAGCTTACTTTCTATTAGGATGGGGACAAATTAATGGGATTTTAAAAATCTGTCAATGGGCTTTCTCTGTGACTGAAATACTTCACATAAGGTTGGCCCCACTTCCATATTCTTTCCTTTTTTGAGTGTATAATGAAAGTATCCACTAAAAAGAGCAGTCTCAATAATGAAAAGCCAAATAGTGAATGTAGTAAATAAATATAAGTAAAATATATCATAATCATTCATATAATTATTCTTAAGATGCTTTTTCCCCTGGCTCTCAAACAGACCCAAGTATAGACCACTTGACACCTCAAAACAGAAGTTTCTGACTAATTGTTCTCCACTGAAGTAAAGCAACAAGAGGTATATGTAACACTAGGGAATACAGGATGAGGAAAAACACCAACCACCACAGCCAAATTTTGGCATTATTTTCACAGCCTTTTTTGTTGTCCACATTTTACTTAACCTAATAATTGATTAATCTTCACTGAACAACTATAAATAGGACACTTAAAGCCCTTAATTATTCAGAAATATGATTCATCTGTTTTCAGGCTTGTCCAACTTTTCATGATCTTATTAAACTTTTCTTGTCAGAGATTTGAAATCAGAAAGACATGTCTTCATGATTTCAGATGTGACACTCTATACACTGCACCATATAATTGCTCTAATTAGATATTTAAAAGAAATATATAAGGAATAAATACATGCATGTATACTTGAGTACTATATGCACACATAATACCTATCCCCAAAGAAAAGATGCTTTTGAATGAAGCCAGGTATTTCTAGTCATACCTTGGTAAACCGCTTTAAATCCAGGGGAGCCAATGCTGTCATCAGACTGGAGATGTAGCCACATTTGATTGCTCATGCTCACAATAAGATCTGGTACACTAGATCCAGTGAGTCTGCATATAAAGACAGGAAAAACATTACGTAAGGTAATATTGTCTCTATTGTTACACACTTATGATGTTTTAATAAATTAAAAAGACAAGTATTCTAATAAATAAATTTCCCTACAAAAGGCATGAAACATCATCATTAAAAATAATGCTTAATTAGCAAGTTTTACCTCATTGAATCTAGAACTACTTGCAGTTTAAGTTATAGATACATTGTTGTTTTAAAAATAAAAATAAAATTGACAGTGTATTTATATCTGTACTTTCCTTTCTCTTCCTTTCAAATTCATTGCATACATATAGATACTCTCTCCAAGTTCTGATTATAATCCCCAATCATCCAAATGTATTTATTCATTTGTTTGTTCCTTATTTGACTAGTATGGGCAGAGAACTGTGCTAGGATCACTATGAAAATGGAAAGAATACATAACAGAAATTGCTTTGATTATATAACAATATGTTCAGATATCTATCATTTTATGTGCTTTTATTCATATTTCTCCCTTAAAATCTCTTGCAAATTGTCTTAATTTTTTAGCAGAATATAAGGATTGCATTGCATTGGTCACTTAGTTTAAAGTTAAAATTGAAAAGCATTTATAAATATTTCATAAACTCTCTGAATGTTAATGCACACATCAACCAGAGTATAAGTAACAATGAGCCATTGTGTTTTGGGAAAAAAAAGTCACATCATGAGTTCTGTCAGGTCATGAAGAGTAATAGGAAAGACAGTGACTCTGCTCAGAATTCTGATAGATAAGTGTGTTTAAAAAAGTGGAGGAGAAATTGATTTCACCCAAATAAATGTCTCTAATCATGTAAGAAGCATCGCTTGAAGTCACGTAGATCAGGAATATGAACTCCTGATTTGTTCCATCCATCATACCATTTGTCTATCAGTGTTTCATTTCTACCTCAGGCAGAGGAAAACACCTGATACCTCAGGGGAAGATGAACAGCAATCATTAAATGTCAAATAATGTGCAAAATTTTGTATGAAATGAAAAAAAAAAGTATGTCATGACAAGTCCAGATGCTGGAAAGTATATTGCTTTAAGGGTTGTTTTATTTTTCTTTCTGTGTGATCATTTCATATTTTGTTCTAAGTTTTATCCTTTCATCTTCATTCTTTGGCTTATGTTCCCCCAAAATTGATGTCATTCTTTATGACATTAATCTGATATGAGTCCTTTATGACTAAGGAAAATTTTTAGATGGGAAAATGTCTTTCATTTAAAATTCTTAGCCTTCCTTTTTTGTTGCCATTTATTTTTATTTTGTTCATATATAACACAATATGTAATATAACAATAGTATAATACCTATGATATATTATAAATAATTAAGAAGTTATACTAAATATGCTTATCAAGAACACATTCTCACATTAGCTATGTCCAAAAATCTATGTTTCGGTTCTTCCCTCCTCTCTTCCACCCATTGCCTCTCTCCCAAAAGGCAGCTAAAATTATATAGGCGGGTAAATATATTATCAGATACAAATTTTGGTATTCATTATATTATGAAAGAATAAATGTTAATTAAACTAGATGAAAATTTATGTAGGAAATAAATTTAAGAATGGTATGTTTTACTCAGCATTTAGACTCCATTCATCCCTTGGAGTTGTCCTGGATCTTTTCTTTGTTAATAATAGTTAAATCATTCACAGTTAATCATTATACATAATTGTTACTGTGTACAACATTCTTGTTCTGCTCATTTCACTGTACATCATTTCATATAATTCTTTTTCAAGTTTTTTTGTGATCATCTTGTTTGGCATTTTTATGGCACAACAGTATTCCATTACAAATATATATCACAACTTCTTGGGCAATTTTACAAATATCTATTTGTTCCCATTTGCCCAAAGAGGAACACTAGAGTTCTCCTTTTTAGTTTCCTATTTGATTTGATTCACAATTGAAAATTTGATTCACTGAGTTCAGGTTTTCATATGTATGCAATTTCATGTCTATATTAGGAACAAAAGCTATGCTTAAAGATACTCATTAAGTCACACAATATGCTTTAATTTTTTCAAATTACAGGTTATAATTTTCAATATTAATTTTCTGTCAATTCATGTCAATCCATGTTCTCTCCCTCTCATCTGCCCTCCCCCTTCTCTCCAAGAAGTCAGGTAATAAGATATAGGTTGTACATATATTATCATGTAATATGTAAGTCCATATTTGTCATACTGTGAAACAAGACACATTGCTTATTATAGAGCACAATTCACTGAAAAAATAAAATGAAGAATGGTGTGTTTCTTTCTGCATTCATAATCTATTGTTTCCTTCTATCGTTGTAGATTTCCTTTTCTGTTATGAGTCTCTTGGAATTCTCTTAGATCCTTGCTTTTGCTAATAATAGTTAGGTCATTCATAGTTGATCATCATATTTTATTGTTGTTACTTTGTACAACTTTCTACTTGTTCTGCTCACTTCACTTTGCATCATTTCATATAAGTCTTTGCAGAATTTTTGGGGTCATCTTGTTTGTCATTTCTTATCATCAATATTGTTACAAGTATTTAGCGGAACTTACTCAGCAATTCCCTCATTCAACTTCCAGATCTTTGACAGCACCAAAAAGGCTATTATAAATATTTTTGCACATGTAGGTTCTCTTCTCCTATGTATAATTTCTTTGACATAAAACTACAAGTGATATTGCTGGGTCAAAGGTTGTTATGCAGTTTTCTGGCTCTTTGGGCATGGTTTCAGATAGCTTTCCAGAATGTTTGTATCGTTTACCTCCTTAATCTTAGTGGCTTATGCCTAAGAATTCCCCCAAATTTTCCTTTATATATCTTGTTTGTATATAGTTGTTTATAGGATTTCAACCACAAAAGACTTTGAGCTCCTTGAGAAAAGGCACTGTTTTTGGTTTGGTTTTATATTTATCTACAAATCTATGAATCTACCTCTACTTTTCTTTGCCAGCATGGTATGTGAGACCTGCCTTTGGTAGTCAAGGGATATGAAACATAGGGATTGATTATTTGTCTATTCAGACCATGTGTTTAGCTGGGCCAATAGAGAATCTAGAACCTGATGAAGCAGAAGCAATGTAGCAGGAGACCCTGGGAAGTTAGACTATTATAATTTTCCATTTCTTTCTCTTTACTAATATTTGTAATTTAGTATAAAGTCTCCAAGATTAATTTTTCTTCATAACATTTCCTTTGATTGTTTTAAATATATTAAATACTTTAGGTATCTCTTCTATTATTGAAATCTTAAGATTCCTTAAGATTAATGAGATTAATTCAACCTCATTGATTTTCTTGAATGTTTTTTCTGTTTATCTTTTTATGCTTCTATGAGTATTAAAATTCATCAATGCATTTTTCTTAGGTTGCCTTTTTTGTGAGGAATTTTGCTTGGAATTTCTGTATTTCATTAAATATCCATTTCTTTTTTTGGAGTATTATGTTCACTTTCTCTGGGCAGGTAGTTTTTGGTTAAATGCCTATCCTTCGCATTGTGAAATATCATATTCTATGCCTTTTGATCCTTTAATGCAGAAGTTGCTGGAACCTGTATAATCTTGATTGTGGTTATACAATATTTGATTATTTTCCTGGTGACTTGTATTTTCTCCTTGATTTGGGATTTCTGGAATCTAACTATAATTAGTCCTGAGATAATTTTTTATTGTCTCAGATTTTTAAATTTGGGATATATTAGGCATTTGATCTATGGATTCTTTCAATTATATTTTCTCCTCTTTTTCAAGAATATCAGGAAAATTTTGCCTAACAATTTCTTTCAATATAGAGCTCAGATTTTCTTTCTGATCCTGGATTTGGGAAAACATAATGAATCTCTGGGATCTATTTTCAAGGTCAGTTATTTTTCCAGGGAAAGATTTGAAATTTTCTTCTCATTGTTCATTATTTTGAATTTGTTTTATTGCTTCCTGCTTTCTCATGAAGTCATTACCTTCTATTTCTCCAATTCCAGTTTTTAGCAAGTGATTTTCTTCTTTGAGGCTTTGTACATCCTTTCTTAGGGAGTTATTTTCCTATTTGACATTCTGGATATCCTTTTTTAGTGAATTGTTTTCTTCAATAAGTTTTTGTTATAAATTGTTAATATTTTCTAATTTTTCTTTTCTATTATTTCCTCTGTTTGTTATTTGTTTTTCTATAATTTTTGGAGCTCTTCTAAGGGGTTACTTTTTGGGCTTGGCATTGTTTCGTATTTTTCTTTGAGCTTCAAACATTTTTACTTTTATATTACTAATTCTATATTGCATTGTTTTCCACTCTTACTCTGCTGTTGCAGGACCAAGATGGCTGTTCTATTTCTCCTGTTGCTTGCTTTAAATTATTTCTGATTGCACTAAGATTTGTTCAGCATTTTTTCCTTGTAATCCAGTGGGAGAGTCCTTCTGCTGTCTCCTAATGTTGTTTTAGGCTTGAGCACTACTTTGCCCTTTCTTCTGTTAGTTCTGCTGCTCTACTATTTGTTTTAAGACATTTTTGTTGCTGTGGTAATTTGGAGAGTGGTTGGTAGTCTTGACATGTTACTTATTTCATCATCGTGGCCTGATTTGCCCTCACCCTTCCTTTTGAAGGATTCCTTTACTCATAAGATGGTGATAAAAAGGGAGAAAGAAAATGATTTATTTTATCTCTTAGTTCAGATTAAACTGGAAGTACATAAAGATTATTGTCCTTCAAATTAATACTTTTTAATTTTTTTAACTACTAAGCATTTAATTTTCTATCCCTTTCACTTCTATCCTATTACTGTAAAAAAAAAAAGAAAAACAAATGTCTTACAACAAATAGACATATATGCAATTAAGCATACCAAAATCTCACACTGTCCACATCCAAAAATATTTCATTCTGTATCTTCAGTCTATCAAATTCTTGTCAGTATGTGGGTAGCTTTCTTTAACATGTATCCCTGGAGTCATAGTATTTGCCTTTACATTTTATTGCTTTTGCATGAATTATTCTTCTAGTTCTGCTCACTTCACTCTAGATTTATTTATATACATGTTGAGAGATTTATTTGAAATTATTTTTTATTTTAATTTAGTTTTTTACCAATTTCATATATAAAAATTGATTGAAATTTTGAATTCCAAATTCCCTCTGTCCCTCCCTCCTCTCCTTTCTATCTGATATGGTTTATATGGTTATATTTATTTTATATCCTTTATATGTTTGCAGTCATGCTCTTTTGAGGCTCAAATAATATTTTGGGGACACAATTAGTAAGCATTTATGACAGCTAAAGATAGGATTTAAACATATCTTCCTGTGTCTATGGTCAGAATTTTCTCTATTATTTTCTGAATCTGAGAGTCATCCAAGGAGGAACATTAGGCTAGATACAAGCAGAACACTCATTTTGAAATTTAGAGAAATTTCAACTTCTTTCAAGATTGAGTCATATTTTTACCAGGTATTGCTATCACCTTGCTAGCAAACTTATATTAGCAAATACATCTACTTTACTTTTCCAAATGAATAATATTATCAGTGAGCTAATAAAATCATTTCAAATACATAGATTACTATAACAAAAAACAAAAAATTTGTACCTGCTAACCTAGCATGATGTTCCTCCAAGAACCAGATAATGGATGAATGAATAAAAAGTCCAATAAAGATGATGATAGACTTATTAAACAAATATGAGATTTTATTCTATATCAGACATGGTTCAAATTCAGTAACTTTTAAAAAGTTTAATAATACTTAGTATATTAAAGCATTTATTCAAGGATACAGTGACCTTTGATAATATATCCCCTTTCTCCTTAGTATCACTGTACACAAATGCAAGATTCTTTGCATATGAAAGTGGGTCAGAGTTATTTTTATGCTTAATTGCTCCCATATGGCATGGTCACTCTTGGATGCTCTGGTAGCTGTTTTTATTAGAGTATATACAGCAGCAGCATCTCTGGGTAACCCCATTTCAGAAAACCTTTTTTCTTTGGCCCTGGGCAAAAGGTTTAGCAGTTTTACCCTAACCTGAACAAATGGAACTGCTAGGTGGAGATAGATCAAACGACCCAAACACACTAAAGAAGGTTATCAAATGATGGTGACAGATGTGATATGCCACCTGTCTACAAATGAAATTGATTACAACTGCATTCTACTTACTTGTGCCTAAAAGGGAATTTTCTACTGTCACCAAATTCTTTGCATCCTAAATCCATTAAATTAATTGTTAAAAAAAATCAAATGCACCAGAATCAAGTGAATAATATATAAAATGACTTCAGTAACATAAAGGGAAAACAACACTAAAGACATCAGAACAAAAATTAACATAATAACCAGAGGAGTAGTAGGGAAAATATTTCTATTGATCCACAGATGACTACAGATATAGAATCATAAACAGATCCAGAGAGGCTAACTTAGACAAGGTCACATGGAGAGATACTCTGTGTTAGGACAGAGAAGCAACCTGGTATAATGGAATGAGTTTGGAATTAGAGTTTGAAAGTAGGTGATCTATACTGAAATCCAAGATCTGCTATTATTATCTGAACTACTTTCAGAATTAACCTTTGTGCACCTCAGTTTCTTCATCAGTAAAATGAGTGGGTTGGACCAAATAGCCTCTAAAATATCTTCCATCTCTTGGAGCGAGGTATTCACCTAGCAAGCAGCCTTTGCAAAATGTATCAGGACACTTCCAGCTCAGACTCTGAAAGAGATAAGCTATGATCCTGAGCCAAAGAGCTATTCCTGGTTTCAAGGAGCTTATAATCTAGGAGGGCATACAAGATAGATACATAAGCAACTATAATTTAAAATTATTTTATTTATGAAAGGTATTTCAATTCAATATTCTGGGTGATTCTGGGTACTTCTTTTGCCCAAACTGTTCATAATTCCTAAGCTATGTAAGATAATTTATGAATTGCTGTGGTTAAAATCGATAGATAGGTGAATAGATAAATGAAGGATTGAAAAGGTGAATGAATGAATGCTCATGGTTTGGGACCCAAATTTCTGGCTATGAATCTATGTACGTTTAATCAGGTTTCTTCCCAAGTAATAAATATAGTCAACCTCTAAACCAGCACAATGAGCTGACCCAGTTTGCTGTAATCAGTCTTTGGCTCCATTGGCATAATCTTCTAGAAAGAAAAATCATCTCTATATTATGATGATGTCTGTTAATAGTGGAATCTGTTAACAGAGGGTTAAAATCCCAGATTTGCTCCTTTCTACCTGTGTTACACAGGGCAAATGACTTCCCCACCTTGGGCTTCAGTTTCCTCATACATATAAATCTTTAAAATGAGGACAGATTCAACAAATACAAAGATGGCTTCATATCTATATTTCAAGGATTTTATATGTATAAAAAAGAGTATAGTAAGTTTATCAGAGAAACAGAAACAAAGTACTAAAAGGGTTTTGAGTAAGGAAAGGTCACTTGCAGTTGGCAAATCAAGGAAGCCTTCATGGAAAATTTATCTCACAACACTGTAAAATGTACTAGGGTGAAGGATACATTTTGGAAGATCAGGAGGCTGTTGGCAGGTAATAGGTAAAAGGAGAGTGAAGTAAGGATTTGAATTAGTGTGGGGGAAAAGGTAATATATATCAGCACTTTTATGGAGCCACTTTCTAGGACTTGTTGCAAAATGAATGTAGGGAGTGAGACAAAAAACAGTTAACAGTGATTTAAAGGTTTCAAGGTTGGGTGACTGAAGCAAACATCTCACCATTGAAACTAGAAACTAGTTGACTTTAATTCTGAGATGAAATATCTATGGTGATACTTTAATGGAGATTTTGACCCTAAGGCTTGCTGACTAAACTTCTCTACTGTACTAGAAAAACTTGGAGACTTCTTAAGAGTTCCTTAGAGCCTATAAATTCAGACTACTAAAGAGAGCCTCACTGTATATGTTCTCACTCCTTGGAGAACCATAAAAACCTTCAAGGCATTGTTCAAATCTTGTTTGAACTACCATCAAATAGCAAATTTTGGTAACAAAATTACTTTGACATTTTACTATTATCAACTTTAGTTATTTTAAAACCAGGCGATAGCTCACTAAAGATTTTTATTTTATTAGCATCACTGTAATCACAAGAGACTCACTTTAAAGCAACCCTAAAAATTCAACCAACATATATTAAAAATGGATCACTTTTTAGAAAGCTAATAAAATAAAATGTTTAGTAACTTTACACTGTTCAGCTGTTTGTGTATATGTAAGTTTATATGTTATATGTATATGTATAATAAATATGCATATTTATCTACATATGCGCAGTCCAAAAGATAGATTTGAGCTAAGGGGCTTTCCCTAAGCTGAATGGGTAGGAGATATGGACCTAATTTATACAAGACCAGAAATAATCCTGAAGATGTGTTAGGCATAAAGAGTTTTTTACATTTCCCTAAAGTGAAGAGTCCACATAGCACTTATAAATCACTGGAGAAACTAAAGGTGGCAACAGTAGTTCATAAAAGAGCCTCACAAATGTTGTCAGTCACTCTAATGGGAAACATCAGGTGATAAATTCAGAGGTGCAATGGTATTCCAGTGGAGACATGACTCTATGTGGAGACATGACTCTATGAGCATTATTTGTATAGATAGTATGTGTTTCTTTTCTCATAGTACAAGAATATGTGGGAGAGTTTGACACTGTATTTATGTATGGGTTTTACTTAGTGTTAATAGTATTCATTTGTTTAATTAAATGCTTTTGTTTTGAATTGAGGTATTTTGATGTTAGATTAGGTTAAATATAATTGGATAAGATATTATGAACTATGATTTTGAATAGATGCTGTCCCAAAGCATATCTTAAACCTGAATGTAACTTTCAGGGGACTAGATTTGAAGAGGGAACAATGCTCTTAGCATTCTTTTTAATTATTTCCTTACTCTGTTAGTCAGTTTCCCCACTGAAGTCCTCTGATTCTGCATTATGGTAGAGAGGCGATCTTGGGTTCTCAAAAGTTTATTCCACAAAACACAAGCTCTGGTAGATATAAACAAGCTTTAATAAAAAAGGATTTAGAAGATCAAATTAAAATATGCTGTAAATTTCTTCTCCAAGGACCAGACTGAAAAATTTCAGAGAATCTTCATAATGTAGATTCTTAAAATGTGTTGAATGAATTAATGATTTTCTATAACACAGCGTATCTCATGAGACACTTGTATCATAGTCTTTGAATAAGATAAGTAGTATCTAATTAAGGCATTAGATAATCACATCTCTCTTCCTATTTTTCAATTGATTTTTAACCCATATGTAGGATTATATATTTTCCTCCATTACATTGCACCTTAGTAGTAATTCCAGCCTATTAAGGAATTTTGGTAGTCTAACTCCATGATCAATTAATGATTTTTCCCCCCAATGGTAAAAGTTGACAGGGAAGTATAATAAAGTAACTCATGGATCATCTACTTAGGGGATTATGGTTTATGAATTACCCTGGCATACAGGGTATATATATTTTATTTTGAACTATTGAAGAAATACAGAATGTCTCTACGTGTATTATCTGCCTTGCTAGGTTGGGAACTACTCTGGGGCTCTAGTGAAGTATCTTAGGAATCTACATTTGGTCTAATGAAATTTGACATTGAATGGATAACTCATGAAGGAACAAATGATATACTTAACAAAATCATAAATAATATGAGGTGAGAATAGCTAACTTATTGAGTCACCCAAGATACAAAAACAACTTGATAGAGATGAGGGCAAAGTCTACTAGGTTCAAATTTAATGATGTTAAAAATTGAGCTCTTTTTGTGGTTCAGTTGTTTCAGCTGCATCTGACTCTGTAAGCCTATTTGGGGGTTTCTTGAAAAAAATACTGAAATAGTTTGCCATTTCCTTCTCCAGTTCATTTTATAGATGAAGAAACTGAGGAAAGCAGGATTAAGTGACTTGCCCAAGGCCAAACAAATAATAAGCATCTGAAGCTAGATTTGAACTCAGGAATATGAGTCTTCCTGATTCCAAGCCTAGGGTTCTATCTAATGAGTCACCTACTTGCTTCATATATAGTCTTACATATGAGTTTAAAAAATGATAAATTAGAAACGTATAGGATGGGGAGAGATAAAGCATCAATAATTTAATTTCTTTGTACTACCTATTTTATGTAAGTGTTGGGATATAAATTTTTCATGGGCTATGATATATTATATACCAATTCACTGAATAATTATTATTGTACTAGCTGCTAATGGAGTTTGTGGTTTAATAGTGAACTTTACCAGTTAATAAAGGTCAAAAGGGAGCCACATGAGATTTTTGGGCAGAGGAGTCATAATCTGATTTGTTCACCAGAACTGATCTGGAAACTAAATGAAGGATAGTTTAGATTGGGGGAAAATACTGGCACTACCAAAGAAATAATAAAATAATTAAACATTTATTAAGCATTTATTTTCAGAGCACAGGTCAATGCCAATGAACATCTTTCCTAGGGTGGTGGCAGGAGAAATGTGAAGTATTTTAAAAGCATGAGGAAAAGGTGGAGAGTAATTAAAGCCTCTCAGGGAATCAAACATACACATTTGCCTCTTAGCAAGTATGGTTTAAAAATTTGAAATTAGAATTATCATTCTATATGTTGAACATATAGAATTAAAACAAATTAAAAACAAAAAAATAATACTTTGCTGAAATGAAAATCTTAGACAATATTGAGACAGAACTAGTGTATAATTATACTTTCAATATTTAAAAACAGGAGTGTAGTTTATTTCAAACCCATATACATTGTAACTTTAAAAACTAGGGAAGAAAAAAGAACAATTTTGTTCAAATCTATGTCACAATATTTTCTTAGGTTCATTTTTTAGACATAGTCTATATCTTCTTTGTGAATTAAAACAGTTTTGAAGAATGTTCTAAATATAAAATTAAAATAGAAAAGTGAAATATTTAATTAATAGATTCATAATTCAAAAGCTAGAATCTAGTATTTTCTTTAATTTTATAAAAGGGGAAATTAAGCCCAGAGTCAGGAAATGATTTACCCAAGGCAATGCTGCCAATAAGGAATAGATGTGAAAAAAGCAACTATTATCATTATATTAATTGTTGACCTTATTTTTAATTCAACAATTTTATTTTTTATTCTTTTTTATTTAAAAAGTTTTATTTGATTAATTGATTTAGATTTTTTTCCGTGGTTACATGATTCATATTCTTTCCCTCCCCTCCTCCCTACCCCCTCCTGTAGCCAAAGAGAAGTTCCACTGGCTTTTATATGTGTCATTGATCAAGACCTATTTCCATATTACTAATATTTGCATTAGTGTGATCGTTTATAGAGTTTACATCCTCAATCATATCCCCATATACCTATGAGATCAATCAGTTGTTTTTCTACTGTTTCTACTCCCACAATTCTTTCTCTGGATGTGGATTTCTCATAGGTCCCTCAGAATTGTCTTGGATTTTTGTAACCCTGCTAGTAGAGAAGTCCATTACATAATTCAACAGTTGAAAAAAAAATCTGTCTTTCTCTCTGCAATCATTCACACTGATTTCAGAATAATATATTTTCTACACATCAATCCTGTTATATTACTGTGCTAAGAAATCTTCAGGATGTCCCTACTAATTATTAAATTAATATAATTATCTACATTTTTAAAATTAGGAGGCTACATCTCAAAGAATTTTGAAGACTTACCCTGGCAGTAGGTGACAGAGTTCATCATCTCTTGACTAAAATTTCAGTCCACTAACCTCTAGAAAAAATAAACTTCTTAACTTGGTTTTCCAATTTGTTTTACAGGGAAATTACTGTATATCAGTAGAAAGAGACTACATGAATGAGAGAATCTTTATATACATGGATCTAATAATTACTGGCTGTGTGATCCTAGATAATGTTCTTTATCTCTGTTTTCTCATCTTTAGAAGGCAAATAATGGACAAGATGATTTCTGTAATCTCTTTTTAACCTCTTGGTTGCATAATCTAAAACAGATCATTTCCTGAATCTAACTTATTTTGCTGTTATTACATTTTTATTCATACCATCTCCTCTACCCACAATGTCCACCTTTTCTGACTATCTAAATCTTAACCACTCATCCTTCTAGACCCAGATTAAGGTTCATCTGCTCAATGAATCCTCTGGCCATTTCCCCATGGAATGCTCTCTTTTTCTTGAACTTCTATAGTACCTACTGTCTAAACAGCTCATTTACATAAGCTAACATTATGCTGTGGAGGTCAAAGAAAAAAACAATTAATGGAATCTGAGGTTGTATTAATAGAAGGTAAAACCTTCAGATCAAAGTCTGTGTAAGGTCAGATCTCATCTTTAGAGGTGTTATATCAAAGCATTTATATGCCCTAAGCAAGGTGGGAAAATTGCAGTCCCAGTGGTTACTGTCAACTGAAAGCTTTGAATCTGCAACATAACACAAACAACATAATTTATTACAAAAATTATCCATGTAAAATGCATGGAAGATTTTTATTATATCAAAAAAATGAGTATCCAATTGTACCCCTCACTCTTCAATCTTTAAGTTTGTCTGTCTTAAGTTCCATCCTATGTCTTGGTGCTTATCTGGAAGATTGTGTTTCACTGTAGGTATCTATATTTTAAGACAAATATTAACAGATTTTTAAAGAGAAAAATCCCAGGTGAATGGGGGGAGTGAGTGAAAGGTCTAAAGACCAAGTAAATTAAAGAACTCCTAAAACTTAGAATATTTGACCAGGGGAAAAGAAAGAATTGGCAATTTTCAAATAATACCTTTCTTAAAATTTCTCATTTTCAGTTCTTCCAATAATCTTATAAAGTAGGCAAAGGAGACATCCTCTTCATTTTATAGATGGTAATACTGAAGGTCAAGTAAAATCAATGAGCATTTATTAAGTGTGCCAGGCACTATGCTAAGCTCTGAAGATCAGGGAGTTTTTAGTGACTCATCTATGTTTATACAGCTATCAAGTGTCAGTGCTTGGAATAGAATCCAAATCTTATAATTCCTTGTCCAGTGCTATTTCCACCATATAATGCTCTGTTTCATCTTCAAGGTGACAGAAAAATTAGGATCATATCAGTGTGAGAATAAAATCCAGTTTAGTTTCTGATTTCTCCCATGTGCTGTGCTGAGAGGCAAATAGCTATTTTTTGGTTTGTTAATGGAACTGCTGCCCTTCTCTCTTCTCTGCCTTCTCTCCATGCTATATAACATCACTGGAAAGCATAGCCCTTCATAGGACTTAGGAAAGGATATTAGTAATTAACTTATCCAACCTTTAATTTATGGAGGAAAAAAACAAGAGCATTGTAAGGGAAGGGACATGCCCAGGATCACATAGAGATTTGAATTGAGGTCCTGTGATTCCAAATCCACTGCTCTTCATAATATTCTCTGTTTCCTCATCATGTTGATCCTAGCTTCTTTCTTATAGATTTGCTGGTCAATTCATCTCCCAATTGTCCTGGGTTTACATGCTATAAGTAGAATCCTGCTGCAGCCAAATTATCCTCTGACTAGTATCTCACCTTAACTCTCTGGTACTGGTCACACAAATAATGTCTGTGTGTGTTTATCATACTTTTATATCAAATTGTATCGTGCCTGTCCCCTAATGAAATATATTTTTTCTTCGCTGGAATTTCTTTGCCAAGAGTTAAGAACAAAAGGCAGTGCCAAAGCAAGTCATGACAATGTCATTAAAAACTCATATTGCTATAGTATTGTAGTGGTTAATAGACCTTTCTTTTCCTCAAAAAAAAACTTTTGAAATAGGCAGCATGACTGTTATTATCCCCATTTTACAGAACAGGAAATTGAGTCTCAAAAAGTTATCATTTGTCCATAATTATATGGTAAGTGTTAAAACCGTCATTCAAATTCAGTTTCCAGATTCTAAAAATAGTAAACCACTACACTACATCATCTGTCAATATATCTGAAAAAAAGAGGGTTTGTGATGACAATTTTCTTTGTCCTGATAATCTTTATGCTAACCAATCTCAGTTCACACACAAGCTGTGCAAGTCTGAGGCCATTCCGGTTCCAAAATGGGGAAAGACACATTATTATAGAAGAATGGTCATTTGAAAGAGGGATTAGAGAGCTTGTTTGACTATAAGAGGGGAAAATGGCCAATGTGTGAATATTGCATATACAATCAGTTATACTTTAGTTCAATATAATTCCCAACAATTAATATGACCATATTGGGATGTAGTAAGCTTAATATCATATAAATGTTTAGGAAGAGTCTGGATGACCATCAGTCAGGAATTTTGTAGAGGTTATTTTTGCAGGATTAAATGAATATAAAGTTTCCTTCTAAATTGAACATTTTGTGACTATTGTAAAAATGGGGATTTGAACCCCAGACTTCAATCCCCAGAAGTCATTGGTAGTTCCCAGAATTCCCTATAGTATCACTTGAATCCCCACCTGGGCCAAGAACAAAATTTGTATTTAAACTGACTGTACTTGGTCTCTCTGCTTCCACTTCTAAGCATACAAGTCTCTCAAGATGTAGTAAATAAAAGTGAATGAGCTATTTGCCCTAGGCATGTGCTTTCTTGTTTTGCATTTTCTTTATCCTTTATTTCTAATAATCTTTAATAAACCTCTAAAAATATAATACTTTTAGTAGAGAAACTAATTTAACTGTTACACTATCTATGATATGTTCTTATAATGCTAATACCAGTAATATATACAATTTGTATAGTACTTTAAGGTTTGTAGAGTACTTCACATATCTTCTATCATTTAATAATAATCCTGTGAATTGGGTATTATTATCCCAATTTTACAGAGGGGGAAATAGAAGGTAGTCTAAAATTTTCTCTGATCACATAAATAAGTATCTAAGGCTAGATTCAAATTTTGATCTTCTTGACAGCAACACTGTATCCTATGGCTAAGTATTATATTTCTTTGTATTATATCCCTTAGTACTAATACAGAGTTGTAGACTCTCAAAAATATTTACTGATTGGACTCTAATGGGAATGATGCAGCTTCTTGAAAGATATTTTTTGATTCTGTATACTACAAAAATGTATTGCTGGGATATTTTGCTTTTCCCTGTAGCTCATTAGACTTCTGTTTCTGTATTTCCAAGGATAAAAATTTAATTCATTTTCCTGTTTTTTTTTAGTTTCTCTTAAAAGTTAAAAGTTGTAAGACTGAGAGCATTGAACAGCATCATCTACCATTCTTTTAATAGTGAGACTAATCTTAGCACACATTATTTGAGGTTCACAACAACCTCATAAAATAAATAGTATAGTTATTATTCCCATTTTACAGAAAAAGAAATGGAAGCATTGAAAAGTAAGATGAGATGTGACTCCACCATTACATAAGTGGCAGTATTTGCATCTTCAAGTTTATAGAAATCAGTAGTTTGTTGTCGTAGTACTCTTCTTGTCTAGGAAGAATGAAAGCAAAAAAAAAAAAGGGACCCTTTTGCCTCCAGGTTCAGCACTTTTTTTCCATTACACTTGTCATTTAAAGAGCTTAGATTTGAAATTGAAGGACTTTAGTTCAATTCCAGCTATATTAGTTAGGATCTGGATAATCTTGGGCAAATCATTTAATCTTTCTCACACTTTGCTCATCATTTAAATGAAGTGTTGAGCTAAATGACCTTTAAAGATATATCTAGTTCTAAATCAATAGTCCTATGATCTTTTTACTAATGCATTATTTAAAAATATGCATTAAAATGTATCTATTAAATCTGAGGAGATTTAATTGAGATTTTGATGGGTTTGAATTTTCTAATTTTGATTTCACTTAATATTTCCTAATTTTATTTTGTTAGAAATGTATATTTAATATAAGATTAACTTATTCATACATTTAGGTACCAAATATTTCTTAAGATTTACTATGAACAAGGTCTTATTTTGGGTGATGGGGGTACACAAAAATGAAAAAAAAATCATTGTCTCTTCCCTCCTAAGCTTATTTAGCTTATGTTCTAATTAGATGAATGCAATTTCAAATCTTAGACAGTAATGGATTTTTAACTCTTATCTCACAGACACCCTTGTTAACAAAAATTATTTCATAATTGAAAGTTGTTTTTAATCCCCAAGTAATCAAACACATACAAACCATATAGAAAGCACTAAAACTCATTATACAAAAAGTTGAATCTTGAAGATATACTTACACATATAATACTGTTCTAGTGTCACCTACTTTCCCAGCATCTCCTACAGTTAGTGTGTCATAACCTCTCTCCAGTTCAAATTCTTCAAAGGCAAGCTTGATGACCTGATAGAAAGACAAAAGCAAAACAAAACAAAACTTGTTAGTTGAAACCTATTTTTATTTTTAAAATGTTTATTTAATTTCTATATTAAACCATATAAACATTTTAATTCACTCATGTATATTCATTTCAAATACTAGTCTGTTAGATATTTGCAAATAGTTATCATTTATATGGCATTGTAAAGTTGTCAAAATCCTTTACACATGTTACCTCATTACATCTTTACAACAACTCTTTGAGGTTTCATACATGTATTATACTTAAAATCATTATGTACATATACATATTTCTAAATATACATGTTATTTTTCAGACATTGTAAACCTTAAAATTTCTTAGACTTATAAATGTTGAAAATTTCACCATTGGGAAATTTCATACTTGAAAAATTCCCTATTGATAATGTGAACCCCATTGGCATGGGAGGTTCCTCCTCTTCCCTTCTTAAGATTACTTTAGGACAGAAACCTTTTGCTGAACAATGGAAAGGACTTTGACCTATGCTTAAGCATAGAACAGGAATTTCTTTGAGTCATGATTGATTTTAGAATTGATACAATGGAGATACTTGGAATGACAGAAACAGGTGTTGGAAATTGCAATCTCCACCCTACTCAGTGCTAACAGGATTTAGGAAGGGCTGCAGCATAGATCAAAATTTAATTATTCCAATCTCTACCCTACTCAGGGTAACAGGATTTAGGAAGGGCTGTAGCAAAAGATCAAGATTTAATTATTTGAGAATATGACCTTCAACAGACATGTGCAAAGCCACAGACCTCTGGGCGGTCCTGGGTTAAGCTAGAGCCACCATTGGCACAGGGAAGACATGGACAGTGATTGGTAGATGTGAGAACTGAGGGGAGGGAACTTGGATGGTTTGCTTAAAGAGAGAGGGGTCTGAGGACTGAAGGGTGGTTGGTTGGAGTTTTTTGGCTCCAAGAGGTTGTGCTGCTCTGAAGGAAGCTGAAGGTGGGGGCCTCTGAGACTGTTTCTCCATTTTGGTCACATGAGTAATAGGGACTGATCTCTTTTCTTTGCCTCAGCTATCTAAGGGCTTGGGCCTTTTGGCCCAGCCTAAACAGAGGGGGTATTTAAGCCCTATTCCCTTCTCTCCCCTTTCTCTCTCCCTCTCTCTCTCTATCTCTAATTCCTTTCTTCCTCCTGTTTGTAATTAAACTCTATAAAAGGTTGACGGCTGACTTGAGTTTTCATTTAGGAATTACATAGCTGAATTCCTTGGCGACCTTAAATTAATATATATCAGTCTTTTAAAGTGATTTCCTTGTCACAACATTATGCAAAGTTATTGCTCATTCGCCCTAAAGCATTTATTCTTAGCCTAGTTAGAGGTTAGATTACTAGTAATCTATGAACTTGAATGAGAAAAAATATATATTTATATAGATGTATATACCTATGTGTGTATATATGTATGTTCACATATAAGCATATGTAAATGGTTTTATATACCAATATAAAACTATAGTGTGTTCATTATATATATACATACATACAAACACACACAAATACACACACACACACACAGACACACACTATTTTCACTGACCTCTATCTAGGATTTTCCTTTAAATAAAAAGAAAATAGATAATTGACTCATATGCTTCACTAGAGTGACAAAGAGATCCAAAATATACACAGAGTTTAAGAATCTCTGACCTAGAAGGACTTAATTTACAAAATTTTATATAATTCTCAACTGTCATTTTTTATTTTAAAAATATTTCTCATTTACTCAGATAAAATTCAGAACTTCATATTTTTTTCATTAAGTTCTTTCCATGTACCTTATATTTAAGAGACATATTTTAAAATATAATTAATGTGGGGATGATATTTATGTTTTGCCAAAAACAAAATGAGCAAAATGTGAACAAAATCCATGTTCACAAAAACAGTATTCATTTTTTTTAATAAATTGACTGATTATATTGGTTATTTTGGTGTCAGTTAGGTATAACATTAAGTAAAATGGAAATGTTGCTGACCTTAGGGTGGATGTTTTTGAGGGTGAGTATTGTAAGCACAGGAACAGATTGTAAGACTTATATAACAAATAAATGATCATTCAACCTGGAGTATAGCTTTATTTGAACTGATAGATATGTTTCTGAGTATAGAAGGGACTTTCTGACATCTACTTGGTAGATAGTCTGTTTCCTCAAAAAAGAACACTTTGACATGACAATTGATATCTATCACATCTAAGGTAAAGAGTGTTCTGTCAGTTGGTGTGAGAGTTATATGAAGATATGAGCTAGTATATGTAATACAACAGGCCTCTTGAGATCACAAAATATAAACTGTCTACCCACTTCACTGACTTTGAAAGTCCACTTGACTATTAGTGTTTCAGATCTAATTCAAGACATTTATCCTCATTTTCAAGGATTGTTAAGGACTTAGGTAACTTAAGAAGAGTATAAAATACTGTCTTTCCCTTTGCAACTCTATAAACTTTCAATCATCTTTTAAAAAAAGAAAATTAGGAAAATCTCTATTGCCACGTTATTAAATAATGGCAAGCCTCTGATAGAGAGAAGTAATCCTCTGAAATATACATATTTATTCTTATTTAACAGTATCCAAAAGAAAATGAAAATTAAACTTTCACATTAGAAATAATAGCATATCACCATACTTCTTGTGACAGATTTGGCTTTTCATTAATAAAATTCATACCCACAATGGAATCTTTCAACCAGCAGTTATTAAGTTACTACTATGAAAGTGCTATGCAAAGATACAAAGATAGAGATACAAAGTCAAAAATTATTTTTAATTAAGCAACTTAAGTTCATTAAAGGTAAAGGAAATAAACAGTATTCACAGAAAATAATAAATTTAAAAAAACATATACAAGAAGAAATAGGGAGAATTTTCTGGATAAAAGACAATAACAATTAAGAGGAACAAGAGAAGTCACATGTAATTGAGTTGAATGATTTAGTGCTTACTATATGTCTGATCCTGCATGGAGTTTGATAAATAATTCACACAAACAACATCACACCTGCCCTTAGAAAGCTTACATTCTAATGGAGAAAGACAAGAAAAAGGGATAGTTAGAAATGTTGTTCTTGATCCTCATTTTTGAAGACCAAAGACATCATGATGAGTGATGACTTGATCTGCACATGAATAAGGTTTAAGCAAGGCATTGCTGCACAAAACTGTCAGCCTCACTTTTTCTTCCAGCGACAAAGTCTAGTGTCAAGACAAAAATCAGGACAACAATGATTGCCTAGGTTGCAATGGATAACCTTGGTGTCTTCAAAGTCTGAACTCTAAGCACTCAACAATACTTACTCCAGTTTTCTTTATAGCCAGTGGAACAAATTGTTCTCATCTACCCACTTTTCCAGGGGAAATCATCCCCCTAACTCACTGGTGGGTTTTAATCCTGGCAGCTACACTAAAACTGGTTAAGCCCATCTACTGAGACAATTTTACTTTAGGGTAGCACCTCTATGTGCTACAGATTCATGGAGTCCCAAGTGAGAATCAGGCAACAAATGATTACCAAAAGTGAGTGAACAATGATGAAAAGGGCTCTCACCAGAGGTTTTAATCATTCTTCAAAACCATATACAATCCATACACATGACAGGCTCATTCAGGGCATGAGATGAATAATCACTTATTAAAAACCTAGCATTCCAGAGGCAGTATCCAAGTTTCTACTGAGGAGAGGAGGATGATAACTTGATGAAAGTACATGGTACATACTATGGAGATGGCCAAAATGAAATCATGATGTAGGTAAATCTGTGCTTGAGGAATATAAATTTGAGTGCCATGTCAAGATAAATTAAGAAATTATTACAATGATCTAGGCAATGGGGTGATGAAGTCTTAAGGCAGGATGGAAGCCAAGTGAAAGAGATAGATGCATAAAATGTTGTAGAATTAGAATCAATAGATGTGACCTAGTTGGATATGAAAATAAAGAAGGAAAGAGTAGAGGAACTAAGACAGTAAAAAAACCAGACAGGACTCTTTCTCTGATGCTTTATAATGATAAGGATGTATTTTGGGTATAGTATGGATGTTTTATCATGAATTGCTGCTTTATCATGGATGGTTACTTAAAGGTTATGCCAGAAGAGTATGTCTATCAAGTTCTTTCAAGGCAGAGAAACTTTTTTTAATGGAGATACATGTTTTGGAGATGGAGGAAGTCTACTCATTAATGATTAAAGTAGCTAAATAGAGAGGGGTTTATAACTAGTAGCCTGATAACTAAGTGATGAATTACTTATTCATGGCAAAACATGAAAGAAAAAAAATAGTCCTAATACATTGTAAACAACTTCTACTATTGTGTGATGGTGCCAGAATGTCAGAAAAGGCACCAAAAAGTTTTGGCAATGACAATTAGAGCATTTATATGCATTCATTTAACTACTGGTAGTAGAAATAATGTTTTAATAAAGACATAGAAGTTCATGGGATTGTGGATGAGATGATAATTTAAAGGTCATAAAATTGAAGAACTTATAATTGATAGATAAGGAAAATGAAGAATAAAGTGAATTTTCTATGGTTACACAGATTTTAAGTGACAACATATTATTAGAAGGAATGGATGTCATGAGTATTGACATTTTCATCATACATGAAACCAGAAAATAGAAAGAGCCTTTAGCAAAATGAAAGTATGGCTCTCATTTTTTCTATAAAAAGACATTCATGCATTGACATTTAAATTATGCAAATAAAGGCAACATATATTTCCTTTTAAAATATATTTCTCATATTAAAATACTATTTTAACTCTCTCCTCTCATTAGAGGACTTATATGACAAAAAGATATATGTACATTTAAAACTAGGTCTTACCTATTTCTGCTTATCAGTCCTTTGCCTGAAGGTGGATATATACAAATCATTCTTTAAATAATATTTCTTTTGCTAGGTATAAAATTCTTTTGCCTCTGCTTATTTAATTCTTCATGATTTCATATAGGTCTTTATATGTTTTTCCCCAAAATTAACTTGTTAGTCATTTCTTACAATGCAGTAGTATTCCATCACAATCATATGCTACAACTTGTTTGGCATTCCTCATTTGATGGACATACCATCAATTTCAAATTCCTTGCCACAGCAAAGAGGAATGTTATAAATATTTTAGAACATATATGTTCTTTATCTTTTTCTTTTTCCTGATCACCTTAGGAAATAAAACAAATAGTGATATTTCTAGGTCAATAGCTAGATGCAAATTTGTAACTCTTTGAGCATAATTCCAGATGAGTATCCAGAATGGTTGAATCAGTTCACAGTTCCAGTATTGCACTAGTGTTTCAATTTTTCCACATTCATTCCAACATTTGCCATTTTGCCATTTTATCATTTTATAAAATATGTTAGGTCTGAAATGATGTTTGAGAATTGTTTTTATTTGCATTTCTATTATTAATAATGATCTAGAGCATTTTTCCTATAGTTAGATATACCTTTGAATTCTTCATCAAAAAGGGATCTGTTAATATATTTTGGTCATTTAACATTTGGGAAAGGCTCATAGTTTTATATATTCGACAAAGTTCTCTATATATTTTAGATATGACACCTCTAAAAACTGTCTATAAAATGTATTCCACTTTATTGCTTTCATTCTGATCTTGAATACATTGATTATATGTATATAAAACCTTTTATGTCTAATGTATTCAAAATTTTCCATTTTAGATCTCATAATACTTTCTAATTCTTCTGTACAAAAGTCTGATAAATAATATTACTTATTTTTCTAATATGTTTATAAAATCTCCCTTTATGCCATGGATAAGCACCCTTTTTGATATTATCTTGGTGAATGATGTAAAACATTTGTCTCTGCTAGACTGCTTCCCAGTTCCCCTCCTTTTTTTTACCAAAAAGGGAATTGTTATTCCTAAAACTTAAATCTTAACTTTTGTCGAAGAAGTTTACTATAATCTTTTACAACTTTGTTTAATGTCTCTTCTGTTTCATTGACTTAGTTTTCTATTTCTCAGTCATTAGCACACAGTTTTGATAATTCCTCCTTTATATTATAGTCTGAAATCTGATGCTGCTTGACTTGTTTTATTTTTTCATTAATTACTTTGAAAATCTTGAACTTTTTTCAGTGAATTTTATTATATTTTTAGTTCAATAAAATAGTTTTTTTAATTTAATTGGGATGTATTGAATATGTAGATTAGATATAATTGTCACAGTAATTATATTGACTCTGCCCACCCAAAAACAATTAAATTTTTCCAATTATTTAAAACTGATTTTATTGGTATTTGGTGTTTGATAATTTTATTTATGGAGTTTCTGGTTTTCTTTTTGGGAGATATATTGTCAGGCATTTTATTCTACCTATAATTATTTAAAAATGGATTATCACTTACTATATCTTCTTAAAGGACTTTTTTGTGATATAAGGAAATTCTAATGATTTATTTGTTTATTTTATATGCTACTACTTTGCTAAAATTATTGATAGTTTTAACTAATTTTCAATGACTCTTTAAGAATTTCTATACATATACCTTCATAGCATGTGTGAAAAGAGATAGGTTTATTACCTCTATGCCAATTTTGATCCCTTCAATTTTCTTTATCTTCTACTATTGCTAACACTTCTATTATAACATTAAATAATATTGATGATGTACACTGTTGTTTGACTCTTGATCTATAGGGAAGACTTCTAACATCCCCAAAATAGCTAATGTTTTCCTATGGTTTTAAGTATGAACTTACTATTCTAAGGGAAAAACTATTTATACCTAGACTTTCAAGTGTTTTTTTTTATAATAATATGTCGTATTTCATCACAACCTTTTCCCATATCTATTGATATAATCTTTTTCTCTCCTAATTTTTTAATATAATTTTTCCTTTAAAATATTTTCCTTGGTTACATGATTCATGTTCTCATCCTCCTCTCTTCCCTCCACACTTCCTGGAGCTGACAAGCAATACTATTGGGTTATACATGTGTAATCACTCAAAACCTATTGCCATATTATTCATTTTTTTAAAAGAGTAAAACAAAACCTCAAATCACATTCCTATATAAATAAGTGATAAATAGCAATACAATATTTTAAGCTTTGTTACTTTTTATTGATTTAATAATAATAATAACTTTTAAAATATTTTTGTTATATTAAACTATCCTTGAATACCTAGGATGGATCTTCTTTCAAAATAATGTATAATATACATAACATAAAGTGGTAAAATCTGAATATTGTTATATTTAGGATTTTTGCATCTATGTTCATTAAAGAAATTTGCCTATGAATTTATTTCTCTGTTTTTGTTTTCCCTGTTTTAGGTATCAGCACTAAATTTGTTTCAGAAAAGGAGTTTGGCATGGACTCCATCTTTACCAATTGTTCTTAAAAATTTGTTTAATACAGAATTATTTGATCTTTAAAAGTTCTGAAATTCATTTGTAAATCCATCTGGTCCTGATGATTTTTATTAGGAAATTTCTTTGTGGACTATTCCAATTTCTTTTTTCTAAAATAGATTTATTTATATTTATTCCTATGTTAGTCTAGGACATTTTTATTTTTGTACATATTCTTCCATTTCATTTTAAATGTTAAAGTTGTTGGCACATAGTTGGACAAAATAACTCCTAATAATTTCTTTGATTTTATTTCATTTTCATTACTGATAAATTCATCTTTTTCATTTTTGGTGCTAATGATTTTGTATTATCTCTTTTTTAAAAAATCATGTTAACCAATGGTTTATACATTTTGTTTATTTTTCACAAAACCAATGCTTTGTTTTATTAATTCAGCTTTGTTACATTCATACATTCCATTTTGTTAATCTCACTTTTAATTTTCAGGATTTCCAATTTGCTATTTCATTGGGGATTTTTTGATTTTTAATTTGTTCCTTTTCTGGTTTTTAAAAATTGTATACCAAATTCATTTATCTGTTTTTCCCCTGTTTTATTGATATAAGCATTTAGAAATTTAAATTTTCCTCTAACTACTGCTTTTGACATATCCCTTAATTTGATATGTTTTCTTGTTATTATAAATTTCTTTTATAAAATTATTTATTGTTTCTATGGCTTGCTTTTTAACCTATTCTTTAAGATTAAGTTAGTCTCCAATTTATTTTTTTCTGTGTTTACATGGACATTTATTAAATAGAATTTTATTACATTATGATATGCAAAGGATGCATTTACTATTTCTGTTTTTCTGTATTTAATTATTAAATTTTTGTATCCTAATATATGGTCATTTTGTAAAGGTAGGGATGGAATAACTATCTCTTATTGTGATGCTCAGAAAAATTAGCAAAAATATCACTAAGGAGAAAATTATAGTTTATGTACTTTCATATATTGCAATTAATCAATACCAAGAAAAATAATATGAAAAGATCCTCCAAATCTGGTAAACATATACATTCCAAATAAATGAATATATTTATTTATGCATGGACAAATGAATGAGAAAGCATTCATTAAGTGCATACTATTGGTATCTTCCTGCCACTTTGTACATAGCTTGTACTTAATGAATGCTTTCTCATTCTTGATCTCAAGAAACTTACATTCTAATGAGAAATGATACTCACATATACATATAAACACACATACATAAATATATGCTTGCATACACACATGAACACATATATTACCATCTCATCTAAATCCCTTGTGAACACAGATTGCTAGCAGCTAAATTCTCTCCATTTTTCACTTTCTTTCTCTGTGTGCATGTGTGTATGTGCTTACATGTGTATATTTTGGATATAAGTAAGATGGAAATAGTTCTAATTCCTAGGGTTCAAAAGCAAAGCAAATACTAATATTTTTAGTGATATCATCATTGATAAAAACTATCTTTTCCCCACATTTAATGATTTGATAGTAACCTTTTCATATAATCTATTGACACCCTGAAAAATTCAAAATGTAAAGTCAAATAAATTGACCTAGAATTTTTTTGTTTCCTATAGAAGTTTAAATAATTAAAATCAGTCTATACAATATGTACGTCCTCAAACTCTAGAAATTAATTAGCTATAAAACTGTTAATCTTTCCAAAAGAAAAGGAAGCCAAGGTCAAAATCAGCTTAATGATCAAATTTCAAGAAATCTTGACTTAGGAGCTGACTCTATTAACTCCAAGAACATTTATAAATGAATCTGAAATGCCACAAATTGACAGGAAAAAAGAACAGATTTGCTAGTTTCTAATTACCTATTTATATAATCTGCTGGTAATAGAACTACCATAGTTGGTCTTTAGTGCCTAATACAAAGGGATATGATACAGTAGAGATAACATTAACTTGGAATCACAGAATCTGAAGTAAAATCCTGATTCTGCTATTGACTATATTTCTGATTTTGAGCAAGTCTCTTGGCTTTTGGGCATTTAATTCCACAATATGTAAGATGATGACTTAAAATTCCCTTCTAAATTTAGCCCTACCATTCTATGGTCCCTGATGGTAAATAAAAGGAAGTAGAAATATTACTTAAGAAGATGAAGATGAGAATAAAAGTTTATCTCAAACAAATGAACATAGAAGAATTGCAAGATAGAAGTAAAATAATCTTGAAACCATTAAAGGATCATTTTATAAAATATTAACATATTAAATCTTGTCTCCCAATTTCCCCATATAACATTATCTATGTCTTTACTCTTTCTTAACTGCCCACTACATTGTCATATACAAGCTCTCAACATCATCCATTATAATTTCATTTTCATGATCTTAATTTCTTAAAACGAATGGCATCACTTTCTGGCCACCTGAATAAAAATAGTGATGAAGAGATCTACATTCTGGAGAAACAAAGACAAAAAATTAAAGAGTCTCTGTTCTCAAGGAGTTTGTAGAAGCTCTTTGTAGAAGGAAGGGAATTCTTAATATTTTTTCAGATGATGGAAAATGGTTTGATCCAAGGATGGAATTCAGACTATGAATATATTTAGAAAATATGAGTAAGCTAATCTTGAATAGAAGGTCATTTTCAGCACAAGAGAAAAGGTTAAAGAGATCATTTAGAGTTGAACTTTGAGATTTTGAAGGTTAGTATGAGCATTTACCTATTAGCTGACAGAATCATATAATGTAAAAGATAAAAATGGCCTCAGAAACACCTAAACTCATTTATGTATAGAGTTGGGAATATGGAAGGATTTTTTATGCAAAGTAACTTATGCAAATAATTTTTGGAAGATTAATTTGGCATCAATGTGCAGGAAGGATTAGAGGGACAAGTAGAAAAGCAAAAGGGAAGAGAATTAATCGATTCTCAAAGAATTCAGATCATAAGGCTTGGTTTAGAGTATCACTAGCCAGGAAGTGAAATATTGAAAAGATCTTTTGAAGGAAAAAATTGGCACAAATTTGTTCTATAAAGTAACAGTAGTAGTGGAGAAGGAGAAAAATCGATCAAGGAAATCTCTAATGTTTTTACTCTTGATGGCTTAAAGAAAGACTGCCTAAGAATGTGAAGAGAATAATTCATTTGAGGGAAATACTTGGCAATATAATTATATTCAATCTATATGTAAACTTTTTTAGCCCTTTTACTCCTGGAGATTACATGCTATGGTGTATAAAGCATGACCTTTGACCTAGGAATATATAGGCTAAAATCTCACCTCTGAGTATGAGGTTATATTAGCTGTGTGATTGGAAAGTCAGTTAACTTCTCAGTTCTTTAGACAACTATTTAAATATATATAGCACTGAAAAGATACAGACTTTCCTTGGTAAGGTGAGTTGTCTCATTTGGGAGCCCCTTATGCCAATTAAATCACAGCTCTAGCCTTCATCAAATTTTTATTTTTAATTTTACAATTTATAGATTGTGCTTTGTCCCTTTGGTTTCATGAGGTCATGTAATATAGCAAACGTGTGTATATAGTGAACTTAAAAAAATAAAAGAGAAATTTGACAGAATTGTCTGACCATTTGACTTGTACCTGATTAATGATTCATAAAATAGCAAACATCTGCTCTTCAAAATAAATATGGAATACATTAATTTTGTTATTTAAAAATCTTACTAAAAATAGTGTTGCAGCCATCACATTCTATTAAAATTAAAAAATTCAGTACAAATTGCAATGTTTTGTATGAATATATTATTTTAGCAATTTGATTTGAAACAGGTGCATAGTATTATAGATATTCCAGACTTTCCAGGATAAATATTGAATATTAAAACAGCACCTGATGAGGGTGTTATTTTGAATATCCTTGATCATGAGCCATCTGACATCACTTAAGGGCTTGGAATAAAATTGCAAACCAATAAATAAATTACATAAAATCTAAGTTTTGACCCTTAATACAGACCATTATTATTATATTCCAGCATTATTGGGTTTTACATTTGTCATTAATAAAGACCTATTTCCATATTATTAATATTTGCACTAGAGTTTAGAGTCTACATCCCTAGTCATATCCCCATCTACCCATGTGTTCAAGCAGTGTTTTTTTCTTTTGTGTTTCTACTCCCACAGTTCTTTCTCGGGATGTGGATAATATTCTTTCTCATACATGCCACAGAATTGTCCTGGATTATTACATTGCTGCTAGTAGATATAAGTCTATTACATTCAATTGTACCAGAGTGTATCAGTCACTGTGTGTAAGGTTCTCCTGGTTCTGCTCTTTTCAATCTGTATCAATTCCTGGAATTCATTCCAGGTCACATGGAATTCCTCCAGTTCATTATTTCTTTGAGCACAATAGTATTCCATCACCAACAGATATCACAATTTGTTCAGCCATTTCCCAATCGAAGGGCATTTCCTCATTTTCCAATTTTTTGCCACCAAAAAGAGCTCGGCTATAAATATTTTTGCACAAGTCTTTTTCCTTATTATTTCTTTGGGATATAAACCCAGCAGTGATATGGCTAGATCAAAGGACAGGAAGTCATTTAAAGCCCTTTGTTTATAATTCCAAATTGCCTTCCAGAATGGTTGGATCAATTCACAACTTCACCAGCAATGCATCAATGTCCCAATTTTTGCCATACCCTCTCCAACATTTATTACTTTCCTTTGCTGTCATGTTAGCCAATCTGCTAGGTGTGAGGTATACAAGTTCTTTAACTTTATGACTAGTAAAGAGAAACAAATATAGTGAAGATGCCTCATTGTATAGAGTATAACACTGCTTACATTAGAAAGAGTAAGAGAGGTCTGAGGTGAGAAATATGGAAGCCATTCAGCTAAAAGTCCCAAAAGCCAAAGAAATACTGGGGTCTAACCAAGGCAGAGAAAGAAATGAAAGAAAAATGTATACAAAATATTAATTCTATCCATTATAGTTATCAAAAGGTAATAAAATACATGATTTCACTTTTTTCAAAGTCTCTATTTAACTGAAAATGTTGAACACCACAATAACCATCATTGCAACAAAAGTGATTTGGTTAAAGTCTGTGACCTCATTTTGATTCTAACACTTTAACAAATGAGAATTTTCACTTCATAAATTTTGTTGTAATAGTTTCTTTATTTGTATAACAAAAAATTGGAACTAGATATGATCTCTAGGATTCCTTACAATTATAAATCTCATGACCCTAAATAATAAGTTCACTACAATTATGAAATGAATTCTTATATGTCTTCCATAGTAATTCTGTATTACTATAGTTGCTAAAAATGAAATGTCATTATTAGATATAGCTACCTGATCAATGTAAATTTTACTGTTTTTTTTAGAGAATTTGAAATAAATTACAAAATTAACACTGGAACAACATGAATTTGTGAAATGAAGCAGTTAAATAATAAAATAATATGTAAATAACTTCTTTGAGAAATATTTTCTTTCAACTAAAAATCATTCCCTGTTGCCCTCAATTTATGCTCACACCATGCTTAATTTTCTTTGATTTCATAAAAAACTGAGGATGGTGTAAGCACAAATGTTATGTTTTTTAGCTTTATTGCTACATGTTATGTCCCTCCATTTTCTCTTGAACATAGATTACCTGGTTTCCATCAAAGTTCAACTCAAATTAAATGTTTTTTTTTAACTTCTATAAGAACTCTTTCCCTCCATACTGCCAACCTTGTACAGTGTTTAATTTATTCTCTACAATTTATTTTTCTGTGTTTATTTTCCCTCATATATTTTCTCTCTTGTGGCAGGAAAAAATCCCCAAGATCAGAAACAATTTCATTTCTATTTATTTGTAGCATCAATGTATTATGTATCTTGCATAGAGTAGACATTAATAAGGGAGAAAATAGGTGGCCTAATGGATCAAATGCTGTGCCTAAGACTCATGAAGACAAGAATTCAAATCTAGTTGTAGAAACTAAATGTGTGATCCTCGGCAAGTCACTTAAACTCTACTTTAATCCACTGGAAAAGGAATTGGCAAACCACTCCTTATCTCTGTCAAGAAAACTCAATGGACAATATGGCCCATGATGGTCAAAAAGAGCTGGATATGACTGGACAGTTTAACAAAAATAAAAACAACAAACAATAATGAGTGGCTTTTGATTGATTGATTAATTTTGTTAATATTAATTTAAATTAATTATTGTGTTCTCTATTAACATTCTTACCATGTTAAAAGACAGAAAGGCCTCAGCGTGATAACCAAGGACAGCACTGATTTAAACTTATTATGAAAATAGTAACTAAGAAAAGAGTAGACAATTAGGATTAACATTGCCTCACAAAATGATAAAAAATGGAAAAGAAAAAAAATTCATTAAAAAATGTAATATGGGGGAAATAAATTAAATATCCCACAAGTATTTGGTGATAAAACATTAAGAAGTAAATAGAAGAAAAATTAAGACATTCAGTCAACATTTCCATGATAAATTATTTTAATGATAAATAACTACAAACCTTTCCAAATCATAGTCCTTAATGTGATTATATCACATTGTTAAAGATGAAAACATCAATAAAGAATAAAGTCATAGGAAGAGATGCTAGATCAGATCAGTCTTACATCTTATATAAGAAACAGAGAGAATCATAGGACTCAAATTCATGTAAGGAAAAATAAGCAAACAATATACACTTTCTACAAGAGTGAATGGAGAAAATTATTCTGTAAAGCATTCAAAGGTATATGTTGCAAAATTAAAGAACAATCTTTATCTCAATGAAGACATAGATATCACTCCCCCCCTCTTCTCCTTCACATAAGTAGGAAGGGCAGAGTCCACAGAAATAGAACATAGTTGAGAATTTCAGATTTTTCTGATATGTCGATTTTTTGCTCATTCTTTTTAACTTTCTTTATCTTATTTATTAAAAATATTTTGAGGGATGATTCCCTGGGAGTGAGAGGCATATTTTGAGAAATCTAGGCCATGTTACAATAAAAGATATCAATAAAATTTATTAAAAACAAAAAGAAAAAGGTTCTTATTTATAAGCAAATAAGGTAAAATATTTCAAATAAGATGAAAGTAATATATTAAAATTTTATTGGTAAAATATTTCAGCACTGAAAACTGAAGGATATATTTTATGGGGTTGACTGCAAATAAGCAAAACAATCTTTGATAGAAATTCCCAAATCTGCAAATATGTAAAGACTATTTCTCTTTCTCTATTCTTCTTGAAAAAAAAATCCCCTTGATCTTCTGACTCCCAAAGTATCAGCTATCAGAACACTGATTAACTATTCTGAAATAAATTATTATTAAAGATGAAATGTTAATCCAATATTTATCTATTAATAATATATTATCAGTGGGTAAGTGCCAGAGGGAATTAACAATGAGTTCTATTGTAAGCAATCTAAACATATATATAGTATACATAGATATATGGCATGGTGTAACCAATAAAATGAATCTTTTAAAGTATTGATGAATCATGACAAAAAAGGACATCTACCACTGCAGAAAGAAGAGATGAAATCAAAATGCAGACTGAAAGATATAATTTTTCATTTTATTGCCTTCGTGAATTTTCTCTAGTTTAAATAATTTATTTCTTGTTTCATAACATGATGATCAAAGAATATGTGTTATAAGATATGTGTATAATTTATATCATATTACCTGACTTCTTGGAAGGGAGGAATGGGAGTGAAGAATGAGACATAGACCTTTGGGTATAACTAATGTGAGAATTTGTTTCTCTTGAATATGCATATTTATCATATTTTATTGAATATTTATAGCAAGTTATATATATTATATTATTGTTATGTTACACATTGTATTATAAAGTTTAAAAATAAATACAAATGTAATAATAAATCAATGAAATGGCATGGTTACAATAATCTCAAACTCTGTAATAACATCTAAAATGCCTTTTTATTATTACATAGTATCCAGCCCATGATGAAAGAGAAGTGGTGTAAATGAATATCAAGAGAAAGACCAGAAGTTCTTAGGTGGGCTTTGAGGAAACCATTCTTTGAAAGAGAGAGCTAATAATAATGCTAGGTTTGTTTGTGTTTGTGATGTTAAAATTGAAAAATAAACATTTTTGCCTTCCCAAGAAGTCTTAGTCCTCGAGTAAACAAGAAATCAAAAGCAAAACAGTATTGTTAGAAATGGGTTTAATATGGGCGAGTTGTAAGACAACAAATAAACATTCACAAGAAAAGGAGGTATTAAGTTTAGGAATCATGTTGTAAATACAGATGGACCAAATGAGACCTTTGCTTTTAACCTAATGGTTTGCATACACCTTGCTTCTTAAAAAAAATGACTATTTATCATTGTTCCTCTGAGCAAAGTCCTTCAATAATGTTTCTTCTTCTGAAATCTTCACACATTTGTACAGCTTTTCCTCTTGAGTGCTCTGTAGATTTCAAAGACTCCTATGGTTTCTTTCAACACACATATATGTTGCTAACAACTATAGACAATACCAGTATATAGCACAACCTTTTGATTTTATTGAGCTTACAGCCTACTGAGGTTTCAAACAAAATTACCTAGAATATAAAATACTACATGATAAGTATATGAGAGGTTTAAAAGTGATATGTGATGCCTGAAGGCAAAAATCAACAGTGACTAGGGTGATAAGGAAGAGTCTGAAGAGGACATGTTATTCAATTTCTTTTTTCTTAAACCCTTACTTTCTGTCTTATAATCAATACTGTGTATTGGTTCCAAGGCAGAAGAATGGTAAGGGCTAGGCAATAGGGTTTAAATGACTTGCCCAGAGTCACATAGATAGGAAGTGTCTGAGGTCAGATTTGAACCCAGGACCTCCCATCTCTAGGCCTGATCTCAATCCACTGAGTCATCCAGCTTCTGCCCTTGCTGTTCAATTTAATCAAGGAAAGATAAGATTTGAACACTGAAAGAAAAGGACAGAGGGCTTAGGCATGAAAAAGAGTCAGAGAAGACCTGATGATAGAAATTCTTAAGACATAGAAGTAAGGTTATAGAATAAAATAGTTTGCCTACAGCCAAAGTTGAGGTAGACTACCATTAAAGATCTACCTTTAGTTATGGTTTCATCTTGGGCAGTTGAGTGGTATAGTGGACAGACTGCTGGGCCTGAAGTCAAAAAGAATCATCTTCCTGAATTCAAATATGGCACACTTACTAGTTGTGTAGTCCTGGGCAAGTCACTTAATCCTATTTGTCTCAGTTTCCTCATCTGTAAAATGAACTGGAGAAGAAAATGGCGAACAACTCCAGTATCTTTGTGAAGAAAACTCCAAATGAGATAATGAAGAGGACACAATAGAAATAAATTAGAATAGAATGTTTTAATTTAGGGAATTATCAAAACTTTTAAAAATGAATGGAAAAGCAAGATTTAAGGTAAGTTTTAATAATGTAGCATCGGTGGAAATGTAGCTACCTGTAACAACTTTAAAAAATGGTGATACATATGGGGGGAAAGGATAGAGAACACACTTGTGATTTACTTGTTACAGAGAATTCCTTTTATGGGACTTCCTCTATCAAAGAAGATAAGCACTTTCTCCACAGTTTGTAATCTTAGAATATTCTCTGGAGTCCTAAGAGGTTAAGTGATTTAACTGATGTCACAAAGCCAATAGGTGTTACAGGTGATTATTGAAGCTAGGTCTGCCCGGGATCTCTTTAGTTACAACAGACTCTCTCTCATAAAGTTGTTTTTCAAAAATATTATTCATTTCATTATTATTCAGACATTTACAAGTCCAAACAAAGCAAGCATTTCCATATATAAAATGAAATAATATATTGCACAAATGAAATCACAAATCTATATGTTTAGCTTACTTTTCTTCATATCTATATAATAGATCTTGTCCACAAGTGTCCTAACCACTCCCCATCTTCCATAGAGTTTTAAAAGAGTAAATAAATATGTCCTAAGATCAGCAGGATTCAAAGTAGTGAAAGCTATTAATATAATAAAAAGTACACAAATTATATAGATAAAGAAAGCAGAAATCGTTTACAATAAACCAAACAATAGTTCCAGTCCTCTCACATTTTTAGGATTCTTGCTGGCAATAGACAGAAAGAGAAACAGTTCTTTCTTCTATGGTAGAACATTAGAATATAAATGCATTGAGAATAGGGATTTGATTTTTACTCTTTCTACTAGTATTTCCAGCAGGAGCATATGACCTAGCAAACTATAGATACTTAATAAATACTGACTGATATTAGCATTTACTCATTATACTGTAATTGTAGTCTGTATGTCTTAAAGACTCAAGTTTAAAAGAATATAATTGCATGCAGAGTAGAGAATGTTTTTTTTATATATTTTAATTCATCAGATTATAACATAGTTCTTTGAATATTAGAAGACCTTGATAAATGCTTATTTAATTTATTTTTTTTAATCTGTAAAGGAAAAGATGTGACACTTCTGTGAAGCCGAGCTCTAGGACATCAAAATATTGAAGGATGGGTGATTACTCTGATACTATAATAGCTACATCATTTATAATGCTTTCTAAACCCTTCTCTACTCCTTTATTATACATGCTCATATATACATATGTTTACATGTTCATGTCGTATATGTATATGAATTAGTTTAATATATAATAGTATATGCTATATGTATATATATATATTTCTTCATAAGTAGTCATTGAGCTCTAGCATTAAGAGGTCTGAGGATGTTAACAATGCAAAATAGAGGAAGGACAGTTAAGTAGTATACTCAGCTCATTTTCTTTTCAAATTGACTATTCAAGTTAAGTTTGCACCAGTCAAGCATAGCATCATTAGAAGCCTTGTTAATTTTCTCATCTGTTAAAAGGATGAGTTTGGATGAAATGATCTCTGAGGTACCTTCTAGTTCCCACATTCTTTGGTTCTATGTCTTTAGATTAAGTGCCAAACTCTGTTAGTTGGGTCTGATTAGTCTGTGGGAAGCAGAAAAGTCTACTCCTAGCTATTTATTCTCTTTTCCTTGTGTGAATCTCAGAAAATCCTCTTATACTATTCTTCCTTTTCAACCACTGAGAGCACTTATAAAATTTGTAATCAGGCAGTGGTTTAGTTTTCAGACCAACCAAATAATGGCATTGTATTAGTTACCAGAAAAAGAATTGAGGTGAATTCAAAGCTCTATACGAAGAAGAGTATGACTTTAGTCAAGGAGTAGGGGGAGGCAAGAAATGGACAAAATGAGATTTTTAAAATAGGTATTTAAATTATCAGAGAATATTATTGGCCAAAGTTCAAATCACACCATACTAAAGTAACATCCATCTAATATAGGAGAAGAGATCAGTTTTGCAAATCTGGTATTTGATATGTCTAGGTTCAGATTAGTGAGACTAATGAATTGCCTTAAGCAATGGCATGATTCAGATTCACAATACAAATATGCATTGGGCTGGAAAAATTACATATTTTATAGAATTTTACCTAGAAAAATAAAAAGTCAACATATATATATATATATACACATATATATATATACACCACTGAATTTGAGAGATTCATTCTTTGAACTAATTAGAATCTATCTGTATATAATAAACATAAATAGCTGAATTTCAGATTTAGCAGGGTTAGCATGCAGAGACTTCAATAAAGGATTATAAAGAATAAAAAGAAATAATAATGATGTTAATAAAGAGAAAGGCCATCATGGTGAAGATGATGGTAGACATTTGGATTGAAATTTAGTGATAAAATGACCTAGGAGGCTCACTGCTACCACATCTTCATAATGAACATATGAAGGGCAGAAATAAGATATTGCTCTGGTGCTTGCTCAGTTTGATTTGCATGGAAAAGACCAATAGATTTTGAGATATTTGCAGAACACTGGTGTCTCAGACCAAGGGAACCATTGAAGTTTGTTGGAAATCTAACTCTAAAATAATTTGAGAGGTATACAAGTTGTCAATAAGAAAAAGAAAGCTTTTAATCCTTAATCAAAAATAAAGGTTAGGGAAAGAGATGTTGGAAACTGATTAACTGGTTGTATTGCTGAGTACTTTTTAAAAGAACTTGAATCTCTAAGGCATATTCTAAAAACTCGAAAATCTGTGTGAAGAAATAGCAACTGAATCTTTCTATTCAATTCCTAGATATATAATAATTTTGCCTTTGTAAAATAATTGAGGTTAACATTCTAGAACAGTTGTGGTGAACCTTTTAGAGACCAAGTACTCAAACTACAATCCTTGCTGCATGTGAACCCCACTGTCTTACCCCAGACAGAGGAGGGATGAAATGCTCCAATTGGGCTGCTGGGCAAAGGAGAAGATCATGTGAGACACAGAGGAAAGGGGAAAAGAAGAAGGGAAAGGAGCAGTCTCATTCAGCATGCTCTGGCATGTGTGCCATAGATTCACCAACATGGGTCTAAACTAAATGTTCTAGTGTATTTTCATACAAGGAACTAGGACTTCAGCTGAGGACTTCAGCTATTACCCAGTAAATGATAGGAGGAAGAGGTAGACAGTAACAAAGGAAGATGCATCAAATTAAAAGAAGGGAATAATGAGAAGAGAATAGCTGATACAGAAGCTGATGAAGTCTCAAGCAGAGAGCTGGACCACAATAGTAAAATGAAGAAATCACCTTCATTATGAGAAAATATTGGAGGTAGAGTCAAGATGGCAGCTTAGTAGCATGAAAACCCAAAACCACTCTCACTATCCTTCCATACCAATCTTTTACAAGTACTTTAAAAAGATAGGAATTCAAAACCAACAGCAAGAGGTTCATGGGGTTCTCCCACTGAACACAACATGAAATGTAGGAAGAGTAGATTTTCAAGGTATAAGGGAAAACCAGAAGCAAAACTGAACAGGAGTGCTGGTTAACCCCCACCTATTGTTCCAGGTTTTGTAACAGAGTGTAAGTTAATATCAGGATCCTGGGATGAGGCTTCACTAGCAAAAGAGCACTTCAGATCTACCCCTTGAAGTTACAGGCCCTGGCAAGGATCAAAAATTCATCTGGTGGGTAATCTCAATCCTCAGTGGCATGCTGCATTGAAGACTTAGCCCCAGAGCCCATTAGCTCACCTTGCCTAATTCTGTAACCCTGCAGAGGAGAGAATTGGCAAGCAGCCTTTAGAATTCCCAAGAACCCAAAAGGCTGGGGAAATGAACAAACAGAAAAAGCACATAATACTCAAAAGCTTATACAGGGAAAAAAGAGCAAAGAGCAGCACCAACAGAGGATGACAGGATCTAAACAATTACAAGCAAATCTTTTAAAAAATGGGAATTCATTTCAGGCTCTAGAAGAGCTCAAAAAGTAATTAAAATCAAATAAGACAGGTTGAAGAAAAAAGGAAAAAGGAAAATAACAGCTTCAAATGCAAAATTGGTCAACAGGAAAAAGAGGCCCAAAATTCCAATGAAGTAAAAAGTTTCTCAAAAACCATAATTGGTCTCCTAGAAAAAGAGGCAAAAAAATCTAATGAAGAAAAAGTAACTATAGCACTGAATGTATAAGTTGTCCCTTCTCACTTGTTCCCTGAAAACAAAGGTTTCCTAAATATGTGCCCTTATATGTGCCTATTTATGTCTACTTTTACCATTGAATGTATGTATATTTATGAAAGAGTATGGTCTCAGCAAGTTCTGTGAATATTTCTCTTAATATGGTTTCCATTAAATGTCTTTATTTAAAAAAAAACCTTGTTCTTTGGCTTACTAGTAAACAAATTTTTAGAGACACCTAAGCTATAGTCTTGAGAAGATGAATATCCAAATAATATCATGATCCAGGAGAACCTTGTCAAGTGATACCAATTAGAAAGAGGAAGTTCTATAGGTGCTAAGCATACTGACATAAAACATATGCATGTGTAAATGTATGTTTTCATAGACATACACACACACATTTATATGTAGGAATGCAATCTATTATATAATTTTATTCTAACATTAACCCTTTGAGGAAGTTTGTCAATAAGCATCTATTAAACTTTAAAGAACCTATTACTATGTCAGTCACTGTGCTAAGTGTTACAAATACAAAGATCTCTAGAAACACTACCTGGACCCTCAAGGGGATACTTTTAAAATAATTTTTGTACTCTTTCAATGTTAAATTACATTTTATTTTAAAATAATGAAATTTACCTTTTCTCCTTTCTCACTTCTTCCCTACGTATAAAGATAACAAATTAAATAGCTGTTAAACACATACACAAAAACACAAAAACTAATATCTTTAAAAGCTTACTATGATCAATAATGAAACATGCTATGTATTACTGAGGTGGCAAATAATTGAGGATACAAAATAATATATAGACAAAAATATTTATACATAAGTGTATATGCATACATATATGTATAGAACACATTATATCTATACAAATATATAAATGTACATAGTGATGTCAGTGCATGCATGTACATATATATGAGAGAAAGAATGAGACGACAAGAGAGAGGGAAAGAGCATGAAGCTTTACTTGGGTTTATTTGGCTTAACTATACATATTTGTTACTATATTTCTTTTTCTTTTTTAAAGGGGGAAAGGGGTTTAATATTTTTTAAATTTTAAATAATAGGTAGGGAGGAGATAGATGAAAAATATTGAATGAACTCAAATAAATTCCCTGTATCATTGGTTTTATTTAATTTTTATTTTTATATAAGATGCTATTCATAAAGTGAGTGAAATTTATAAATATATTTAATGTAAAAGCAAAGCACATGAATAAACTTAATGTGAAAAAAAGCAAAAATGAAAAGCAAACATGTATAGTTAAGCAAAATCCATCCCTCATTTTTTATATCCAAGTAAAATCTGCCTTCCATTATCTCAGGTGGTGGGTAGCACATTTCATCAAAATTTCTTTAGAATCGTTCTCATTGCATTGATCAGATTGGAGTTTAAATGTCTTTCAAAGTTGTCTTTAAGATACTGTTGATATCATGAAAATTTATCTCTTCATTTTCCAGTTATTTTCCATTTCAGAAAAGAAAAATTGCTAAAATTGTTCTGTTATATATGGTTCCCTTTCCTCTTTTTAAAAATTCCTTTTGTTATAGACCAAATAATGATATTTCTGGATCAAAATCTTTGCACAATTTAACAGTTTTCAGGGCACAGTTCCAAATTACTTTTCAAAATGATTAGATAAATTCATAGCTCCACCAAAATTGTTTCAATATACCTGTTTTTCCATAGCTTCTCAAGCATTTCTTATTTTATTTTTTTGTCAACTTTGCCATCATGAGAGATGTGAAGTGCAACCTCCAAATTATTTTAATTTGCATTTTTCTAATTAGTACTGAGTTAGAGCATTTTTATATGTCTATTCATAGCTTTAGATTTCTTTCCCTCAAATGTTTATTCATCTCTTTTGACCATTTGCCTCTTAGAGAATGGTTCATTCTTATAAAATTGAATCACTTTATAATATAATTTAGGAATGAGATCTTTTATCAAAGAAACTTGTAACAAATATTCTCCCCTCATTTAATTGGTCATCTCCTAAAATTTGTAGCATTTATTTTATTTGTGCAAAACCCTTTTAATTTCATGTCTTCAAAAATGAGGAAACAGACTTGTCATGGACACACAAATATGTATTAGAGACAGTATCTGTAATTATCTTCCTTTTTCTAAGTTTCATGCCTTATCCATTGTACTTTGTCTACTGAAAAACTAGTTCATTCTATTTTTTTTCTCAATTTAATGATGCAGGTGCTGAAACATGTTGAGCAGTAGTTTCTAACCTAAGTTCTGAATTACATTTTTATATTAAAGTTTCACTTTTAAATTCACTTTAATAAAGTTTATATGTAACTTTAACTTCCCAGAATTCCTCTAGCTATGTCTTTCTTTGGGGCCATCAAGAAATCTGAGTTTGTGTATACTATCTTTGGAATATTCTACTAGAGACCTTTTTAAAGTAGAAAGAATTATTTTTTTTGTATAAATGGTTGCAAAATTATGTATACCTTCCTATCTGAAGACCATCATGTACACTTTTTACAATTAAGGAATTAATTCCTGTCCACTCTTGTTCATGCTGACTGGCTTTATTGATACAGCATTATGACATTAATTATCTGTTCTCATTATTTCTAGCAGTCATTACGTGATAAGTTGAGAGAGGTCCTCATGAAATATTCATATGATTCAATAATGTCAGTATCTCCTTTTCAGTCTATATGTGAAGATAATAACTACAAAGATTGGCAGAAATTGGTTGAGAACATATATGTGTTCATTTAAGGGAAGTATTTTTTTATTTAGTTACAAATTCTTACCTTTGACCCTCCCCTAATTTAACATATATGTTTGCAGATAGGGAAGCACAAAAAAAGTTTCCTATTTCTTCCTTAGCAAAGAGACTTCCTTATATCTAAGTGATTTTGTTTCTAGAGAATTCTAGTGTCATATGAGAAAAGAAAAGAAATTTTTAAAAGTTCTATACCTTTATTTTTCAAACCTAGGGGAATATAATTAAAGAGCTCTGAGATATAGCCTCCTTCTTAAAATATTTCCTTTTGTTAAATAACTATTATTGATGTTTTCCTTTTCTTACATTACCATAATACCCCATGAATCCCTCTTCATTCATCTCCTTGAGAAATACCTCCTATGATAAATTTTTCTTTGAGTGGTTGGGGGAATAGAAAAAAGAAAGTTAGCACAACTGATCAATACATTTAGAAAATCCAAAAACATGTGCATTGTGCAGCACCTGTGGACATCTGACCTCCACCAAGGGACAACTTAAGAATATCTTCTCTCATCTCTCAATATGTGTCCCATAAGATATTTATAAAATTTATTACATTTTGATTATTTGGTGCATCATTGTTTTCCTGTTTACATAGTTTATTTACTATGTGTATTGTTTTTTTGAATCAGCTTACTTCACTCTACATTAGTTCATATTGCTCTTACCATATTTCTCTATATTCATAACATTCTATACAACAGAGTAGAATTCCATTATATTTGTTATGACAATTCATCTAGCTATTCACCAATTAATAGGCATCTACATTGTCTCCAATTCTTAGCTATCACAAAAATTGTTTATATAAATGTTTTGGTGTTTATGAGGGTTTTTCCCATTGTTTATATCTGACTTAATGTGAAAAGTATTTTGCAATTGTGTTCATATAATTCCTGTATTCATCTTGGCAAGTAGATTACCAAGTATTTTATATTGACTAGTTATTTTAAATGGGATTTCTCTTTCTGTCTTTAGCTGATGGTCTTTATTGGTTAACCAACCTAATATAATATTTAAAAGGATCATATTTTCACAGATTTCAAGTTGGAAAGCAACTTATTTGCAATATAGTCTGAGGTCCAATACATTAAGTTACTGGCACAATAAGAAAAATATTAATTGTTCATTGGTAAGATGAGAAAATATAATAAAAATGGCTAAATTAATATACTTATTAAATGACATATCAATCAAACCACCAAAAATTATTTTATAGACCTAGAAAAAAGAACAAAATTCACATAGAAGAACAAAATATCAAGAATATTAAAGAATTATGAAAAAATATAAGGGAAATTGGCCTTCCAGTACTAGATCTCAAATTGAACTCTAAATTAGTAATCCTCAAAACAATCTCATACTTACTAAGAAATAGTATGGTGAATAAATGGAACAGACTAGATACTGAACATATAGGGGGAAAATGACTGTAGCAATCCAACATTTGATAAACCCAAAGATCCAAGGTATGGGGCTAAAAAAATCACTATTTGACAAAAACTGCTGGGAAAACTGGAAAACAGTATGACAGAAACTAAATATAGACCAATATCTCATAACTATACCAATATAAAGTCAAAATGGATATATGATTTAGACATAAAGGATGCATTGAATAAGTTTATCTGTTAGAACTATGGAGAAGGGAAGAATTTATGATCAATCAAGAGACAGAGAATATTATGAAATTTAAAATGAATAATTTTGATAATATAAAATTTAAAAGGTTTTGTACAAACAAAAGCAATGTGACCAAGATTATAAGGGGAAATAATACACTTTGAAATAAATTTACATCAAATTTCTGTGATAAATATCTCATTTATATAGAATCTATAGAAAAATTGTAAATGAAATACACAATATATTCAAATATGTATAATATATAGAAAATTATATGTAGAAATATAAAGAATATGTAAACAAAGTCAATCAAATTTATAAGAACAAAAGGTATTCACCAATTGACAAATGGTCAAAGATTTGAACAAGCAATTTTCAGATGAAGAAATCAAAACTATCAATAATTTTATGAAAAAAAATTCTAATTCACTTGATTAGAGAAATACAAATTTAATCAATTCTGAACTATCACCTCCCACCTATAAAATTGACTAAAAAGAAAATAAAAGAAAGTGATAAATGTTGAAGTATGTGTGGCAAAATTGGGACACTAATGCATTGTTAGTAGAGTTGTGAACTGATCCAACCATTTGGTAGGTTAGTTTGGAACTGTGACCAAAGGGTTATAAAACTGTGCATACTCTTTGATCCAGTAATGCCCCTACTAGGTCTATATCCTATGTTATTTTTTTAAAGGAAGAAAGGACATACTTTTACAAAAAATGTTTATAGTATTATTTTTTGTGGTGGCAAAGAATTAGACATTGAGAGTATGTCCATCAATTGAGGAAATGGCTGAACAAATTGTGATATATGATGGTGATGGAATACTATATTTGCTATTATAAATGATGAGCAGAACGGTTTCAGAAAAAGCTGAAAAGACCTACATGATCTCATACAGAGTGAAATAAGTAGAACCAGGAAAAAAAATGGTTGTACACAGTAACAAAAATACTATGGAATGATTAACTGTGATCATTCTAAGCAATACAATCATCAACAATGATACTGAACGACTCATGAAAAAGAATGCTATATGCCTCTATGGGGAGAAAAAAAATATTGTTGGAATCAGAATGCAGAACAAAGAATATTATTTTTCACTTTTGCTTATTTGTGTCTTTTATTTTGAGGTTTTGGCATTAATGAGTATTCTTTTATAATATTTAGCAATATGGAAGTATATTTTACATGATAATACATGTAAAACCAGATCAAATTCCTACTATCTTTGGGAAGGAGGAAGGAAAAAGGAAAAGGAAACAATTAGCATCTTATAATTTTGGAAAATGTATGTTCAAATTGTTATTACATGTAATTGGGAAAATGAAATGCTTAAAATATGTTATATTCCCTTGGATATTACTTAAATGAACAGCAATTTATGAGTAGAGTCAGTTGGTAGAAGTGAAACAAGACTGATTTGTCAAAAGATGAATAGCAATACGACAAGAGGGCAAGGATTAGATAGGAGGGGATAACAAAGGATCGCAATGGTTAGCTATAGGGTAGATATTAGAAAGGGAGAAAAGTGAAGTCAAAGGAGATACAATGGCGAGGGAAAATATTAGAGGGTAGAAGGTATGGAAATCTTGTTGATAATGAATAATAGGTTTCAGAAAGTGGAGACAAAGAGAGGGAAATATATTGATAGAAAATTCTAATGAAATTTTCTCAGAAAGAAAGTAGAATCCTTCTAGATAATAGTGGGATGCAGTGTGTGATCATCCCAGTATGTGGCTGAAGTAGAGTAGAGGAGAAAGTTATGAAATAGAGGGAGAATAAAGAATTGGAAGAAGTTGTTGAATGAGTTATCAAACACCTTGAGAAAGGAGAGAAAATTACTTGGATAGCAGTACAAAATAACAGCATGACCTAGATTGGGTGGAAATTTTTCACTGAAATTCAGTGGAGAAAAAATTGACTGGTGATGGTAAAGAGAGAGTCTAAAAATCATGGAAGAGAGCAAAGAATATTCCATTATTGTAAAATATAGCATTTTAAGAGGGCTGTTTTAATTATATTGTATTTTTTGTCCTTGAATATATGAGCATTTCTCATAAAAGACTAAATATAGTTTCCAAGTTAAAAATGGTGGCAAACCAAAACATTTTATTTATCATTTCATGTATATGGATGACAAATTTTTATCTCTATCAAAAACATATTAAATAACTCTTAGATCTCAAGGACTCTTCAATTGTAGTATATAATTTACATATGCAAAGGGAAGATAAAATTGAAGATTTTTAGTGGGAATATAGATGCATTGAACCACTGGATAAGTGATTTCTACAGATATCTTGACTTTTTTTTAAACCCTTACCTTCCATCTTGGAGTCAATACTGTGTATTGGCTCCAAGGCAGAAGAGTGGTAAGGTCTAGGCAATAGGGCTCAAGTGACTTGCCCAGGGTCACACATCTAGGAAGTGTCTGAGTCCAGATTTGAACCTAGGACCTTCTGTCTCTAGGCCTGGCTCTCAATCCACTAAGCTACCCAGCTGCCCCCGATATCTTGACTTCTTACAGTATCGAATTACTGGAATTATGAAATTATTGGTGAATGGAAAGTGGCAATATCAATCTCAATATATACTTTCTGAACTGTAAACATTTTATATAGGCTTGGAAATATCTTAACAAAAACTTATACATTATTAATGAAATTCTGATACCATCACCTTACACTTGATCTTAGCCAAAAGGCTGAGAAACGATTGATCCCATCACTTCAAAACATCTGTATAAATAGAAATGCTTCTACACCAAACTGGACAAAGAAAATTGACATATATTCTTAGATCACATAATGAACATGAAAAAATACAAAAGTTGTTTTGGAATAAGCAGATGCCAAAACAATAAAAGCTGATAATAGTAATTGTTGACTTTAACTAAAAATCATTTATCTCTGGATAATTTATGAGACAACTCAAAAATAGAATCAAGAGGCCCTCTGTGGATAACCTTTACATGAACTCAGCCAAAAATATTTTAACAAAGAAGAATTTTTAAAAGAACTGAATTTTTGTCATTCATTTGTTTTGATAGAGAGGAGTTTTGATAAAGTTTCAAAACCACATCATTGTCATGAGAAATTGCAGTGGAGACAGTCTTAAGAAGGAAGTTCTGACTTAATAATCAATACAGATTATTTATTAAACTATGAAATCTCAGCATATAAGGTAAAATTGTGTATTTGGCAAAAACATATAAAGATATAACCTATGAGATATGGTTGCAATTAGAGTCAGACTGAGAGTGCTTTCAGTGAGCTTACAAATGATTCATTTATATCTTTACATTTATTCACCTACAAAAAGCAGTGATTCTGTTCACTTATTCAATAGTCTGTAAAAAATTAAATATGAGAAAAATAATAGCATGATAACAGCTTGTCTAAATAAATTTTGATCTGAACTAATTTAAAAACCTGGGAATCAAACAATAATAAAATATCTTTATAGTACTTCAAGGATTGAAAAGTATTTTGTGTATGTTTATTATCTAATTTTAATCCCCACAACAACTCTCTGAAGTAGATACCTCTTATTGCCATTTTACAGATAAAGAAACTGAGGTTCAAGAATTTAACTAAATTGTATTTTATAGAGTTTGTTTACTTATCTGCATAGATGTCCTTTGTCTCAGATCCCCTTTTTCTATTAATTCACCTGTCTTATTAGATCGAACCTATTTCTAGGACTATTCCATTTCAGTAATTGTATCCTAGTCAAAGGGTACACACAATTTTATGGCCTTTTGGGACATGCCATGCATATTCTTTTACTCAGCTATTCCACTACTTGTTCTATATGTCAAAATGATCCAAGATAGAGAAAAAGTCCTGTTGGTACAAAAATATGTATGGAAACTCTTTTTTGTGGTGTCAAAGAACTAAGCTGAAGATGAATGCCTATCAGTTGAGGGGATGGCTCAACAGCTTGCATTATATAATTTTAATGAAAAGTTACTGTGTCCTAATAAATGATAAATAAGATAATCATAAAAACAAAACACTAAAAGGACTCATAAAATCGTGCAAAAAGATGTAAGCAGAAGAAGATAATAATATACAAAGTAACAGCAATAATGTATGAGGATCATTTGTGAATAATTTAACTATTATCAGCAATAAAAGTATTTAGGACAATTCTAAGAAACTCAAGACAAAAAAAGGCTATCAACCACAATAGAAGGAAAGATACAGTCTGAATGCATATTGAAGCATACCATTCTTTACTTTATTTTCCTCATGGATTGTTCCATATTGTAATCACTATGTGTCTTCTTTTATAACATGACAAACATGGAAATATGTATTGCTTGGTAACATTGTATCACATAGATCACATTATTTACCTGCCATCTTGGGGAGGGGGAAGAGAAGAGAGGAGAGAATGTAGATTACAAAATGTCAGAAAACAATTACTTTTAATTGTATTGACATGCAATCTGGGGAAAAATAAATTTAAAAATGAAAAACTTGATGTATAACTCATACTAGAGACTTAAAAATATGTATTGCATTGAACTCCATCTCTAGGGTCCTCATTCTACTCATCCAAAAAATGAAAGTGGCAAATGAAGTTCTGCCTGAAATCTTCCCACTCTTAATCTCATGTCCCCTTTGCTAATTAACCCAAAATATTTCATGTCTGTCCAACCCATTTTGAATTTTTTTCTAGAATACTAGAGTCTAAGAATTGAATCTTTTAATCTTAGACCTAATTTAACATGGAATAAGGTAGAAAGATCTGACACTTTGCCAGGTGTAGCTTTTTTAATTCAAGTTTTCGCATTAATAATCATTTCTAATTTTTGCCAGGCAGAGACATCAATATTTTCAGAGAAAGGATAATTATTTTTCATTATTGTTTTCAGACAATTGTTTAATAGAATTACATTATAAAGCAGAGATTTAACATGTATCCTGAAAACATTTTGAGGAACATTTGATATTCTTTTCAAATAAAGATGACAACATTCATAGCTCATGAAAGATAAGGTGGGATTACTTACAAATTTATATTTAACCTCTTGAGGAAACTTGCTGGAAAAAAATCTATGTAATATGTAAATTTTCTTTTTAAAAAGAGCTTTTTGCTTTTCATTGTGTTGAAGATTTCATAATTCTTTTCTATCTCCTTCAAGATGTAGGAGAGAAATGCATAGTTTCATGTCATTTTATTTTAAATGGAAAAATACTGTTTTGTTTTGGTATCAAAAGACTGCTTGTCATGAAATATAAACAAAGAAATTAATATATAACTACCCAATTAGTAAAGAATAAGCACTACAAATCGACTGAATTTCTCAAAAAACGTGGCAATATTCTATGGCTGTTCACATTCACTATTGTTGCCTACACTGATGGGAAGGGAGACTTTATTGACACATTTAGAACTGTAATTTAATGTTACCACTTTCCCTACTTTTTACAGATATAAACATAATATTTCTTTAGCAAAAAATAGTAGTTTTATATCACATGAATGGAAAAAATGTAGTCAATTCCCCATTATTTCATATTAAAATTTAATTCTATAACTTCACATTCTATACCAGTATGGATGGTATAAAAAGAATGTGTTTTTGGGAAAGGATTTATATTACAACAGATGAATAACACTATAGTAGAAATCCTTTGAAAAGAAAAGCATCTCAATAAAAACAATGTGAAATTACACCATGAGCATAGTGGTCAAAGAGGAAAAAAAATGCTTCCAGAAGATTTTTGTCTTCAATAAGATAAAAGAGCATATTTTCTCCATTTGGCAATAGAATAATGTGTACTTGTTGACTAAAGCTCTACTTTAAAACTGTTTGAATATAAAAATACTGGTGAAGAGTATTTGGATTTAATCAGAGAAAAAGGAATCATGTTTCTAGGGTTTTATCAGTATATCAGAATTATTTTGTTATGTTCAAGGGGAAGTTTTCACATAAGATTAATAGAAATGTTTCTTCATTTACTCCATACTTTCTGCATCCTTATTCCAAATTTGTGTTTTTAAGTGAGGCTTGTAAAATTGCCCAAGAATAATTTCCAAATGAATTTGTGTCTGGACTGGTAGCTATTCTAAAAAAAAACAGGGAACAACTGTATCAATACTTGTCAAAAATTGAGGAGAAAAGAGAAAACATCAGTAATTATTCCTATACACTTGGAAATAGAATAAGCATTTAACTTTCTTTTCCAAATATATGTTCGGATAAATTATCCAAAAAGTATCTACCTAAAGTGATAGAAACTTATTTCGACATGTTTGGATATTAGCCAATTCATGAAACAAAGACTAATATTACTGATAGGCTCTTGGGTAAAATCTTCTCTGACTATAAATATTTTGAATGTGTGCCTAGTCCTGGCTATTCTCTTGTCTCAATTTTCTGTACCAGGTCACAGAAACTTTTGTACCCTAGAAGCTCACTTTTCCCCTGCATTTCTCACATTGGAAATGGCTCTCCACACTACAGTGTCTTCCTCTGATTCCTCCTGTAACCTCCATATTAAAAAGATCACCCAGGCCAACTATACCTTGGTTTTTTTCCAGGCTAACCTCCTGATTTTTCAGACTTTCTTTAACATTATCCCACAACAAGTATGTCCAATTTCCTTTTGCCCTCCTACACTATGGATTTTCAGTTTCTTCCTCTATTAAGATATATATTCCTCTAGGAAATGGAATATCTTGCTTTTTTGCTAGCATTTATATTACCAGAATTAAGCACAGTGTCTGAAAAATAGTATATGTTTAATAAATGATTGTTGACTTTAACCTTTTGACTAAGGAAATGATATGCACTAATAATAACAATACAGAAAAATCCAGGCTATATCCCAATGTGTTAATCTTGTTGTAATCATGATGAAAAAGGCTATCCGTGACCATAGAAGGAAGTGACAAATTCTGAATACAAATTGAAACAGCTAATATTTACTGTATTTCATCCATTAATTTTTCTGTAGTGTAAATGATGTATCTTATTTCCTAATATGATTAACTTGGAAATATGTAATGTATGATAACAAATCTGACATCTTGTGGAAGGGTCAGAGGTGGGAGAGAAGAAGAGAACACGGCTCACAAAATGTCAGAAATTATTACTAAAAATTGTATCAACGTTTAATCTTGAAAAAATAAAAACAAATTTAAGAATTTCTTTATATTCATATTTGTTCACTAATTCCTTTTATGACTTTTTAGAGCTCCATTTTGGAGAGAGAAATACGTATACCCTTCTCTGAAATAATAAGTGTGATTTCTAGTTGAAGAGATCTTTGAAATATCATGCAGAATCAGAATTAAAGGTAGAGCAAATTTTGCACTGAATTTAAGAGTTTGAAGGAACTTTGTAGCCAACTAGTTTTAATAATATCATAAATAGGATCCTCAGTGCAACAAATGACTATCTAATCTTTTCTTCTCCATTGAGAAAGAATCCAATGACTCCTGATGTGTCTTTTTTTTTGTATAATTCAATTTGTTAAGAAATTTGTTCCTAACATCAGCTATTTCATATGTATTCAATTTCTAACTCTCAAATCTGATCCTGCCTTATTGGGTGATACAAAATAACTCTCCATGATATGGTAGTCTTTAAAGGCCTCAATTCTGAACTTTCTCTTCTCCACATTAAATAGCTTCATTTCCCTAAACTGCTTACTCTACAGGAATAAAGGTGAGGTTATTCTTGTATTTTATTTGTCCTTATATGGGCACTATACATGTTACTAATGTCTTCCCTAATCTATTATATCCAGAGCTGAAGAGAATACTCAATATGTTGATTGATCAAGACTGTCAATTCATTATTACCAGTAGCTACATGCCTCATAGTGCATCCCTGGATCACATTAGTTTTTCTTGTTGTTGTTGTTGTTAATTTCTATATCATACTATTGAATAAAATTTAAAGCTTAGAGTACACTAGAGTACATTAGAGCAAAGTACCCAGATTTTTCCCAAAAGAATTATTGTCCAACCATTCCTTCTCCAACTTATTTTTGTGAAGCTGATTTTTAAACTCAAGTATTACTTTAATTTATCTCTATTATATTTTAAATAATTTATTTAAATCATTGTTTTAGAGGTTAATAGATTTTTAAATCCTGATTTATTCACTGTTAACTCTTCTTTTAATCTTTGTCTAATATATAGTTTGATACCCATGCCATTTTTTTTTCTAATACCATGACAAAAATGTTAAATAGCACAGAAAATCAGATCCCTGGGATACTCTATTGGCAATATCCTAATATAAAACCATTTAATTACTACCTTTTGCAACCAATTATTCAACTAGTTAAAAATTGTTCTGGAGGTGTCTGGGTATCCCAGTGGATTGAGAATCAGTCCTAGAGATGAGAGATCCTAGGTTCAAATCTAGCTTCAGATACTTCCTAGCCTGTGACCCTAGGCAAATCACAACACCCATTGCTTAGCCCTTATCACTCTCTTATTGATTATTATTGTAGAGGTAAGGGTTAAAAAATTAATAAATAAAATTTTTATTGTAATTATCACCTAGTCCACATTCCTCTATCTTTTCTACAAGAATAATGAGATACTTCATCAAATGCTCTGTTAAAATCTAGATTTATAGTGTTTATAGCATCCCCTTTATATATCAGTTTAATAGCAGTCAAAGCAGAATATAATTCTAGTCTGACATTATGTTTTCTTGGTAAAACCATGCTTTATCATTGTAATCACTGATTATTTTTCTAAATATTCATTAAATATCTCTAATAATATATTCAATTTTTTTCAGAAATCAATGTTAACATTCTATGCTATGTCTATAGTTTTCATTTCAATTATTTTCCCTTTTTAAAGAATTGGAAAATAGTTTTTACAGTCTTTTGGTGCCTCTCCTGTCCTTCATAATCTCTTTGTTATCTGTGTCAGTGACTGTAGCTATGGACCCCAATTTAGTGAATACTTTTCAAAAAACAACAGAATATATTTTGTTAAGACTTTGAACTGTGGTAGCTCCACAGGTGTGCCTAAGGGATAAGGTATTATCCATCATGTCAATAGACACCAAAAAATTAGTTTGAACAATAGTATATTCCTGGATATATGGACCTTTTAGAACTAGAGTAGATATAGGTGAAAGGGATTTTAAATATGATAAAGCCCAAATCTTTCATTTTTCAGTGAGAGAATTAAGTTCTCATGGGGGTGGGGGTGACATTTCCCAAATAATATGAATAAATTTTCAGGTCATGTTATTTGCAATCCAGTGCTTTTTTGTGGGTAGGGAAATTTCCCATTATTCCTTGATAGAAGTAGATATTGCCATAGATAAAGCACTGGATCTGAATTCAGGAAACATAAGTCTGTATCTGGTCATTAACACATACTGTTTGAATAGGCCTGGGCAAATCTCTTAACGACAGCTGCCGTACTTTTAAAATGTATAAAATGGGGACAATAATGGGACTATGAAAATGAAATGAACTTTCCTCTGCCCATTTTTAGATTTAATCACCAAAAGCATACATACCTCCATTACACTTGAGTGAGTCTGTGACCCACGTGTGCAATAGTGGGTGACTAATCAGAATCCACTGACTGCCCCCTGGACAGTCCTAAGCAAAGCTTTTTCTATAATTGGTATTTGTCAAGTGGAGGAAAGTCACAGGAAGTGATGAAAAGGAATGGTCTTTAAAAATGACAAGCTTTTCCTGTAGTGGTCTCTCTTTGGCTTTGTAGGAGCTCAGGCTTGAGATCTCAGACTGCTTCCCTTTGGACTTACACGTGGTGAGTGAAAAGAGCTGACTCCTTTCCTGGATTTTCTGAAGGGACTAGCTTCAGGAGAGCCCTATCCTCTTGAGAGAGGCTCCCTGCATCCACAGGTCCTCAGCCCAAGCCCAAGGCCCCTCCAGGTTAAGGACTAATTAGCCTTACCTGGGTTGAGCTAGGGGCCAGAGCAAAATACTTAATGTGTAGCCTAAATATCTTACCCTATCCTCTCTCTGATTTTCTAACTTTTGCTCTTTCTATATTTTACAAATAAATTGTTAAAATAAATCTTTTTGGAATTAATTAAATTCCTGGTGTCCCTACTCCTAAATAATCCAGTCCAAGCTTCACATTTCTATCCCTTACAGGACCTACCCCCAAGATTGTTGCAAGGATTAAATGAGATAATATTAAAATAGTGCTTTGCCAATATTAAGGTGCTATATAAATGATAGCTATTTTTATGCCCCCATTCAAATTTAAAATGTTAAATTTCAGTCATTTCGCCCTTTATTCCTATTTCTGTCCCCCTATGTCCTTTTGACAAACATGTTGGAAGACACACTCTGATGCAAGAAAAGAAATAAAGTTATTTTTGTATAAGCTCAAGTTGGTTGTTGACTGGGACCAGATAAATACAAAAATTCTTGATTATTTTGTCATAGCAGTAAAGGCTTTAGAGTAGGAAAAGATCTTTAACATCATTTGTTCCAACCTTCTCATTTTACAGAGGAGAAATCTAAAGCCTAGGGAAATAAAATATCTTGCTCAGGTTTGTAGTAATTTTAAATTGTAAATCAGAATGTGGTCATAGGTCCTTATATTTCAAATCTGGTTGCTTTTAATCATTCTAATTTAGAATAAAAATATTAGAGGAAATGATATGAATTATCAAATTAAAACTGGGTATTGTCATGATATGGTAGATAAAAATTACACTCAGAAACAAAGAGGCCCAGAGTTACATATCTTCAATCTTGCCACTAGATGTGTGACTTTTTCTATAACATGTAATTTCTCTTTTGTTAAAATATAAAATGAAGGAAAAGGACTAAATAATATTTACAGATTTTTTTATGTTTAAAGTATTATTTGCACATTGTTTTGGAGGTACTTGGGAAGCTTAATTTCACAGTTCCTTCAAGGAGTGTTAATTTGGATTTTTAGAATTATCTGTGACAAGACAGAATAGAGAATATATGACTCCCCCAAGAAATAAGTAAAAATACTAACATCTACTGAAGAAATAATCTAATGCTTCTCTGCAGCTGGCTTTGGACACAGATCCTAAAAGACTTTTACTGAGATACTTAAGGTAATATAGAATAGACTGAGTAGCCTTCTACTAGAAGCCTTGTATAGGATGGTGAGTCTGTGAATTAAACATCAATGTACAAGAGACTGAACAAGAGAAGAAAAAAAAAACAGCCATACAAAAATGTTGTTTCATTAGCTTTTCCCATTTAAACTTTTTTTCTTTTACTTTTTTCAATTACATGTAGAAACAATTTATAAAAATTATTTTCTAACAGTTATTTGCTTCAGATTCTCTCCTTCTGTTTGCCCCCTTCCCCAAGGCAGTAAATGTTCTTTTATAGTTCTTTAGTATTTTCATGCAATAAGTATTTCCATGTTCCCCATGCCATGACAAATCACATATATCACATACAAAATTTAAAAAAAATCATGAAGGAAATAAAGTAAAAGATGGAATGCTTTGATTTGCATTCAGATTCAAACAGTACTTTCTTTGGCTATGCATAGAATTTTTTATCATGAATTCCTTGCAGTTATCTTGGGATTTTGATTGCTGATAATAGTTTAGTCCTTATAGTTGGTCATCATATACTATTTTTGTTACTATATATTCTATTTTCCTGATTCTACTCACTTCACTTTGGTTTGCATCACTTTATATATGTCTTTACAGGTTTTTCTGAACTCATTTTGTTTGTTTATGGTGAAATAGTAGTCCATTAGAACCATATACCACAGCTTGTTAATTCATTCCCCAATTTATGATCATCATCTTAATTTCTGGCTCTTTGCCAGAGCTTAGAGAACTGCTAAAAATATTTATATGCAATTAAGTCCTTTTCCCCTAACTCTGATCTCTTTCAGATACAGTCCCAGTGGTGGTGTTGGAGTAGTGTAAACCTCAAAATTCCTTAGACTTATAAATGTTGGAAATTTCACCATTGGGATATTTCATACTTGGAAAATTTCTTACTGATAGTCTTTTGGAATGGGAACCCCATTGGCATGGGAGGTTCCTTCTCTTCCCTTCTTAAGATTACTTTAGGACAGAAACCTTTTGCTGAACAATGGAAAGGACTTTGACCTATGCTTAAGCATAGAACAGGAATTTCTTTGAGTCATGATTGATTTTAGAATTGATACAATGGAGATACTTGGAATCAATCTCTACGCTATTCAGTCCTAACAGGATTGAGTAAGGGCTGCAGCCTAGATCAAAATTTAATTATTCCAATCTCTACCCTACTCAGGTTAACAGGATTTAGAAAGGGCTGTAGCAAAGGAGCAAAGATTTAATCATTTGAAAATATGACCTTCAACAGACATGTGCAAAGCCTCTGGGCGGTCCTGGGTTAAGCTAGAGCCTCCATTGGCACAGGGAAATTTATGGACAGTGATTGGTAGATGTGAGAACTGAGGGGAGGCAACTTGGATGGTTTCCTTAAAGATCAGGGGGGTCTGAAGACTCCAGAAGAGTGGAGTAGTTGGTTGGTGTGGTTCGTGTGGGCTCTGGGAAGCTTGCTCTGAAGGAAGCTGAAGGTGGGGGCCTCTGAGACTGTTTCTCCATTTTGGTCACGTGAGTAATAGGGACTGATCTCTTTTCTTTGCCCCAGCTATCTAAGGGCTTGGGCCTTTTGGCCCAGCCTAAACAGAAGGGGTATTTAAGCCCTATTTCCTTCTCTCCCTTTTCTCTCTCTCTATCTCTAATTACTTCCTCCTATTGTAATTAAACTCCATAAAAGATTGACGGCTGACTTAAGTTTTCATTTAGGAATTACATAGCTGATTCCTTGGCGACCTTAAATTAATATATATCAGTCTTTTAAAGTGATTCCCTTGTAACAGTAGAGAGAAAGCCCAGTTTTATGGCTCTTCCCATATAAACTTAATAATGGTCTAAATTTACAGCATTTATGATCTACCATACTGGAGGGTATATTCAAATGGATGATGACACTGTTTTGTTTTATTTTATTGGCATAACAAAACATGATAGTGTAGGTGTTTGGGGAATTTTCTTGGCAAAGATAAATAAATAGTTGGTCATTTCCATCTCTAGTTAATTTTACAGGTAAAGAAACTGATGCAAACAGATTTAAGTGACTTGCCCAGAGTTACACAGCTATTGTCTGAGGCTGGATTTAAACTCAGTCCTTTTTGACTTTAGACCTCGCAGGACTATCTAGCTGTCCAGTAGGTAGTATATACATAAAAAGTTCTGACTATAAATTACTTTATAGTATTTGCTGAATAATTGGTTCAGGAAGTCTTGAGTTCAAATTTAATTTCAAATTCTTTGTGATGCTAAAAATGTCATATGACTTCTCTAAATTTGAGTTCCCTAATTAGTAAAAGTGGGCTTAATAATAGCACTAGAATCTAATAGGGTTTTTATGAAAATCAAGTTAAAAAAAAAGTAAGTCAAATCTATTACAGACCTTAAATAATTATGAAAATTCTAGCTATTATTAAAAATCACATGATTATCAAGAATTAGAGATAGAATTTGACTTGATAATTAATAACTCAATATTAATCATACCAAATTACCCTTTCCAGGTCTTATGAGGTAACAAATTATTGGGGTATGATAATAACCATTCAGGACATGTAAAATAATTTATAATAATGGGGCTCCAAAAATGGATTTTGAGTCTATAAAACTATTGGTAAAAGAGTCTACTTTTTTTCTTTGCCCACAAATGTCACTTGTGTTCCAATATGTCAGTCAGAATAAAGTAAATAAGTGAAAATGAGATTATCACTATCTTCTCTAACTGTGAGAGTTTAACCAGTCAGTGGAAGAGGTTTCAGCAACAATGGAAGATATAACATATACAGCCATTACAAAACTGGGTAATAAAGTCTTTGCCTATTTTTGCTAGCATCCTAGCCTATGCAGTACCCATGAAGCTCCGTACCACTCCTCCCATGGTTTGGGAGTCTAAGGATTTGTTCACCATCTCATGGGGCATAGGGCCAAACTCTGGGCTACATTGCCCTTTTTCCTTATATGGCTGCACTAAATGATAGCTCTCCACCTATTCCTCACTCTTTTGAATTTGCCCCTGGTACCAGAATTCCTAGTGAAGGTTTTAGCCATGCATAACTCTTTTTCTTTCATCTTTCCTTTCAAATTTAGCAGAAAGTGGCAGTGGTCTGAGGATACACAGCATCTTCTGTTCTTCATAATCCAGAAGAAAATCTGACTTCAACCAATTTGCCAGCTGCTGGTTAGCATCTGTCTTATCACTTGATATGTAATTGATGGGAATGGGGCTAATCTTAGTGAGGGTACAGGTATTCCTAAAGAGGATTGATTCTACCACACAAGAGAGTGTCCATTCCAGACATGTGAAGACATCTTCTGGTAAAAGGGGAAGAGGAGAATAATTTGTATCAATTGTTCCATGAAGGTAGTAGAAGAGGGCAGCATGGAGTGCTTAGAGCTTTTTTAGACATTAAAGAAGCCCAGGTCATCCCCAGCATCCCAAGCCATTCCTAGTTGTCCTGATTTTTGTCTTGTCACTGGACTTGAATAACTGGAAGAGAGAGTGAGTCTGACAAAGTTGTGCAACTCTATCTCACTTAAATCTCATTTATGCCAGAGTCAAAAGAAATCACCAGTGATGTCACTTTGATTCTCTTTGAGCATGAGGGACAACACCTACTATACAATGGATTATCTGTCTTCCACATAGCTGTCAAATGGATATTTCTCTTTTTTTAATTTATTTATTTAGAATATTTTTCCAAGGTTGCATGATTCATGATTTTTCCCACTCCTCTTTCCTTCCCCCTTCCTAAGCTGATAAGCAATTCCACTGGGTTATACATATATCATTGTTCAAAATATTTCCATATTATTCGTATTTGCAATAGAGTAATCTTTTAACACCAATCATATCCCCAGCAAACCACATGAATGATCATATATCTTTTTCCTGTGTTTCTACTCCCATAGTTCTTTCTCTGGGTATGGATAGCATTCTTTCTAATAAGTTCCTAGGTATGTCCTGGATCACTGCATTGCTACTAATAAATTTATATTTCTAAAGGATTGGTTTGACAATATCACTCTATTAATGAAGAAACTGGTGATTGGTTCCCTTTTGATTTTATTACAAAATTAAAATTCTTCTGGCATTTAAAACCTTACCAAGTCTTGCTCTGGCTCACTTTTCTAAGCTTGTTTCCTTCATATATATTTCATTCCATCCACACAGACAAATTTTAGTTTCCTTATAATATGTTCTATGTCCTATTTCTTTTTTTTTCATAGATTTTTCTTCAGGCCTGTATATACATACATTAAAGTTCAGATAATATAAATTATCTTGATAGCTATCATGATATGCTAAAATTGCCCTTCTATGTATGATAAACATGTGCAATACTGACTATTTATATGGGACCCAGAGCAACTTGAAGAAAATATTTTTGAAAATTTCAGTCTGGTAGGACAGTCATTGGCTCATCACACCAGCTAGGTCTCACAATCTTTTTGAAATAACCAAAATCCTAGACTTGGGAACACTGGTTTCTGATGTCCTAGACTCTTTATTTCTGATTGAGTTTATCACTTTGCCTAAACTATGGAACATCTTGTCCTAAGACTCATTGAAACCTTGAGACTGAGGCACTTATATTGTCTTGCTGGTTTATGCTAAAAATGGGCACCAATGGTGACCTTCTTTCCCCTCTGTGCATGGAAATCAATTACACCATTCTGAATACTCTCTGCCCATACTTCCCCAGATCCCTTGCTAGATTGGTTCCTTGAACCCCATTTCCTGCCTCCTTTCACTAAGAATTATAAAAAAACAGTTCCTACCTGACTATATATTTTTTCTTTTTGGTGTTGGAAAAATTTGCCACCATGCCCATGTATGTTCTTACTTAATAAAGTCTATTTTTAATCTTATCAGCACTTGCTATCTGTTGTTTTAATTCCTGTTCATTGAAAGGAGGATGAAGGTCTCAGTTGAAGCCCATCATTGTCAAAGCACTTTGAGGTGTAACTACTTTTGGGGGAAATGGAGACCAAAGTTTCATAGAGTCTGTTCCTTAGTTTACAAGGTAAAGTTCTGCCTCCTACACAAAACTTATTCTAATTATCCCAGCTAATAATGCCTTTAACACTCATCAAAACTAGGTATTTATCTGTGTACTTTGTATTTCCCTAGAATAGAATGCAATCATTTTGAGGGCAAAAACTGTTTTATTTTAGTCCCCATATATTCAGCACCTGATATAGAGTCTGACACATAGAATGAATCTAATTAATATTTTGAATGATGAATGTCTCTAGTAGAAAACAAAAATTGGGAACATTTTCTATAACAATCTTACAAAACTGCTACTCACTCTCACAGAATAAATTATTTTTCCTTTAATAGCTAATAATCTTTTGAAAATTAATTTCCACAGTAAGCTTATACAAAATCAAACAAAAGACAAGAAAGGTGTGCCTAAAATTCAAAATAATATCAGACTTTGATCCAAGTCTTTTGAAAAGTTAACCCTAAAAAAAAAGAACCATTTAAAAATGTTCATTTTGATGAAGATAGAATAAATCAGTGGGTTAAGAAGTTTTCTTTGATTCACTGAAGGATTATTTTTAAAGAGTAGAGAGAATGACAGAACTGATTTTTTAAAAATCCCATAGAAAATACCAGATCTGAGAAAGAAAAAGAAAGAAAGAATAAGAATAGGCTAAAAAGTTAACACAGAGATCTGTAAAAGAAAAAAAATGATGTTAGAAATAAAACTTAATCAGAAATTTGGCAAGATATTATGATAAATCTTTAGAAAACCTATAAACTCTCCCATCATATTGCATTCAATGTCTACTCGAAGAAAAGATGGATTTTTCCTTCTTCAATCATGCCTCAGTTTTCAAGAGTTAAGGAAGACATTTAAACTGATAGTAAAAAATAAACTGTGATCAATAAAATATGATAAACAATAGGGAAAAATATTGGTGGTTTGGTATACAAAATATCAAAGGTTGTATTTGTTTATTCATTCTTTATTCAATCAAGAAGAAAGTATTAAAATCATCCACATATTGCAGAATGGAGACTTTATGTTCTTTTCACCCCCATGAGAAAAAATAAGAATCTATGTCACTTTATTAAGGGGTTTTGTCAGCACAAAAAAAAAAGTAACACTTATTATACTGAACTGCAGTCTAGAATGAATAGAAAACAAGAGGAATTATGCAAAATTTCATAAAACTGCCATCTTACCAATTTTCCTCCTATTAAACAAATCTAACATAAGGTAGTTATTATTGCCCTATGTCTGGAAAATATCACATAAGAGTTCCAGTCATAAAAGTAGAAGAAATAGATTTTAGATTTATACTTAAACACTTTTCAAGAAAACAGTTTCCTTAAAGTCAACCCCAGAGCAGATAATGGATAGAGTGTTAGGCCCAGGACAAGCCACTCAATGCATTTGCCTTAGTTTTGTCATCTGTACAATAAGGTGGCAAAAGAAATGGCAAATCACTCCAGTATCTTTGACAAGAAAACCTTAAATGGGGTCACTAGGAATTGGACATGATAGAAACAAATAAATAAGAACAACACTAAAAAGCCATGCCCTGAGGCTCTCAATAGAACTGTGCCCCAATTATCTCTATCTCTCATTATTTGCATGCTAAGGAATAGAGGTTATAAATATAATCTGGATTCCAGACAAATGGAAAATACCTGAATCACTCCTAGAAATCATCAGAGATGATCAAAAGTTGAAGACACACTCTAAACAATGCCTTGCTTAGTAATTATTACCAAAAAAAAAGAAGATATGCCAAAATCCTTAATATTTCTTAAATCAGGAATTTCTTAAATCAACATAAGAAATATCAGAGTGTCTAGGTGATGCAATAGAGTAGATAGTGTGCTTCAATTAGAGTCATAGAGATCTGAGACCAAATTCCACCTCAGATAACTTATAGATTTATGACCCTGGGCAAACCATTTAACATTTGTTTATCTACATTTTCTCAACTGTAAAATGGAGATAATAATTGTATCTCCTTCCTGGGATTGCTGAAAGGAAAACATGAAATAATATATTTATAAAGAACTTCGCAAACTTTTAAGAACTAAACATTTATAGCTACTATTATCATCATTGATTAATTAAATAAAAAGCTCAGATTCATATGCTCTTTTTGAAATGTGTCTATAAAGTTGTCACTTGAATTGACTGTGTGGCAATTAAGTCAAAGCCATTCTCTAGACCTAGGTTTCAATTCCTGTAACCTAACAGGAATATACTAGTTAATTCTAAGGTCCTTTCCAGCTCTAATCTTCTACAATTCTATTCTAGAGTGACTCTAATGGACCTAAATCTCTCAATATAGAATTATTTTTAACATATAGTGAGATATGAATTAAGATTTAAATAGTTAAGGCCACTTATGATACATAATTGGGAGTATAGGTATTCATTTGCTAAGAACTAAAAATTGCAAAGATTAGAGTCACCCTACTGAACTGAGGTGAGGATTTGGGCCAGGGCTGACCAGTAAATCAATCGTAGCAGAGGAATGAATCCTGAAGTAATTAGTAGATCAGATCAGAAGGTTGTGGACATGGCAACAAGGCCAAATTCCTTAGTGAAGAGGTAAGAGAAAGGCTTATATTAGGTGACATTTATAAAATCTCACATGAATTACCTATTTTATATTTTTGATGAAGGAAAAAGTTCTAAGAGCCATGTGGAATACAGAATTTTATAAAATTTTATATACATAAGATTTTATAAAACCAAGGAAGATGTACAAATATATTTATATCTCCTTTCCTATGTTGAAAAAAAGTCCTAAAGTAAACTTACATTTTATCTACTCCTGTCCCATCAGCATATTCCCTTAAGAGTAGAGATTGCCAACCTTCATAATTTTTCTTAGTATGTCAGATAGAACTAACTACATAAACATTTAAAGCTTTTTGAAATTCATCAAATGAAATAATATTCACTGAGCATGAAGTTGGAGGGGATTATTTTAGATTGGGCACAAAAAGAACTAATTTATTTTAAAACAGCCTTTTAGTTTTTATTTACCTTCTCTTTTTGAACTAGGTAACTGAATATTTGCTAAGGTTTCATAAGACATGTCCTAGTTGTCTATAATCTTTTAAAACCAAAAGTGACCATGTCACCATTTTTTTTACAACATTGCCACTTTTTTAGTGATAACTGATAATCTAAAAATTAAAATTTGAGATATTGTACTTTGGGGCATTTAATGATATTTTTATAACTAAATTTTTTCTTGAATTTTATGGGATTTAATTTTTTCTATGCTAAATAGTAGGATAGTTCACATTTACATAGAACTTGAAGTTTTACAAAGTACTTTGCTTATCACAAACATGTTAGTTACTGACCTCACCATGTGAGGTCCTGGAGAAGGAAATAGCAAACTACTCTAGTATCTTTGCCAAGAAGAACCTAGATGTGGTCATGAAGAATTAGTAGTAGTCTCTCAGTAACTGAGGATGAAGATTGTCTTTGTGCGTTTTCATCTATGGTGTATAGATGAGTGTGCACAAAGACACTTGTGTGTGAAGATTTAAGTGGAAAGGTCGATGCACAGAGACAGTCCCACTCTATCGGCGTTGGAAGCCTGGGTCCAGTGGCACAAAAAGTCGTTACACCTGGAGACTTCCTCAGCTGCATTGGATGGCCGTGTTGTCTTTTGTGCTCCAACATGCCCTAAGCACTCCACAGTGCCTTGCTGCATCGCCCTCTCAGCCTTTGAACCTTCTTATGGGTTTCTTCCACCTCTTCGGCGGAAACAGTCTTTACATGCTGGGTGAGCAAAGCCCTGGTTCACCAGGGGTCAATGACCCGATGGTTACCCTCACAAGGTTTAGCCGGCCTGTCAGAGCCATTGCCCAGGGTGTGGCTGCTACCCCATGCTAGCAGCTACTTGGAGCCACAAGTGAGAGCTAGGTGTCAGGTGAGGGTCAGAGGCTGGAGAGATGCCCCTCCATACCAGAGATACTACCCCTCCCTGAGCACCCCATACACCTATATACATACATATATATATATGTAAAAAAAAAATATATATATATACACTTCATTGCTAAATTCATATTTTACTTCCTATAATTCCATGAGCACCTAGGCTAGCTCTCTTGTTCTAGAGTTCACAAAGCTGTAGATATCAGAAACTGTATGGAGCCAAAATGCTGATAAATTTATCCTTTTTATTCTGCCTAATAATTTACCAGCAAGATAATAATGGTTAAAAAGGAATATTATCATCTAGCTTATATCTTTCATAATTCTGGATAGGAAAGAATTTATAATTTGGATAGGGATGGAAGAGATGATAAAAAAGGCAGATAAATTAAATTATATAAAATTTAAAAGTCTTTTGTACAAATAAAATCAATGCTGCTGATTCAACCATTCTAGAAAGCAATTTGAAATTATTCCAGTAAAGTTGCCTTATTCCTACTTTAACCCAAAGATCTCAGTATTGTGATTATACTCCAAGGAATATATGATAGCAATGAAAATTATGATAGCAAGAAAAATCTCCATTATGTGATAGCAAAAAATTGTAAATAAAATGTGTGTCCAATAACTGAGAAATATGGCATATTAATGTAATAAAATATTATTCTGTCAAATGGAAAAATGAATACAAAACATTAGAGACACATGGGAAGACTTGTATAAAATTACATAGAATGTAGAACACAGGGCCAACAAACAATACACACAATGATAATATAAATATAGACACCACAAGAAGCAACAAAACTCAGGTTAAATAAAACAGAATACATAATACCACACTAGTAAAATTAAAGTTCACAACCTTCCTTCTCATTAATAATCTGTAAATTACAAAGACAGAAAGTGCCATGTGCCATTAGTTGGAATCATACTAGTAGGAAATTTAGCTTAATTATTTATATGTGTCTGAAAACAACTGAACAAAAAGAATTGTTCCCAACGTGTTCCTCTTCATTCTACTTTTGAATTATCTTTTATGTCTTTTATGTGATACTTTTATATTTCTCTTCCCATTTGCTGCTTCTCCAGTTTTAATATCTGAAGTATATAGACAATATGCATGGAATGAATCAACAGACTACTTGACGTTCCAATTGGGACAGTATTTTACTTAACTGAGGAGTCACTGGATTTTTTAGAACTTGATGCCATTAAGAAAACATCTTATGCAAATGGGATTATGCAAATGTCTACCCTTTGATCTAGCCATAGCACTGCTGGGTCTGTACCCCAAAGAGATAATGGACAAAAAGACTTGTACAAAAATATTCATAGCTGCGCTCTTTGTGGTGGCCAAAAATTGGAAAACGAGGGGATGCCCATCAATTGGGGAATGGCTGAACAAATTGTGGTATATGTTGGTGATGGAATACTATTGTGCTAAAAGGAATAATAAAGTGGAGGAGTTCCATGGAGACTGGAACAACCTCCAGGAAGTTATGCAGAGCAAGAGGAGCAGGACCAGGAGAACATTATACACAGAGACTAATACACTGTGGTATAATCGAATGTGATGGACTTCTCCATTAGTGGCGGTGTAATGTCCCTGAACAATCTGCAGGGATCTAGGAGAAAAAACACTTCATAAGCAAAGGATAAACTATGGGAATAGAAACACCAAGGAAAAGCAACTGCCTGACTACAGCGGTGAGGGGACATGACAGAGGAGAGACTCTAAACGAAACTCTAATGCAAATATTAACTGCATGGAAATGGGTTCGAATCAAGAACACATGTGACACCCAGTGGAATCATTCCACTGGGCTATGGGGGGTTGGGGGAGGAAAAGAAAATGATCTTTGTTTTTAATGAATAATGCTTGGAAATGATCAAATAAAACATTATTAAAAAAAAGAAAACATCTTATGCAAATGGGATTATCTGTAAAATTTTATCATAATGGCTCTAAATAGTACATGTTTCAATACAGTGGTGAATATCTTTGGCAAGAATATTTCTCAATTTGTGGGAAAGGATCTGTTGGTACAAAAATATTTATAGCTATGCCTTTTGTGGTGGCAAAGAACGGGAAACTAAAGGGATATTCCTAAATTGGAGAACAACTAACCAAGTTGTAGTATATGATGGTCAGGGAATACTACTATGCTATAAGGAAGGACAAACAGGATGATTTCAGAAAGAACTGGAAAGACCTACAAGAACTCATTTACAGTGAAATAAGCAGAACCAGGAAAATATAATACACAATAACTGAAATAGTGTGGGATGATCAAATGTAACAGACTTTGATACTAACAGCAATACAAGGATCCAGGACAATTCTGAGGAACTTATGAAAAAGAATGGCTAACCATATTTAGAGAAAGAACTGTGGGAGGAGCAATACAGATGATAACATATGATTTATCACTTATTTATTTGGGTATATGATTTGGGGTTTTGGTTTTATAAAATTATACTCTTATAAAAATTAATATTATGGAAATATGTTTTGAATGATAATACACAGGGGGAAGGGAAGGAGACAACATAAATCAAATAATTTTGAAAAACTTAAATGTAAATTTGTTATTGGAATAAAATAAAGATAAAATTTAAAAATTAAAAAAGAATATTTACTAATTTGTTTTCCATGCTTCATATTGATTTTCAGAGGTTTATTGAACAAATATTTCTTTTACCACATTCATTAAAAAATCTCATATGCTATCCTGGAATTTTAAAATATTTTATTTTAATTTCCTAGCTAATTAGACTACAGACATAAGTTTTGATATAGAAAAATCATTCATGAAATTCATCTGGTTCCTTCAAATATTTTCAACAAAGCCATTCTTTTAGACCATTCTTAAAAGTTTTTTTTTGTAAAAATAGAAAAAAAGACATGAATTTGTGCTTAGAGATAGCTTCCCATTTTTTATTTATTTTTGGTAATTTCATCACATTAAATATACGGCATTGTTTTGAAAACTTTTCTTCATTGTAATATCTTAAAATTTGACCACTGGATCATTCTAAATTATAATTGGTCAGATTCAGTTGTTTTAGACTTTACTTTCTCAGGGGCTTAAATATATACTGGATTTTTAAAATCTTTGAATTCAAATGTAATATCTTTACTTATCAAGTATGAAAACAATTTATTAAATATGTATTGACAGATCTGCTCCATCTCATGCCACTTAATTTTACTTCATTCACTACATTTTATAAATACTCTTGAAATTAGGTGGTTTAATGGGTCTCATCCTAATCTTTTCATAGGCTTCCCTCTTCATTACTGCTACTTTTTTGCTTTGGAAAATTGCTATTATTCTCCTAAGTATTCTTCAAATGAGCTCAGATTAAACAAGTATAGCTTTAAATGGTCACATCCCTCTTCTTGGCAAGGAGTATAAGAAATTGTTTAATAAAGCCATTACACTCATTACTACAAGTGTCTTACATCAATTCAGCTCCTCTGATAAATGGTAATAAGAATTAATATCTTATATCTACTTCCAATTTTTCAAGGTCATGTTTCAAGGTCAAAGCTTCATCTTTTTTTTTTAAGACTGGGTTAGAGCTGTTGTAACTGCATGTACTCACTCCTAAACCTTGATCCAGCTTTTAATTTAATGTTTGATTTGACCTTACTTTTAGCCAATTTATGATTTTAAAATACACAGATCATTGTGAAATAACATTTCTATCTATGGAAGGTATGGAGCTCAACACATGCTCACCTCAATTAAAAGACATGAGTAGGTTTTGAAAATAAACAATGCCCCTTCTATACTCTGTGATCTCCTCCTCTCTTAAGAAGGTAACAACAAGATTTCCAATTCAAATAATTTGACCATACTCCACTCCCAAGGGTATTAAATAATGGGAGGAATTTTAGCACTTATTCAATGAAATGGTTGACTAATTCAAGAGTGGAAGATTTCAGCTAGGAAACTGAGTAGGAATCACTTTTTTTTTTTAGAAATGGAGGACATGGTTTCTTTGTTTCCCCTCAAACCATTCCATTTATTTTATGTCACTGGAAAGGAGAGATTTGTATGAGCCAAAGTATCAAACTGAGTATAAAGACATACTGAGGACAAATAGTTTTCCTTCAGAATAGAAAAAAAAAACATGTAAAAAAAATTTGAGCAGTGTAAAATACCCTGTGGATATGAAAGAGGATACAGCTTTAAGGAATACAAACCTTAACAAGAGAACAATGTGGCAGATAGACACAACAAAGAACTTTTAATAACCGGGACTAAATTTACCCTTTCGTCACATGCATTCTTTGTGATTCACTAACAACATCTTTTTTTTTTTTAATTTTCCCCAGATTATATGTAAATACAATTTTTAATATCCATATTCCAAAATCTTACCATCCATTTTCTCACTTTCCTAATCCACTTCTCAAACTGAGAAAAGAGGCAACATAAGTTTTATATATATTATCACATAATAAATATTTCCATATCATGCTGTGAAACAAGGCACGCAGAGGAAATAAATTGAAGAAAAGTATGTTTCCATCTGCATCCTCTGATCCTTCTATCATGGTAGATTTCCTTTTTCAACATGAGCCCCTTGGAGTTGCCCTGGATACTTGCTTTGTTGATAAAAGTTAACCCCTCCATAGTTGATAATCATACATTATTGTTCTTACTATGTACAGTGTTATCCTGGTTCTGCTTATTTACTTTGCATCACTTCAACTTAGTCTTTCAGGTGGGGTTTATTTTTTATTTGTGATCATCTTGTTTGTCATTTGTTTATGGCATAGTAGTATTCCATTATAAACATATACCACAACTTGCTCAGCCATTCCTCAAATGATAGACATTCCTTCATTTTCCAAGTTCTTGCTACCACAAAAAAGAGCTGTTATAAATATTTTAGAATATATAATTTCTTTTTCCTTTTCCTTGATTATCATAGAAAATAGACTTAATAATGGTATTGTAAGGATTTAAAATTAATGGTTTGGCTAAAATATATGAAATTATAAATAATAATGGTGGTCATCCATTCAAAATATTACTGCTCAAAGTAGAAATGATTTTAATAGATTTTATTTACAAAAGAGGTAGAAATAGTGAAAGTAGAGAAATACAATAGGGTAGAGAAGACATTAGCCTATCTAACTAAATATTGCTCTAGAGCTATAGTCAGCCAGTACTTGTTGACCTTCAACCAGAATTAAACTCTTTCCAGAAGACAGGAAGGGAAAGCCAGCTATCCACTCACCCAAGTTCCCTCCAAGACACAGGTCAAGAAGATGACTGGACCTGAAGGTGATTCCTGAGGCCAACTTTCTTCCTTGAGCTGACCTTTCTTCTTGAAGCTGACTTCCTTCTTGAAGTCAACCCCCAGCCCCAGAAATTCAGGGCCTTTTATAGTGGTTTCTTGTCCCTTTCCCTCTTCACAAGGGCCAATCACAGCTTCCAAATTGCCCAAAGAACCACTTCTCACCTTCTAGAGGTGTGAATTTTCATCAAAAGGGTTCACAATTTCCTGACTGATTGAGTTTCTGATGGTGTGAATTCACTAAGTGGTTTGTGAGCTCTTCCACCTAGTTCAAGTTTGTGTTGATTCAATCAAAAGGTAGACAAAGGAGAGTTAATCCTGTCTCCACAATCTAGTGATGTACTAAGTAGGGTACTTAAGTTATTGTTAACCAAAGTGTTAATTCCAACTAGGCAAAGAGAATAAAAGAAAAAGAGAACAACGAATTCCCTTTTCACAGTATTGCTGGGTTAAAAGGTATACATTGTCTTATAATTCTTTGAGCATAACTCCAAGTCCTCTCCACAGTTACTGGACCACCATATATGTATTAGGATACATATATGTATATGTATCCACCAATAATGTATTAGGGTCCCCTTTTTCCCACATTCCCTTCAATATTTATCATTTTGCCTTTTAATCATTTGGGTAAAAATGATAGATGTGAGATGATATCTGAGAGTTATCTTTATTTGTATTTCTCTAATCAATAATAAATTAGGGATTTCCCCTATAGAATTATATATAGCTTTTATTTCTTCATCACAAAACTATCTATTTATATCTTTCAACCATTTTCCAATAGGAAATGGCTCATATTCTTATAACTTTTATAAAGTTCTCTAATTATTAAAAAAGAACATATCTTCCATCTTAGAATCAATTGGTTCCAAGACAGAAGAGAGGTAAAGGCTAGACAAATGGCACTAAGTGACTTGCCCAAAGTCACACAGATATAAAATATCTGAGGCCATATTTGAACTCAGAAAATTCCATCTTTATACCTGCCTATCAATCTGCTCTGTCACCTAGTTGCTCCCCTCTCTATACTTTGGATGAGAGCCCTGTCTGAGAAACTGTTTAAAATTCTACCCCCAACTTACTGCTCTCCTTCTAGTCCTACCTACATGCATTTTACTTGTACAAAATCTTTTCAATTAATTTATTTAAAATTATCCATTTTATAATATTTTATTTTGTTTATGTATAAATTCTTCTACTATTCATAAATTTGATAGGTAATATGTTCCCCTTTCTAATTTGCTTATAATATATCCCTTTATATTTAGGTTCCTTAAAACTTCTTATGTTATCTTGGTAAATGGTGTAAGATATTCATCCATATCTAGTTTCTGATAAATTGCTTTCCAGTTTTCCCAACAATTTTTTTCCAAATAATAAATTCTTATTTCAAAAAATTGACTCTCTACCTATAAGACAACTATAATATTTTTAAGACTGTTTTATATGTCCATTCTGTTCTACTGGTCTGCTTCTCTAATTCATAACCAGTACCAGAGAGTTAAAAAAATATTATGTTCCATCTTCAAATCAATACTGGGTTTTGATTCCAAGAAATAAGAGTGGTAAGGGCTAGTCAGTGGTAAGTGATTTTTTCAGGGTTACATATCTAGGCAGTGTCTGAGGTCAGCTCTCCCAGCTTCTTCTCAAGTTGACTTATGTAGAACAATTGTTTCTCTTCAACTCTCAAGTACTACAAAAATCACTTTGTGGCACTATCTCTAAACATTTGTGGGGGCAAATTGGTGAGACAATCTTCTGTTCTCTTCTACCAACTTCCCAGAATGCAACTGATGTGGACTCTGCATTCATAAGATAGAGCATCCAAGGCTTTGGTGGGAGATGTTTTGTTCCAATGGTTCTTACGATACCAGTTTGATAAATATCCTTTTCTAAAAAGTTTACTTATGTCTTCTGATTGATAATGGGAAATACATCAGTGGGGAATTAGATAGAAAGGAAGAATTTATTGTACTTGGCACTGTGCTAAGAAGCCTACAAATATTTTCTCCCCTTTCCAACCATCAAAGTAGGTAGATGCTGTTTTCCCCAATTCATAGATGAAAAAACTGAGATGGAGGTTAAGTGACTTCCCTAGGAACACAAAGTTATTAAGAATTTGTGGCTGAATTTGAACCCAGGTTTTCTTGGATCCTGATCTGGAGTTATGTTCATTGGACCATCTTGCTGTCATTCAGCATTACACCTTCATTCCAGAAAGAGTTCACTATACTTATGCTGGATTTGCTCTAGATACTCTATTAGTCTAGATGAGTTTATCTCAGAACAACTGAGCTCAAATAATTCACCAGATTTTGTCTCCCATCTATCATTGTTTAAAGACATGTGAACCTATGAAAAGAGAGTATATGTTATTTAAGTTCTGTATCTCCCTGTCAGCCATTTCAGTCCAAGCATTTATTAAGCAATTACTATGTACCAGACACTATGCTAAGCTTTGGGAATATAGATACAAGCAAAAGAAAGATAATTCCTGACTTGTGATCACATACCAAGGGAAAAGACAAATATGAAAGGAAACTGAATGAGGAAAAAGGAAAGCATAGGCACCTGTCATAGGAAAATGATGGAGAAGTTCAGATAAATGCAAACTTGTAGAAAACCAAGAAGTAGCTGAAACTGAGAATCTTTTTTGAAATGAAGGTTCTACTATGAGTCCTCTATTTCCTAATTAGAGGGAAGGACCATAAGGGTCAGAAAAAACATATATGTTTATTTTTTGTTGACTCTAATAGAACACATACATTGATATTCTTTAAAAAGATATAAGATCATTAAAAAGTATTATAACATTTAAAATAGTAATATATATTACTTTATTTAGATGATTGGATGGATAGATGGATGGATGGATGGATGGAAGGATGGATAGATAGATAGTGGTAGTTGGGTGGCTCAGGGTATAGATATCCAGGACTATAGATGAGAGGTCTGGAGTTCAATTTTGACCTTAGGTACTTCCTTCTGTGTGTCACTGGGAAAATCACTTAACCCCACTTGTCTAGCCCTTACTGTTCTTTTCCTTTTGAACTGATAATTAGTATTAATTTCAAGACAGAAAATTAAGGTTTTATAATAGAAATATATACAATAAATAGTGTAAACTACACTTCCTAATTCAATGCCTTTACCATTCTTATTCATTTTGGCAAATGTCTGAAATTGAAGAGAAATCCTTAAATCCTTTAGAATAGAAAAATAGGAAATATTAAATATTTATTGCTGATGACATTATTAGTTTCAGGATTTCCTGAAGACAATAAAATTTAGTATTGAAACCTTTATTAGTATCCTATCCAATGTAATATAAGGTTAAAAGGTAACAAAAAAATAATTTAAATCACCATTCTGGAAGTTTAAAAAATATGGGAGATATAAAACTGTTTTGAAACTCTTAAAAGCTAAATAAGAGGAAAACTACTTTTTTTCATTCTTCCCCCAAAATATCACACTAACAAGAAGATGAATGATGGAAAGAAAGACAAATAAAAAATCATATGAATCTTTCAGAGTTAAACCCTATGGTATGTTTTATTTTTATTTGAAAACTATGCAGAGTACAGTTTGGTTTTCTCTGTTCATACAGTAAATACAAATTAGGTTTCTTTGAAAAGAAAGGGAAAAGATGTTATCCATGTTGGAAGACAACTAACCTCAAATTGTGGAGTTGAAGTACATTTCTATAGCACATTTTAAAAAGTGATGCTTGATGTGTTTAAAGTAGAAAGTTGGAAAGGCATTCTCACAATTATTTTGTTAAGAAAGTCTTATTTTTCTGTTAAAATATATACAACTTTAAAAAATGTTGTGCAATATCACAATATACTAGAGTAAGTCCAGTAACTGGTACATTGTAAGAGCTTGATAAATATTTATTGCCTTCTGACTAGCTTCCTTATGAGACATCAACATGGTATGGACACACCAATAAGCAGTTTTCTTAAGTTATTCTATCGGAAGTTAATGATTCTGTACAATTATCAGCTGTCTTTCCTACAGCTTCTTGAATAATTGAGGAAAGCAAATCACAAATTCTTCTGGGGCTGAAAATAGTAGGCTGTAAAGCAAGATTTTGTAGAGACTGATCATTTTATATCATTTGTACCAAGACAGTGTTCATTATGGGCAAATGTCATTGCTGCTCTCAGCAAAGGACACAAGAACCCATGGAACATGCTAGAGTCAATGATTCTTTTCAAAAGAACTTGTATTATTCAAAAGTATAAATTAGATTGGAACATGGCAGTGTTTAAAATAACTCAGGATTTGGAATTAATGTAGGATATCGAAAATGAAAGGAAGAAATAAATGAGAAACAACTAATCATGCCCAGCAGAATAATTAACACAAGATGTGGGCAGTATGATTTTTAAAGTCCTTTAAGGACTGTAGAACTCAACAATACATTGTGCATTTTGTTTGTTATGCTTAATTATTAGATAGAATCATAGACCATGGAAAAATTAAATGAATCAACCTAATAATAATTATCATTTATTTCTTTAACACTCAAGTCAAGAAATGTTGATATTAACTTTAAATTAGTAAACAGTAGTTTTCAGAAAAATTGAACAATCTCCTCGAGAGATTTATTTCATTTTATTTTTTAAGAGGAAAAATGAAATGGTGACACCAAGATTTTTTTAAAGTAAAACAAGATGAATGTTCTACTTTAAAAGCTTAAAACATGACCTTTTCTGCTGACCACATGTTAAAAATAAATTGATCGATCCCATCATGAAGTAAAGAAATTCCTCCCCTGTGGATTTGTTCCCCCTGTGTGACTACTCCAATAGAATAAAAACATTTTAGCTAAGACATGGAATATCTTTTAAGATATGATTATGCATTCCTGACATCCTAGGTTTTCTTATTCTTTTCTCTGTATGTACACTTAAAAATTATTTTGCTATCAAGATTGTCAATGCTATTTCAAGTTAAAGATATCTTCTACATGTAAACAAAACAAATGTAATTAGAATAAAACTACTCACTAAAAACTACTAAAGGGGAAAGTCATATCTTCTTACCCTTTTTTCCCTCCCCCCCCCGGCTTTTTCTTCCTCCATCACATATTATCACTGCCTCCAACAAGCATATAGCAATTAAAATACCTATATAAAGATTTCTCATCTTGGACCATCCCTACAGATTGATCCCCTTTTTCCATTTGTGAGTCCTTTCTGGAGCTCCATTTTAGGTTATAGTCCTACTGACTCTTTGAACTTTAACCTCTTTTAACTCTCCTTAGTGTGTTACTTTGTCCCATTAAAATGTAAACACCTCCCTGCCTTATTTGTTTGTATCTATATCCCCATCATTTACCATAATGTCTGGCATAGTAAATCCTTCATAAATGCTTATTGACTATCTTCTTGCCTTCATATGATTGTTATAGTCACATAGTTCTTTGCAGTAACTTATTCACATGTCCTTGCTATGAAAGACACAACATTTGAGAAAATGGCTTTGAAATTTCCTATTTAGACTTATCTTTATGTTAATATCATAAATACACTAAATGGAGTTTCTACAAAGGGCTTGCTGGTGTTTTGAAGGTTGTTCTCTATCAGTGTGATCATGGAAAAGTCATTTAATCTAGCTGAGAATCAACTATCTCATCAGTAAAAAAAAATGGGGGGTTGGGATAGGAATCCTTAAGGATTCTTTCAACTCTAAAGAAATAATTTATAAACATTTTAGATTAGAATTGGTTATATTTAGATTATAAAAATTTGACTTTCAAACTTGGCTTTGATAATTATTGTATCTGTGTTTTGTACAAGTCACTTTTAGAGCCTCGGTTTCCTCATTTCTATGATGAGAATAATAATTTTGTGCTTAATACCTGTATAATAATATTGCAAGTAAAATAATTTGTAAACTTTAAGGTACTATAGAAAAAAGCATAATTATCATTGTAATGTTGGTTGATGGATTCAAGAGACAACAGAACAGGTCTTTAGTTATTGCTGAAAGATAATTAAATTTCCTTTTTTCAAATAGTCACATATTATAGAGTGATCTATTTAAACATATATTGGGCAAAAGGAGGAAAAGATCTTCTGTAGCAATCTTAGGTTTCTTCCCATTTTCCATTTGGTACTTCCTGTCCCTACGGACTTCATTTCAGAATCTGCTACCTGGATGCCCAGAAACCTAAATCTAAACTGCCTGATTTATCTAGATATATCTTTCTACATCTATCATGATTGCTATATGATGATCTATTCCAGCACAGTCATACAGAAAAGGAACTGATGAACTAATATATTAGAAGAGGTTAATAGTCAATGATTGCTGAATCTATTATTTTTCTGATGTGATATTGGAATTAACAGAAAGTAATGACTCAATCCATATAAATGACTCCCAGTAGAACTTTTATCCATTGTGACAAAAGCCATAGGTAGGGATTTTTGACGTAGAGCAAGGAGAAAGAATGTGGCATGGCTTGAAGTTAGGCCAAAGTGAATAAAGGATCATACTTCAAGATGGTACTGGATAAATTTCATAATTCAAAGGTAAAGTTGCAATCATTCTACACTAGTTATGACTCTGGATGTAATCTGTTGATGAGACACATTTTGAGGTAGAGGCAAGGTGAGAGTGCAGTCTTACCAAATTACACTACACAAGTGGTCACAAATTCAATCTTTCTATAAGGTGACTCAACACCAGAACTAGGGCAGTTAGGCAGTATAGCAGAAAAAGTAATAGACTTGGAATTAGGAAAACTAATTTTTAAGAGTTCAAATTCAGTCTCAGAAACTATGAGACCCTGGACAAGTTGCTTAACCTGTTTACCCCAGTTATTCATTGATATAAATAAGCTGCAGAAATAAGAGGCAAACCATTCCAGTATATTTGCCAAGAGAACCCCAAATGAGATCACAAAGAGGAAGTTATGACTCAACAACAAGAGGCAAACAATCAAATTGATGCCTGTATATGAAATATTCATGAATATATAAGACTCAATCTCCCCACATTCCACAGGAAATTTAAAAAGCATGTACATGTTACAAAACATTTGGTTTGTGGAAAAGATATTATTTATTCTTATCTCACATGCAGCATTAAAAGTATGTTTCAAACTTTTGAATTTTTGAGTATTTATCATTACCTCCCAAACCGTATTTTAAAATCATTTCCTAATGGATGAATAGGAAAAAATTTTTGTATGAATTGAGACAGAGTGAAGTGAGCAGAACCCAAAGAACACAATTTTTATAATGAGAACAATATTATAAAAAAATTGATCATAGGAACACATTAATATAATGACCAAACACAGTTCCAAAGGCATAAAATAAAATCTGTTCTTTCTTTCTTGATTTAGAGGTGAAACTCTTACTACATAGATGGAACTTTTTTGCCATGATTAATGAAGAATTTTTTTTCTTTTACTCTCTATGTAACAGTTCTATTTTTCTTTCTCATTCAAATGGGGAAGGTAGGAGGGAGCAAAGACAGGTCTTTGCTAATAGAATGAAAAATTTGAAAGAAAACCATGACTTAGATCCCATAGGTATCCAAGAGTTCATTTGATTTACTCCACTCTAAAATGTTAATTCTCAAAACAGTCTGACCATTTACTTTCTGAAAGTGATTAATTTCAAATCCTTTAGTTATCTCCATACCTAGAACTCAAAATATCACCTAAGACAGCCTTCTTACTTCCTGAATCATTTGTAAATTTCCATCTATGACTATGTATATTTGCATAAAGAGAAAGATGACTACATTCCTAAGATCTATACATTTCAGTTGATTATTTTCATATTTGTGTAGAAATTAAGGCAAAATATGCAGGGACCATACTGTGTAATAACTCACAGAGACTAATATTGAGACTTATTCAAACTCTGGTCAGCTTGCCTTGGTAAACAAAGCAGTTTTTGTCAGATCACTTAGACATATCCTGTAATGAATAGCCAATAGTACTTTGGGTAGATACTGCATTGAAATGTAAAGAGAAGGACAGATTCAAAGAGCTGCAGTATTATGTGACTTACTTATAAAAATAGATCATGAGGTCCATCAATTATTTACTCTAAAAAAGTTATTTGTTTTTATTTAATAAAATAACTTACTAGCAAAAAAGGCAGATTGCTAGTTTTTAGGGAAAATATTTTAATATTTTTCTCCCACAGAAGATAATTTTGTAATTTTACTCAATCATGTCCTAATCTATCTATTGATTACCACCCTATCCATCTACAAGAATAGCAACAGTTCCTTAACTTCTGAAAACCTCAATTTCTTGAAAGGAAAAATGGCTTATGAGGATGATGAACAAATCAGTTGCCCCCAACCCCTTTCCATTTGAGGTTCATTTTTTCAAATATATTGCTTTAGAAAAATTTTGATGATTTAAAATTAGCTTTTAGCACAGGGATAGAACTTCAAGGAAGACTGAGGACTAATTGTAGTATCCTTTAAAATATCTTTAAAGTAATTGACTCTATGGACTTAGCCAAGATTGTGGAGTAGAAGCACAGGCCATAACCACTCTGAGAATCCTCTCAAACTTAAAATCTCACGTCAAAACAAATACTGGAGTGACAGAATCAGCAAAGGGATGGAAGAAAGCAACTCCCTGCAAAATAATAACTTGGAAAGGTCAAAAGAGAATATATATTTCACTGAGGTAAAGGGGGAGTTCAGGTGGCAGCAAAGCTATGCACTGAAAAGTACAAGCTACCCACCCCCACCTACTGCTAAAAACAGTATTTCATCATCAACATTAATTTCATTAAAGAGAATGACAATGAGGAGACAACATACAAAAGTAGTACAGAGGGGGAAATTTTATATCTCTGAATGCTTATCAATAATATATAGAAAATAGAGGAAAAACACATCAATGAATAGGACATGCAACTAAAAATACTAGAAAAAGAACAAATAAAAAATCCCTAATTAAAGACTAAATTTGAAATCCTAAAACTTAAAGGAGAAATTAATTAAATTGAAAGTAACAGAACTATTGAATGAATAAATGAGACCAAGAACTAATAAAAATTCCAGGAGTTGGCTTCATGAAAAAATAGAGCACTGGTTAATTTGATTAAATAAAGGAAAGAAGAAAATCAAATTACCAATATCAAAAATGAAAAGTGTGAATTCATCACCAATGGAGAAGAAAATAAAGCAATCATTAGGAGCTATTTTGTCAGATTATATAACAATAAATCTGATAGTCTAGCTGAAATGGAAAAGATTTACAAAAATATAAATTCCTCAGGTTAAAAAAGAGGAAATAGAATACTTTAATAAAATCTCAGAAAAAGGTATTGAATTCCCTATGAAAAAATCATGAGAGCCAGATGGATTCACAAGTGAATTATAACAAACATTTAAAGAGCAATTAATCTCAATAATATATAAACTATTTGGTAAAATAAGAAAAAAAGTAATTCTACCAAATTCCTTTTATGACATAAATATGATGCTGATACCTAAGCCAGGAAGAGCAAAAACAGAAAAATTTACAAAACAACTCCCTTAATGAAAAACAATGCAAAAATCTTTTTAGAATATTAGCAATGAGACTTCAGCATATGTCAAAGGATCATTTACTATGACCAGGTGGCATTTACACCATGAATGCAGGACTAGTTTAGTACTGGGAAATAACCAAAGTAATAGAAATCACATGATTATCTCAAAAGATGCAAACAAAATTTCGACAAAATAAAAAACATTTGTAAGAGAGGAACTAAAACTTATAATTAAGGAAAATAATTAAGTTTAAGTTCCTCTCTCATACATTCCTATTAAAAGCACTAGAAAGCATAGGAATAAATCATTCTCTCCTTAAAAAGTTAAGTTGTATCTATCTAAAATCATTAGTAAATATCATCTTCAATGGGGATGTTATAATTCTTCCCAATAAGAACAAGGATGAAGCAAGAATAACCATTATCACGATTATTATTTAATATTTTACTTGAAAGACTATCTTTAGCAATAAGAGAAGAAAAAGAAATAGGAGTTTAAGTAGGAAATTAGGAAACTCAACTATCACTCTGCATATGATATGATGGTATGCTTAAAAAATCTCAGGGAATCAACTAAAAATTAGTTGAAATAATTAATAACTTTAGCAACATTGAAGTATACAAAATAAGCCCACATAAATCATTAGCATTTCTGTATGTTACCAACAAAGTTCAGTAGCAAGAGATAGAAAGAGAAATTCCATTTAAAATAACTCTAGACAACTGGTAATCTTCTCGCCAAGACAAACACAGAAATTATATGAACACAATCATAAAATACTTTTGACACAAAGTCAGATCTAAACAAATGGAAAACATTAATTGCTCATGGACAGGTCAACAAAACTAACATAACAAAAATGAAAATTCTATCTAAATAAATGTACTTTTTCAGGGCCAACCAATCAAGCTACAAAATAATTATTCCATTGAAGTAAGTAGAAAAAAACTAATTAAATTCATCTGGAAGAATAAAATGCCAAGAATATAGAAGGAATTAATGGGGGGGGGGGGAGAAGTGTGAAAAAAAGGTGACCTGGTACTATCAGTTCTCAAACTGTACTATAATAAATTATTACTCATTAAAATAAATAAAAAGTCATTAAAACATCAATGGAATAAATTAGATACACAATATATAGGGATAAATGACTGTAGCAACCTAGTGTTTGATAACCCCAGAGACCTCAGGTGTGGTAATAACAATTATTTAACAAAAACTGCTGGGAAAACTGGAAACAACATGTCAGAAACTAGGCATAGACCAATATTTTACACACACTACCAAGATAAGATCAAAACAGACATATGATTTATAAAAAAAGAGTGAAATCAAAGGTAAATTAGGGGTACATAGAATAGTTTACCTTGCAGATATAGGAAGGGAAGAATTTATGACCAAACAAGAGATAGAGAACTTTAGAATACATAAAAATCAATAATTTTGACTACATCAAATTTAAAAAGTTTTTGTACAAACAAAACCAATGAGACTAGTATTAAAAGGGAAGCAACAAACTGGGAAAATATTTGTAAAACATTTCTCTGTTAAACATATAATTTCTTGAATATATGAAGAACTAGATCAAATTTACTAGTATAAACCATTCTCCAGTTGACAAATGGCCAAAAATATGAATAAGCAGTTTTTAGAAGAAATTAAAGTTACCAACAATCATACAAAAAATGTTCTAAATCTGTCTTGATTAGAGAACTGCAAATCAAAACAACTCTGAAGTACCACCTCATACCTATGAAATTGACCAATATGACAGTAAAAACAAATGATAAATTTGGGAGGGGATATGGAAAAATTAGAACACAAATTAATTGTTGGTGGGGTTCTGGAGGGTAATTTGGAACCATGCCCAAAGGGGTCTAAAATACTGTATACTCTTTCATTCAGTAGTACCTCTTCTAATTCTATATCTCAAAAAGATATTAAAAGGGGTGAAAAGATGTACTCGTACAAAAATTATAATAGTCCTTGTGGTGGCAAAGAATTGGAAATTGAAGAGATGTCTATTATTTGAGTAATAACTGATGTTAAAGGGATTTTCACAAAGAACCTGTCCTCAAAAGACAGTTAGAAGTAGAGTTTTAGAAATTTTAGTTAGTATTAGGAATTTAGGTATCATCATAGGGTATTAGAATAATAATCTCTCTTTACTCCTTTCTATTTTCTATCTCTACTTCTCAAATTAAACTGTGTTTTATTAAACTACTCTCCTCACTTTTGTCAGACTCCTACCATTTAACCCTTACACTAAACAAATTGTAGCATATGGTGGCTATACTATTTTGCTCTAAGAAATGATGATCAGGATGATTTCAGAAAGATCTGGAAAGTCTTACATGATTTGATGCATACTGAAATAAGCATACCAGAAGAACATTGTGCATAGTAGCAGCAATATTGTGGAATGGTCAACTGTGAAAGACTGAGCTACTCTCAGCAATTCAGTGATCCAGAACAATTCTGAAGGACTTGTGAAAAAAGAATGCTATTCAACACCAGAGAAAGAATGGTAGGAATTGGAATGCAGATCAAGGCATACATTTTTTACTTCAGTTTATTATTTTTATTTTTGATCTTTTGGTTTTATATAAATATTCTATTAGAAAAATGAAAAATATTGATATATGTTTTTCATGATAATACCCATACCAATAATATATTACCCAAATTAAATTACTTACTATCTCCAGGAAGGGTGAGGGAAAGGATGGAGGGAGACAATATCAATCACATAACTTGAGAAAACTTATGTGGATAATAAATGTTGGAGGGGATGTTGCAAAATTAGGATACTAATGCATTACTGGTGGAGTTGTGAATTGATCCAACCATTTTGGAAGACAATTTGGAACTATGCCCAAAGGGTGATAAAAGACTGTCTGCCCTTTGATCCAGCCATAACACTGCTGGGTTTGTACCTCAAAGAGATAATAAGTAAAAAGACTTGTACAAGAATATTCATAGCTGTGCTCTTTGTGGTGGCAAATGAGGAGGTGCCTTCCAACTGGGGAATGGCTGAACAAATTATGGTATATGTTGGTGATGGAATACTATTGTCCTCAAAGAAACAATGAACTGGAAGAATTCCATGTGAACTGGAATGACCTCCAGGAATTGATGCAGAGTGAAAGAAGAGCCAGTAGAACATTGTACACAGAGACAGATACACTGTGGCACAATCGGAAGTAATGGACTTCTCTATGAGTAGCAATGCAATGATCCAGGACATTTCTGAAGGACTTATGAGAAAGAACACTATCCACATTCAGAGGAAGAACCGTGGGAGTAGAAACACAGAAGAAAAACAACTGCTTGATCACTTGGGTCAATGGGAATATGATTGAGTTTATAGACCCTAAATGATCACCCTAGTACAAATATCAATAATATGGAACTAGGTCTTGACCAATGACACATGTAAAACCAGTGGAATTGTGTTTCAGCAATAGGAGGGGCTTGGGGTGAGGGGAGGGAAAGAACATGATTTTTGTAATCCCGGAAAAATACTCTAAATGAATCAATTAAATAAAATATAATTTTTTTAGATCTTACCATAAATAAAATAAAATCCCTCTTGGATCAGCTCTTTAATCCTTTGATTTGAAGATAAGAATCATCAGTGGAGGCCTTATCCCTGACAGTGTGGAGGAGATGGGTATAGAATTTGCCCAGGAATGGAAACAATTAATTTTGAAGTGTGAGGACACAAATACTACAAAAAAATGTGAATATTTTTAATGTCTTTAGCAAGAAAAAAATGTTCATAAGTGACCCTCTGCTGAGAGGTATATAAATGATCTATGATGATTAGACATAAAATCAAGGAGGTATGTTGTCTTCCTGAGACATTCAATGTGGATGGAATAAGGCCTCCAGAGACTCATCAAATTAAAAGACCTTTATATATACTAGTCTGAGCCATGTGGTAATAAACTACTGTGCCAGAAGGAAAATGTAAAGTGTTTCTCAGAATTATGAAATCTTAGGTTACAAAATAAAGGATTTAGGGGCACAGGTCCTTTTAATCACTGCTGACAATTGAAGGTAATAAAAAAATCTTAGAAACAAAAGAAAGCTATGGCAAATGAACATCTGGCTAAGGAGATAATGTTAGAGTACTAATTGGCCTTCTAATGTAAGATATAGGAATAATGGGCTCTCAGACAGGAACAGAATTATGCATTGAAAGAAAGCTAGGAGGAATGTTCTTGAATGGAGACTAGCTGAGTTGATTAAAAAGACTATTAGACAACAAGGGATGGGAAAAGAAACTGTATCCAACTATTTCTACAAAACCATTTCTAGTAGGGATAGAGGGGATAGTAAATATTATTTGAGAAAGTAGTAGTATAGAATATGCCCAATAATCCGCAGAATATAATGACAGGGGAGAGAGGGTATAAATGATACAAATGGCCTCAAATGTCTGTATTTTAGTTCTTGGAGTATAGGCAACAATAAACTAAGTGAATTAGAAATCTTAGCATGTTTAGCTAATAATGTCTTGCATTACTCTTGAGACATGATGGGGTAGAATTTATATTGAGGATATGGCAATGGAAAATTATGTCTTGTTTAATAGGAATAGGAGAGTTTGGAGGGGATGTTTGATAGATTCTGTATTAAAAAGACATTCACCTATGTAGAAATTCACACACAAAATAAAACAAGCAGGGGGAAAACATTTCAACAGGTTACCTAGGGAGAGAGCAAAAGCGGTATGAAAATATTGAGAAGAAATTGAATGACAAACTCCTCACATAGATCATAAAGCAGTCACTGATAGTAACTTCATGTGATGGTGATTTTTGTTGTTTGTCTCTCTCCCTCTCCACTAGATACACAGCAATTAATTATTCTTATGACTTTAATTGCTTTTCTGGTAACTTAATCTTGTGAGAAAGTGAAGCATGCACAAAGGATATTATTACTCTGGATTGGTTTCTAAGCATTATGGAAGAACTGGCTTCCTTCACAGCTGATCTCATGTCATTTTCCTAGTGAACATTTGCCTATATCCCTGGATATTATTGCCGTCTTCCTTACTAAAATTATGATGGATATATTTGTTTTTACCTTCTAAACATATCTTCCCAACCCCAGGAGAATATAAGCTCCTTGAGGAGGTGATTCCCCCAACTATATCCTTAGTACATAGTTTATTGTTATGCAAAGTAGGTATTTAACAAATTCTTTTTGTATAAGATTATTGAATGGGAAATTAAAAGTACTTAGAAGACTGTGATTCACAACATTTTGCAGTTTTATAGTATATATTTTTTCTTTTTCACTTTTGAAATGTGCTTCCTTCTTAGTGCTATGAGATAGATAATGTACATATAACTATGTTTATTTTATAAACTCAAGAAATTGAGTCTCAAAAATGTGAACAATTTACCCAGGGTTACTCATTTAGTAAAAGCCAAAAACAGAATTTGAATATGTCTTACGATTCACCTTCTGTGTTCTGGACTTCATGAGTAACGAATTAAGACCAGAGCAAAGAAGGAGTACATGTTGTATAATTATAAAAATGAAATCAGTTCAATAAGTATGGCTTATAAGACTGGCATCTAGTCAGGTATTTCCTTCCCTATAGAATTCTCCTCTTTAGTAGTGAGAAGAATAACCATCACAATAATAGCTAATATTTATATAATGCTTTCCCTGTGTCAGAAATTGTACTAAGTGCTTTACAATTATTATCTCCTTTGATTGTCAAAAATAACTCTGAAAAACAGGTTATTATCAGTATTTTAGAGATTAGGAATCTAAAATAAATAAAGGTTTATTGAGTTGCCCAGTGTCAAATGACTAGTAATTATCTAAGGCTTGATTTGAATTCAGGTATTCTTGACTCCAGGACCAGAAGTCTTTTCACTGTGTTTCTTAAAAAACCCTGAAAAATTTATAGATGCCAGATAACTCATCTGGAGATGGAAAAATGATTTTAAGTATATTATGACTTCCAAAAAATATCTTATTATCTACTCATTACACTCACATGCTTCATCTGTGAAAAGAAAAAAAAAGTTCATTTCTCATCTGGTATTGCTGGTGCTCAGGTCAAAGAAGGGCAGGGTAATTAGTGGGAAATGGGAAAGTTAAGATATATGAAAAGAAAGGAAAAAGGTAAAGGGACTAGGAAGATAAAAATTATTATAATCTAAAGAACAGCAATTTTACAACCAGAGCACGGGACTTCAAGCACCTTTAGGAGAATGGGGCAAAGCAATTCTCCTCTTTAGTTTTCCTTTCACCACTTGTAAAATGAAGGAAAATTCCTTCCATTGCTAACAGCTGATCATAAGTGCTGCCAATGAGCTAGAGTTGAAGTCAGAACACTGGCAATGAAAGCTCCCAGTGTTCTGCCGCTGGCTGGCTATATGTAATCTTTGAAAGTTCTTCAATGGTTTCTACTGCCCTCAGTTTCCTTATCTGTAAAGTACAGGAATGTGACTAGATCAGAATCATATCATTACTCCCCCAAATTAAAAAAAAAAAAAAACTAAGATTTCTGTGCAGAAGAAACACAAATTCAGAGAAGATTTAGAGGTACATATTAGCTGTCTTCAAGTTTCTGAATGATCATCATATAGAAATTTGTTCTAATTGACCTCAGAGTAGGGGGTGGGAGGGTGAGGATCAACTCACACAATTACCAATGAGTAAAAATTGTAGAAAGAAGATATTGGGTTCAAAAGAAATCTTCCTTGCAAACAGTGCTCTCTATGGATGCCTGGTATTGTCCTGTTTCCTCTCAACACTAGTTTCCAAGCAGTAACTCAGTGAGGCAGCTAGAAAAGCAGTGATAAAGTATTGGGCCTAGAGTTAGATGACCTGAATTCCAATCCAGTTTCATACACTTATTTGAAAGATTATGACCCTGGGCAGGCAAATTTAACCTATTTCTCCTAGTTTAATCACCTGTAAAATGGGGATAATAATAGCATCTACCTCCCAGAGTGGTTGTGAGGATCAAATGAGATTAAGATTTCTAAAATGTTTAGCACAGTGCTTGGCTTGTAGTATTAAATGCCTTCCCCTCTCTCTACCTTTTTGACCTTTACCTCTTCCCATTTCCATGCCATTTTGACCAAAGAATATCTTTGGGACCTCAATTTCATCATCTGTAAAAAGAGGAGGTTGGTCTGCCATATAATGAAGGGTTAAATTCATTGTATTTAGTTCCACAGGAAAGAACCTAGATCAATATATTTTAACACTGAGAAGAGGCAAATTCAACCGCATCTATATATCTGGAAGGCACATGAGTGTGACAAGTGCCCCAAAGAAAGTCTGAGACCTATAGAAATAAAAACATGTTCTGAGATGTTAAGTGATCCCTTTTGAAACCTGTACAGAGCCCTTGTGTTGTGGGTTCTTTTATTTCTTTCATAGCAGAAGTTGCAAAAAAAAAAAAAGGAAGGAGTATACATCTTTATTGAGAAAGGAAGGATTTCAAAATCACTCTGAAAAGTAGAATAAAGATCAAGATTTTAGGGTGAGATTTAACTTCAAGGTAATAATAGTAATATTCTAGGAACTGAGTTCACAAAAAATTTACAAGGGGAGCTATATTATTAGTGACAGCAGGACTAGGGGAACTCTCTGCAGTGATAAGAAACAGTGTTATAATGCCATTGATTTTACTCAGAAAATACTAGAGAAAGTTGTTGCCTTTCTTGGCAGAACAGGCAGCAAGGGGATAAGCCCTGTCACTAGGGTGCCATTGTGTCTTCAAAAACCAATTTTAAGGTATTATGGTCAATCTCATCATGACAGAGATCAATAGAATTAAATACTGTTTTATTTACTCCATTTCCCATAACGCATTCAGTTAAAAAATGACATGTTGTATAGTACACTACATGGAACAAAAAAGAATTCAAAACTTGTGGGTTTAGGAATGTGATGTACAGGCATTCCCATGAAATTTACAGCTGAAATAAATCAGTAATGACCCAAAACACAGAGATTAGTCCTAGAGGGTGAGAGGGTGGCATCAATTCAATTCTCAGAATATATCTCAATTGCTCTTTCTATCTCTTTCTCTATGTCTGTGTCTCTTTATCACTCCTCTCTCTTTCTCTTTTTTATGTTTTCCCTTCCTCTCTGTAACTCAAACACAAAACACATAATTTTGAGCATTTCTATCGTTGCCTCATAGGATGGGTTTGATTTTATTTAAAAAATTAATCTATAGTCTCACTGCCTGAAAGTGAAAGCAGAAAATAAGATTGTAGCTATATTATTGGTGGAGAGGATTTCTTGTAGGATTTCTGCTATTCACTATCCAGCCTTCAAAGGGAAAAAGGCTCCAATTCCAAAATTGTCTATATGAAATTAGGTAGCTTAAAACACATATCAGTTTCACAGCAATAAAACACAAAAACAAAAACATAGAGGTAAATAATCTCCTATTAACTGTTCAACATTTGTTGTTATTGCTGTTGCTACCAATGAACATTGAAAACCCTCTTTGTATAGATACTTTTCTCTTTGCCTAAGCATATTTGAACCTGTGAATGGTTAAAGTTTCTATATTTCAAAGATTTCTTGAAGTAGATTATATTAAAATGGATATAGTATAGAATTTATGTATGCATACTCTAACATTATACATAAACCACTCAGATTCTATGATTTGCAAAGCCCCTATTGCCCCTCAAAGGAATTATAGTCTTTGATTTGTTGTAAAGCCATGTATTATCCTAGATATTACAATGTCTAATTTTTTTGGGAAAAAAACTAACTTTCTTATGCATATTTTATACAATCTCTTCTAAGGGCCTCTCTGCTATCCTTGCCAGTCAGTTCTAGGTAACATCTCAAGGCCTGACTCTAGCTCTGTCCACATAGAACATGATTCACTTACACATTCAAAAGACATTTCCTGTGAAGCAACAAGAGGAGCAGAGGGCCCTTTCTGCTTAAGAATGGGAATGGTTATTTCTTGCCAATGTACTGGTGGACCATAGTGGTTTACAAAGGATGGACAGTATCCCAAGAGAAGGCCAATATTATATAAGCTCTTTGAGGGCAAGGAGTATTTTTATTTTTGACTTTATATTTCCAAGAACCTAGAACAATATCTGACATATAGTTGGTACTTACTAAATGTTTATTAAATTAAACCGAATTGTCCCAGGGGCCAATGCTGGCCCTGGCTTAGGTTTGAGAGTGAAGATTTAGGAATGGGGAACCGAGGTTAGAAAACTGTAGCAAATATTGATAGTTATTAATCCAGGGGGGGAAAAAAGGAAGCATGAAGTAGCAGAACCCTCCTGGTTCATGAAGACTCAATTTGTGTCTTGCTTCTGAAACATAATGGCTGTCTGACCTTGGGAAAGTCTTTTCCCCAGGCAATTCTCTAATATTAAAAATTACAAAGAAGGCCTTAAACAACAGTGGTAGATAATGTCCTTAATAGAAAGCTCCAGATATTGAACCACAGATCAACCCTCTCTCCTTCAAGAATGAAGTAGAGCACATAGCTGAACAAAGCTCAACGGGGTATGGTTAGGACTAGAAAAACAAAGAGGTTAGTTGAGGCAGTAGGTTTTTGTTCTTTGTTTGTTTCTATTATAGTGATCCTGAATTTTTCTCAGAGACTCTGACTATGGCCTTTTTAAGAGTGTCATCTTTAGCTCATCTATATTTATCTCATAGGGACCTGATCTTTGGGGTCTGTGGGTGATTAGAATACTCTGATGCAAGGGATTAATTTCCATTAGTTTAGGATTATTCAAAGCATGTTTTGGGGACAGAGCCATGACCTCAGGTCACAGTGCATACTGTTGGGGAGAAGGCTGAAAAATAGTTACAGAATCCCACTAATTCTTGGAGTCTGCATTATCTGATTCTCCTGTCCTGGCTGTTTGTTTTGGCCATTCTCATTTAGTGCTGCTGCTTTAAATCATTTGTTTGGCTTTCAAGGTTCTGGACTCCAAGATCAATCATGACCTTGAAGACCCAGTTGTTATTTCTTATGTTACTAACCTCTTGATTTTCTTGCTTTTGATAACTCCTGCCTTTGCCAAATCACACTAAACTGTGGATTTTCTATTTTTCTTATCACACCTGGCTTTCAGGCCTTCAGTTTATGTCATATGCTCAGCTCATTAGAACACAAATCCTCCCCCAACCATTCTTGCTGACACCAGACTCCAACACCCAGCAATTACTTACTGCTACCCATAATCCAATGTTATGCCTATTATCTGGTACTTTCACATTTCTTTTCTCTATAATTGTAGTTTCATATTTATTCCACAGGTATTCCAATTTAAAAGAAATTACTGTATTGCAACCTTTGTGTCATCTGAATTTATAAACAACACATGCATCTACTAAGTAAGATGACAGTTATATACATTGACAATTTTTCTTGTTACAGAAAAGATTCAGCCTAGAATTCCTTCAGACATTTAGTTCCTGAGTAGATTTGGCATTTGATTTGATTTAACATACACAAATTGAACCTAAACAAACTGTTTTGGAATACATCTATTACAAAAAAAATTTTTGAATGCCTGTAATGATTTCCCCTTCTGTGTCCTAGAATTGCCTACTAAATATAACAAATAGATTAGCATATACATCTCGAAACCATAATCTAGATTTCAAGGTCCAGGTCGATAAGTGAATCAGTGAACAAGCATTTATTAATATTTACCATCTGTTAGGCACTATGCTAAGCACTTGGTAAAAAACAACAAAAATGAAACTGTCTGTGAGAATTAAAATTAATAACAATAACTCAAGTACTATATTTATAAGATTTATTAAAATAAAAACTAGAGTTAAAGGGTAGCTAACTAACTCAAGTTGAGGTCTCAATAAAAATAGAAAGGGGGAGGAGTTACAGAAACTTAGAAACAATCATGTAAAAAGTCACAAAGGGAAAAGGATGCTGGGAAATACAAAAGGAATTCTGAGGAACGTAGTCCTGAGGTTCAAGATTTTCCAACTCTACATGTCTCAGCCTTCGAGGATCTCACATTGCAAAGAAGCTGTCAACACACACATCTAAACACGTGCTGAATACATACAAAATTAACATAAGCCAGTTTGGGAACAGAGAGCACCAGCATCTAGGGAGAGATGAGGAAAGGCTTCATGGAGAAGGCAGTGAGTCTTTAAACTATTTTTTGAAGGGAAGCAGGACTTTCAGGAGGAGATAAAGAGCTTGGAGTTGGGAAAGATGGCATTATGTGTGAAGAAGAGCAAATAGCCTAGGATAAATTCACCTTCTAGTATCAAGGGGGAAGGAGATTTAAGTGTTAGAGATGAGCCAGACAAAAGAATTTTTATTATCAAGGATAAATGATATCGAACTGCTTTGACAGTTACCAAGTGTAAGAGGAGGAGGGAACTGAATATGGATGTATCTTGATTATATGCACAGTTAGTGGGCATGATATGGCTGATAATGAAACAAAATGTGACAGAGAAGGAGCTTTCTTTCTCCCACTTTGGCCTCTTAAGTCTAAAAGGAAAGGAAGCAGATCATATGCAATATGCTTTAGAGTGTTTGAGGAACTAGCCCTTAGAAGAAATACAGTTCTGTGCCCCTGACTCCTCACCTGTCCTTTCTCTGAAATGGATCAGCTTTTTCAGGTACCTTTTATTCCTTTCAAATAACTAGGTAATTATACATACTCCATATAATAATGAATAATTTATAAAGTAGACTACATGTCATGTAAATTTCAGAATGTAAACAATCCCTTTTTTGGCTAAATTTAGTGGCTGTTTCATGCCTTATTCCCAGTTCTGACTGCTTTTCTGCATTACATAAGAGAAGGTCGAACAGGACTATAAGCAACAATGCTTATAGGACCCAAAGGGTTGAGACAATCTGTGTCGGTATTACATTTTCCAAATAGTTCCCAAACAATCCTATTTTCCTGCTCCAAGTTTCTTGCAACTACCCTCGCCAATCACTGTCAGTGACCACAGCCTGATTATTGCTAGTCAAGTAGGAAATCGACTTATTCGCTGAAACTTTGATACAGACATGACACAGAAAAATTACTTGCCCCAGCAGTTTAAATGGGCTGCCCCTGAAATACAGTGACCATTATTTCAACAGGGCAGCAGATTAGTCTATACCTTCAGAAAAGAAGACATGGGTTGCCTAGTTCCCACCAAGCATTTTTTTGTCCTTGGAGAGAAAAAAAATCATGGTGCCAAAGAGTATTTCATTCTATTAGTTCCATTAGTGCTGCTACCAACAACTCTATTTTTCCTCTGCACATGGCAAGTGCAGAGGAAAGCAAAAAAGCTGATAAGGTATATAAACCAAACAGGTATGTCAAGTTAAACATCGGAACATTATTCCTCAGGCAAGGATAGATGGACTTAAAAGCCAGTTCTAATCGCAGGTCAACCATCCAACTAGCCATGGCCCTAATTATCTCCTTCTTCTCAGACACACATGATAACAGAGGAAAGGCAAGCCCATGAGGAAATATAGTTCTTCCAGAAGCAAGAACGACAAGATGGACCTTAGTTTTATCCATTAGTAAAGGGAATAAATTGGGATAAATCCATATAACAAATGAACTATAGAGCTAAAAACGGACGTTAGGGACTAATTCCCTTAAACCTTTCTTTTTAAGGATTCAAAACAAAATAAACAAACAAACAAACAAAAAAACTATGTTCCAAAGAGGGAAATTACTTGTTTAGTACTACATAGGAAACAAATATGAATTCTATTCTTGAATCAGTTAGTATCTAACTGTATGAGAAGATATATGCAAATTATCTTTCAGTTCCTTCATTTTTTTTAAACCCTTACCTTCTGCCTTAGAATCAATCCTATGTATTGGTTCCAAAGCAGAACAATGGTAAAGGTTGGGCAGTGGGGGGTTAAGTGACTTTCCCAGGGTCACACAGCTGGGAAGTGTCTGAGATCAGATTTGAACCCAGGACCTCTTGTCTCTAGGCCTACCTCTCAATCCACTGAGCCTCCCAGTTGCCCTCCAGTTCCTTCATTTTAAAATGGGAATAGGATAGTGAATACATGCCTTGGAGACATGAAGTCATGGTTGTCTGTGACCATATTGCAGTCACTTAACCTCTTAATGCTCCCAGGCAATCCCCCTAGACCATAATTTGTAGTAAAGGTGCCTACTAGCATTTATAGAAGGAAACTTCCCATTCAGGATTTCCCTCTATTAATAAAATCATAATTCTAGCCCATATATCTAACACCTGGTTTAATTACTCATAAAGTTTTGGGAAAGTCTTTCTGATATACATGAAAAACATCTAAATATAAGGGTTTGTTTGCTAAGGATTCACAACTGGTAAAGTTTTAAAAATAATAAATTAAAGATGAACATTTAAAATTTATAGTTGACTTCAAAACTCAGTCAAATCTTAACACAATTAAGTGATTTCCTTGGAGAACTCTATACACTTTTATTAAAATGTTAAATAACATAGCTAAGGCAATACAGAAAAAAATTGATCTTGATGGCATGTTTTCATTACCATCAAACTATTGCAGTCAAGAGCTGTAGCATTAAAAATATAAAATGTTACCAACTCCTCTTTCAATCAAAGTTTTATTTGTTCTGTTTGTTATAACTTATAAGAACTCATGGTAAAATTTCAATGTGCATGTGCCTTATGCATTCATAAAAGAAATCATTTAACTATACCCAATTAATTTAAGAAACAACAATTCACTCCTCTACACATTAAAATTTCATTCTTATAAATAGTAGCTGAAAAAAAATAAATAATAGCTGAATTAATAGGTAAAATAAATGGATTTTTATTGAGAATTTTGGAAATAAAACCTGCCAGAGAGAGATGAAAAGGCCTTCATGATAATGCAATACATGATCTCCCTTTAAAGAAGGGGAAACTGAGGCCCAGAGAGGTAAAGTATTTGACTAAGAATATAAAAGTTGGTGGCAGAGCCAGGATTAGGTCATGTTTTGACCAGGCTTGTTTTCTTTACTTGCTCCAATCTGTAAGTTCAATGAATAAATATGTTTGGGTTTCAGAGGTGGGGTGAGAAGAGTAAATATCAGGCTCTATTTTCTGGCTACATAGCCCACAAAGGGATCTGGAGTTACTACCCAGTCTCTTATTACATATCAAAATATATCTCTACCTACTATACCTCCTTCCAAAGTCCATTAATTCATATATATTTTAAAAATGAAATTCTATATCACCAGATTCTACCTCTGAGATACCTACTACTGATTGGCTGTGGTTCCCTGAACCACTCTTTATTTCATTCTTCTCCAGTCTGCACTATTGACTCTCTTAACTAACTTTCTTCTGGTCATTCTACTCCAAAAGTGCCTTCATCACCATCTTCTTGAAATTTCCTTTTTGTGTTGTCTTCCTACATTAGTAAATAAGCTTCCTGATGGCTCAGAGCATCTCTGTCTGAATTTGCATTCCCAGCATTTAGCATAGTACCTGAATATATAACTACTTCATAAATATGTGTTGATTTGGATGACTTCTTGTTTTAATCATTAAATACCCTGATATTTAGCAGTATTTCTATCTTCTATGCTAAGGCAACAACTTCTTTTAATAATTTCTACTGAGAGAAGACTTCAGAATTTAGAATTATTTCAGAAAAAATACACCATTGTTATGAATCAAGCTGAATATGTCAGCCCCTACCCAAGATGAGGGTCTCAGAGAGGTAGAAAAGGTGTGAGTATCTAGGATTGAATTAATTTCTAATAATAGTATTTGTCTACAATATTGAAGGAGAAAAAGGCTTATGTTTGTAAAATCACATATATAGTGGTGTTGACATCCTTTACTATGGTCTTCTTCCATTATCCTGAGTTTGTAATATGCTATAATTTGCACGTAACTATCATTTACCTCTTCATTGACTCCTTAGTAATACATATTTTTAGTTCTCCAGAGACTATATAGCCTTCTCACACTGGAACATTCTTCTGTCTCTGAGGCTCCTTCCTTTCATTGGTAGGTTTCTCCAATAATCTCCACTTTGAAGAAGGGATCAGGCACATCACTAACATTCCTTTACTCCTCTCTAGGCTTTATTCTTGACTCTGCAAACTTTCTTCTTTACCATTTTCCATAAACCTTCCTATTTATTTATTTATGTGTGCATTTTAAATTTTTATAAAGCCTTCTTATTTAGGAAGATCCTTCCTTTCCTCCCTATGATAGTCAGTTTCTTCTGGAACACTATTTAAGGAAGGCCAAGTCAGTCATCTTCACTTTTCATTTTACTTTGTCTTGGCTCTTGACTCCTTAGACTTTTTTTTTCCCCCACCAGGCCCTGATTTGGGTATTTTTTTGTCATCATTTATTCTCTTATTTTTCAGTTTTCTTTCATGTGTCATCTTCCTCTTGTAAATATAAGCTCCCTGGGTATGAGGGCTGACTATATTTTTACTGCTATTTTTATTACCAGCACCTAGCATGATGGTTATGAGAATTTAACAATAGCCTGCACCCCTTTTTTTCTTGGTACCTGAGTGGGATAAAAATGAGCACCCATCCCACATAAATTAAAAATGTGGAGTCAGAAAGTAAGAGTAGAAGAGACAGAAGTTTATACTTTCTCATGAGAAATGGCAGATGCCCTAGGAGGTAAATGCATTGCCTGGTTGCAAATGACAAATATTATTTAGGTTCCTGATAGGAGACTTCCCCTCTTCTTCCTCTGCCCGACTCATCTTTTTCTGGGAGACAAGACTTACAATCTAGGTATGAAATCTATCCCAATCAGAAAATTGCAAGGTATATCGTATGAGATGAGCTTATTGTTGGGGAAGGGGAAGAGTTAAGATGAACATCCTAAATTTTCAAGGGTAAGAAGAGATAAGGAGGCAGATGGTCTGGCTTTGGATAAGGGGGCCTCTCAACCTCCCAACTTGCCAAGCCTGCCTCCTAAATCTACTAAGGCAATAATCAAGAAGTCCTTGAAACTAAAA